>NC_136261.1:15858970-16259461 GCF_964187855.1 Myxine glutinosa | reverse complement strand
CATGCACACACAAATCCCCCCACCCCTAACACACACAAACACACGCACACATCCCCCCTACCCCGACCACACCCCTCCCCCATACGCACACCCGTCTAAACACACACACATACACACACACCAACCCCCCCCACCTACACACACACACACACACACACACACACACACACACACACACACACACACACACACACACACACACACACACACACACATATCCCCCCACCCCTAACACACACACAAACACACACATACATCCCCCCACCCCAAACACACACACACACACACACACACACACACACACACACACACACACACACACACACACACACACACACACACACACACACATGCACACACACATCCCCCCTACCCCCACCCACACCCCTCCCCCCAAACACACACACACACACACACAAACCAACCCCCCCCCCCCCCCCCACCTACACACACACATCCCTCCACCCCCACACCCCTCCCCCCACACGAACACCCCTCCACACATACACCCCCCCCCCACACACACACACACACACACCCCTCTCCCCCCCCCCCCCCCAACACCCACACCCACACACACATCCACACATGTCAATCCATGCACTGATTGCAGAAAAAGCCATTTTAAAAAGAAAATTAACCTGAAATTGCAGACAGAATTATTTATTTTATCTGAGAAGCTAAACGCTTCTTCTTCTTCTTCAGGCGCTCATAACTTTGAGTGAAATACGATCGAGTTAAAAATAGTCAGAATTGGAGCAAATCTGTTTCATTCGTTTGTTAATATGTCTCACCTATTGATAATTCTGCAATTGGAATTTCATTTGTTGTTGAAATGACCGCGGGAGATCGCGTTATCGTGAGCACGTTCTGGCAGGGACAAAATGGTGTGTTTCTTCTTCTTTCAACAATAAAGACTTATAGCTTCGCGACCGTACATCCAATCATCTTGAAATTTTGCACACTTGTTACTCTTCATGGCTTCTACTACAGTATGAAGTTTCACGTCGATCAATAAAGCGATTCAAGAGATATCCATTTTTAAAAAAGAAAATCGTTTAATTAACGATATCTGCCAAACCACGTGACCTATCGCAAATTCTAAAATGACATTTTAGTAGACTGACATGCTGAACAGATCTGTGAATTTTCTCCTCGATTGGATAAAAAATGAGGGAGGAGCTAGGTTTTAAAGGTTCATGCTTAAAAACGTCATAACTCTGAAACCATGTGTCGGATGATGTCGCCCTCGCTGACTTTTTTGTTCGTCAGGGGCATGCGATTCTGCTTGCAAAGTTTGGCCTCGATCTGTTCAGCCGTTGCAGAGAAAAAGGGGTTTTCGTGTTTTCACGAAAAACAAGATGGCGGCCGAACCACGTGACCTGCGACGTCATAATTACCATTAAAATATTCTACAGACCGAGTCCCTCCTATGGTGAAAATTTTATCTCAATCGGCCCTATTATTGCAGAGAAAATGTTTTTTAAAGGAAATTAAAACTGAAAATGGCAAAAGCACTGGGAGATGTGGCCTGGGAGGACAAAATGGTGTGTTTCTTCTTCTTTCAACAATAAAGACTTTAGCTTCGCGACCGTACATCCAATCATCTTGAAATTTTGTACACTTGTTCCACCTGATGAGAGCTACATGGCATTAAAAATTCAAGTCGATCCATGCAGTGGTTCAAGAGTTACAAGCTTTTTAAAATTTAACTTCCATTATTTATTGCGGCCAAACCATGTGACTTAAAAAAACATCTCAAGTAACGATTAAACATCCCCCCATGAGGAACATTTGTGTAAAGTTTCCACTCGATACCTCCACAAATTATGGAGGTGATTCCATTTCTAGTTTGAGATTTGAAAACGTCATAACTCTGAAACCACGTGTCGGATGACGTCGTGCTCGCTGACTTTTTTGTTTGTCATGGGTATCCGAATACGCATGCCAAGTTTGGGCTCGATCCGTTCAGCCGTTGCGGAGAAAAAGGGTTTTTTGTGTTTTTTCACGGAAAACAAGATGGCGGCCGAACCATGTGACGTATGACTTCGAAAATTTTCGCATTCTGAGTTTTTTTTAACTAAGCATTTGGGGGAAAAATCTCTTTTTCGGGGGAGAAAAACTGTGTTTGACGAATTCTAACCTCTTAACGTTAGCATTTTTGATATACTCAATACACATGTTTTTTGTTCCCATTGCAGAGTTCTTTAGAATGAGCCATTCCTCAAATTTTTCCATTGAGCCGTTTCGGAGATACAGAGGGGCAAAGTTGAAGGTGTTTTACAAGATGGCGCCCATACCACGTGACCTATGACGTCATCATTAGCATTTAAAAATTCTACGAGCCTAGCCGATCATTTGATGAAAATTTCCTGTCAATCCGTCCAGCGGTTGCTGAGAAACTTAATTATGAAGTTTTCGGAGGTGCAAAATAGGGTGGAAGAATAATAATAATAATAATAATAATAAGAAAAACTCTAGCAGTAATAATAGGTTACTCTCCATTTCATGGAGAGTAAACCTAATAACTAGAACTGCCACTTTAAAACTGCTGGCAGTGATGATCGGTTTACTCGCACCCACTTTTGATGCAACCCCACTGTTGATACAACCCCACTTTTGATACAACCCCACTTGTGATACAACCCCACTTTCATTGGACATGCTTTGACACAACCCCCTTGGATACAACCCCGACACACACCCACACACACACACACACATCCCCCCTACCCCCTCCCACACACACACCCCTCCCCCCACACGCACACCCCTCCACACACACACACACACACACCAACCCCCCCTCCACATACACAAACACACCCCACCCCCAACACACACACACACACACACACACACACACACACACACACACACACACACACACACACACACACACACACACACACATCCACACCCACACACAAACACACATATCCACACCCACACACAAACACACATATCCACACACACACCCACACACAAACACCCCCACACCCCTCCCTCCACACACCCACACATATCCACACAAACGCACATCCCCTTCCACCCCACCCCCTCCCCCACATACACACACACACACAAACACACGCACACATCTCTACACCCCCCCCCCACCCCAACACACACACACACGCACACACAAATCCCCCCACTCCTAACACACACAAACACACGCACACATCCCCCCTACCCCCACCACACCCCTCCCCCCATACGCACACCCCTCTAAACACACACACCAACCCCCCCTCCCACCTACACACACACACACACACACACACACACACACACACACACACACACACACACACACACACACACACACATATATATCCCCCCACCCCTAACACACACACAAACACACACATACATCCCCCCACCCCCAACACACACACACACACACACACACACACACACACACACACACACACACACACACACACACACACACACACACATCCCCCCTACCCCCACCCACACCCCTCCCCCCAAACACACACACACACACCAAACCCCCCCTCCACATACACAAACACACCCCTCCCCCAACACACACACACACACACACACACACACACACACACACACACACACACACACACACACATCCACACACAAACACACATATCCACACACACACCCACACACACACCCACACCCCTCACCCCACACACACACCCCTCCACACACACACACACACACACACACACACCAACCAACCCCCCCCCCTCCACATACACAAACACACCCCACCCCCAACACACACACACACACACACACACACACACACATATCCACACAAACGCACATCCCCTTCCACACCACCCCCTCCCCCACATACACACACACACACACACACACACACACACACACACACACACACACACACACACACACACACACACACATCCCCCCACCCCTAACACACACACAAACACACACATACATCCCCCCACCCCAAACACACACACACACACACACACACACACACACACACACACACACACACACACACACACACACACACACACACACACACATGCACACACACATCCCCCCTACCCCCACCCACACCCCTCCCCCCAAACACACACACACACACACACCAACCCCCCCCCCCCCACCTACACACATACATCCCTCCACCCCCACACCCCTCCCCCCACACGAACACCCCTCCACACATACACCTCCCCCCCCACACACACACACACACACCCCTCCCCCCCCCCCCCCCACACCCACACCCACACACACATCCACACATGTCAATCCATGCACTGATTGCAGAAAAAGCCATTTTAAAAAGAAAATTAACCTGAAATTGCAGACAGAATTATTTATTTTATCTGAGAAGCTAAACGCTTCTTCTTCTTCTTCTTCTTCAGGCGCTCATAACTTTGAGTGAAATACGATCGAGTTAAAAATAGTCAGAATTGGAGCAAATCTGTTTCATTCGTTTGTTAATATGTCTCACCTATTGATAATTCTGCAATTTGAATTTCATTTGTTGTTGAAATGACCGCGGGAGATCGCGTTATCGTGAGCACGTTCTGGCAGGGACAAAATGGTGTGTTTCTTCTTCTTTCAACAATAAAGACTTATAGCTTCGCGACCGTACATCCAATCATCTTGAAATTTTGCACACTTGTTACTCTTCATGACTTCTACTACAGTATGAAGTTTCACGTCGATCAATAAAGCGATTCAAGAGATATCCATTTTTTAAAAAAAAAATCGTTTAATTAACGATATCTGCCAAACCACGTGACCTATCGCAAATTCTAAAATGACATTTTAGTAGACTGACATCCTGAACAGACCTGTGAAGTTTCTCCTCGATTGGATCAAAAATGAGGGAGGAGCTACGTTTTAAAGGTTCATGCTTTAAACCGTCATAACTCTGCAACCATGTGTCGGATGACGTCGCCCTCGCTGACTTTTTTGTTCGGCATGGGCATGCGATTCTGCGTGCAAAGATTGGCCTCGATCTGTTCAGCCGTTGCAGAGAAAAAGGGGTTTTCGTGTTTTCACGAAAAACAAGATGGCGGCCGAACCACGTGACCTGCGACGTCATAATTACCATTAAAATATTCTACAGACCGAGTCCCTCCTATGGTGAAAATTTTATCTCAATCGGCCCTAGTATTGCTGAGAAAATGTTTTTTAAAGGAAATTAAAACTGAAAATGGCAAAACCACTGGGAGATGTGGCCTGGGAGGACAAAATGGTGTGTTTGTTCCTCTTTCAACAATAAAGACTTTAGCTTCGCGACCGTACATCCAATCATCTTGAAATTTTACACACTTGTTCCACCCGATGAGAGCTACATTCTATTAAAAATTCAAGTCGATCCATGCAGTGGTTCAAGAGTTACAAGCTTTTTAAAATTTAACTTCCATTATTTATTGCGGCCAAACCATGTGACTTAAAAAAACGTCTCAAGTAACGATTAAACATCCCCCCATGAGGAACATTTGTGTAAAGTTTCCACTCGATACATCCACAAATTATGGAGGTGATTCCATTTCTAGTTTGAGATTTGAAAACGTCATAACTCTGAAACCACGTGTTGGATGACGTCGTGCTCGCTGACTTTTTTGTTTGTCATGGGTATCCGAATACGCATGCCAAGTTTGGGCTCGATCCGTTCAGCCGTTGCGGAGAAAAAGGGTTTTTTTGTGTTTTTTCACGGAAAACAAGATGGCGGCCGAACCATGTGACGTATGACTTCGAAAATTTTCGCATTCTGAGTTTTTTTAAACTAAGCATCTGGGGGAAAAAATCTCTTTTTCGGGGGAGAAAAACTGTGTTTGACGAATTCTAACCTCTTAACGTTAGCATTTTTGATATACTCAATACACATGTTTTTTGTTCCCATTGCAGAGTTCTTTAGAATGAGCCATTCCTCAAATTTTTCCATTGAGCCGTTTCGGAGATACAGAGGGGCAAAGTTGAAGGTGTTTTACAAGATGGCGCCCATACCACGTGACCTATGACGTCATCATTAGCATTAAAAAATTCTACGAGCCTAGCCGATCATTTGATGAAAATTTCCTGTCAATCCGACCAGCGGTTGCTGAGAAACTTAATTATGAAGTTTTCGGAGGTGCAAAATAGGGTGGAAGAATAATAATAATAATAATAAGAAAAACTCTAGCAGTAATAATAGGTTACTCTCCATTTCATGGAGAGTAAACCTAATAATAATAATAAGAAAAACTCTAGCAGTAATAATAGGTTACTCTCCATTTCATGGAGAGTAAACCTAATAAGAAAAACTCTAGCAGTAATAATAGGTTACTCTCCATTTCATGGAGAGTAAACCTAATAATAATTCATTTATTTTGTATAGCGCTTTTCCAGAAGCCCAAAGGCACTTTGACAGAGTGGAAAACATAATGCATAACAATACATGAAAACAACAATTGCAAAAAGACAAGAATCAATAGGGAAATATTTAAAGCAAAAGGAGGGAGAAGGAGAAGAGAAAGTCAGGGGTTAGATGCTGTGGGTTGAATGTTGAATGCAGTGTTGAACAGGTGGGTCTTTAGTGATGTTTTGAATGTGGGGATTGAGGAGGAGTCTCTGATGGTGTGAGGTAGTGAGTTCCAGAGGGTGGGAGCAGCGATGGAGAAGGCCCTGTCCCCCCAGGATCTGAATTTGATCCGGATGGAGGGGGTCAGGAGGTTGGTACCAGCAGAGCGGAGGTTGCGGGTGGGAGTGCGTCTGGAGAGGAGGTCAGCCAGGTAGGATGGGGCTAGGTTATGGAGGGCTTTGTATGTCAAGAGGAGGATTTTGTACTGGATTCTCTGGGGGATGGGGAGCCAGTGAAGCTTGTAAAGGACGGGGGTGATGTGGTCACGGGTCCGGGAATGGGTGAGTAGACGGGCAGCGGAGTTCTGAATGTATTGGAGTTTATTGGTGATTTTTGAGGGTGAACCATAGAGGAGGCTATTGCAGTAGTCCAGACGGGAGGTGATGAAGGCGTGGATGAGGGTTTCTGCAGCCGTGGAGGAGAGGGATGAGCGGAGACGGGCAATGTTTTTCAGGTGAAAGAAGGCTGACTTTGTGATCTGTTTAGTGTATTTGTCGAAGGAAAGGGTTTGATCAAAGATGACGCCAAGATTCCGGATGTGAGGGGAGGTGGATACTGGGATACCGTCGATGTTGAGGGCAAAGTTATGGGTGGATTTTGTGAGCGTTTTTGGGCCAATGATGATTATTTCAGATTTATCACAGTTAAGCCTGAGGAAGTTGATTTGAAGCCAGGATTTTATTTCAGTGATGCAGTTTGTCAGGATAGAGTGGGTGTCGGTGGAGACGGACTTGGTGGAGATGAAAAGCTGGATGTCATAGGCGAAGCAGTGGAATTGGAGACCATGACGGCGGATTAAGTGACCGAGGGGGGACAGGTAAAGGATGAAGAGGAGGGGGCCAAGAACTGAACCTTGGGGGACACCTTGGGGGAGGGGAGCAGTGGGGGATTTGCAGTTATTGATGGAGATGAACTGGCGTCTGTCAGAGAGGTATGATTTAATCCAAGAGAGGGCAGTGCCGGTAACGTTAAAGGTGGATTCAAGTCGGGTGAGGAGGATGGTGTGATCGATGGTGTCAAAGGCAGCACTGAGGTCGAGGGGGACGAGAATGTTGAGGTTGCCAGCGTCAGAGGAGAGGAGAAGGTCGTTGGTGATTTTGAGGAGAGCAGTTTCAGTACTGTGGTTGGAGCGGAATCTGGATTGGAATGTTTCATACAGGTTATTGGCAGAGAGATGATGTTTGAGTTGAGTGGCTACAGCGCGTTCCACAACTTTTGACAGAAAGGGTAGGTTGGAGATGGGTCTGAAGTTGTTTAGGGTGTCAGGGTTTAGACCATGTTTTTTTAGAATGGGGGTAACAGCAGCAATTTTGAGGGAAGGTGGGACGATGCCTGTAGACAGGGAGGAGTTTATTGTTGCAATGATAAGTGGAGAGAGAGCAGGGAGGGAGGCCTTGACAAAGCTGGAGGGGATGGGGTCAAGAGTGCAGGTGGCAGTTTTCATTCCTATGAGTTCAGAGAGGTCAGTAGGGGAGATTGGGGAGAACCGAGACAGGGGATGGCAGGATAAGGGGGGGCAGGTGGTTGGAGGGGGAGCGGGTGCGGCGGTCGTCAAGCTGTTGTAGATGTTGTCAATTTTGCGTTGGAAGAAAGAGAGGAAGGAGATGCAGTTGTCTACTGTGAATGACTGGGTGGTGGTGTTCAGGGGGCGGAGGAGTTTGTTTATTGTCGAGAAGAGTGCTTTTGGGTTTCCGGAGCCAGCGTGGATAATTTGAGAGTAGTAGGCTGAGCGGGCGCGGGAGAGGGCATCTTTGTAGTGTTGTAGGTGGTCCTTGTAGGCTTGGGAGTGAACTGTGAGACCCGTTTTATTGCGGAGTCTTTCAAGTTGGCGAGCACGAGTTTTCATCAGGCGGAGTTCAGGGGTAAACCAGGGAGCAGAATGGGTGAAAGAAACTGTTTTGGTTTTTACAGGCGCAAGCTGGTCAAGGCAGGAGGAGAGAGTGTGGTTGTAGTAGTCAGTGAGGTCGGAAGGGGTGTGGAGGTCAATGAAGGGAGAAGTGGACATTTTTTCAGAGAGGGTGGATGAGAATGAGGTAGGTGAAAGAGCGTTTAGCTTACCGAAGTTGATAGTGCGATAATGCCTTGGTGTTGGGGCGGGGATGTTGATGGTCAGAGTGATGGCTAAGTGGTCAGAGAGGGTGAGGTCGGAGCCAGAGAGATGGTGCAAATTTAATCCAGTGGAGCAGACAAGGTCCAAAATGTGACCACGGATATGGGTAGGAAAGTCGACATGTTGAGTGAGGTTAAAGCAGGTGAGTAAATCACTGAAGTCAGTGGTTATTGTGGAGTCAGTGGAGTCCATGTGGATATTGAAATCACCAAGGAGGAGGATTGAGGGGGAGAGGGAACATAGCTGGGTCAGAAAGTAGGAGAATACTTTTCATAATCACAGTAATCATCACTCATCCATAATCTCAAACCTCACCACCACATAAATACACATCACCTTTACACAAAAACAAACGGCCACCCACAAGACACTGTGTTGCATACATTCCACCCCTCACCGACCATGCCATCAATTTTGAAGACCACATCAGTCACCTGCCGAAGTACCACCCCTGGGCCCTTCTCGGGTGAGGTGAGTTTTGGACACACCCCCTTCCTCCTCCGGGGCCAGTGGAGCCCAATAAGGTCTCCGGGAGGAACCAAGGTGTGTGTGCCCGAACGTCATACCGCACTTTCATATGTGAGGAAGCAAGCCAATTTGCTTCCTTGCAAACTCGTGAGCCCTTTCTATGCTCTTTCTCAAATTGGTTGCATAGCCTTCCACAGATGCTTCACCCAGTTCCTCTGGTGACAGTCCCATCAACAAATCTGTGGGGACTCGCATCTCCCTACCGAACATCAACACGGCGGGGGTGCACCAAGTGGTCCCATGCTGTCGGGTCCTGCATGCCATCAGTACAAAGGGGAGGTGCTCATCCCAATCCTGCTGGTTTTTGGATGTAAAGAGGGCCAATTGTGTCAAAAGGGTCCGTTTAAACCTCTCCACCATCCCATCCGATTGAGGCCTAAGAGAGGTCGTCCTGGTCTTGTGAATTTGGAGGATCTCACACATCGACCGCAGGAGCACGGTTTCAAAGTTCTGGTCCCGGTCGGCGTGTAGCTCCCTGGGAATGCCAAATCGGGAGAAGAATCCCTCAACTCGTACCCGAGCTACCAGCCGGGCTTCCTGGTTGGGTAATGGGTAGGCTTCTGGCCACTTGGTAAAATAGTCCATTGCCACCATAATGTACCGGTTCCCTTGGCGGGTGACTGGCAGGGGGCCCACTACATCTACTGCCACTCGCTCAAGTGGTGCTCCCACGTTGTACACCTGGAGCGGGGCCTTGCGCGCACGTGGGGGTCCCTTCTTACCGCAGCAGAGGTCACAGGATCTCACCCAATCTTGAATGTCCCTGCCCGAATTCACCCAGTAGAACTTCTGCCGCAATTTGGACAAAGTTTTGGCCACGCCCAAATGTCCCATTGTCCTAGTCCCATGTACGTGCCCCATAACCACTTCCTTCAATTTGTTTGGTACAATTATCAACCACGAAGCTACATTGCCCGTTGGTGTGACCCATTTCCAATACAAATGGCCACCTTTCAACCCCAACATTTTGCCACTGTGCCCAATATAGTCCATGAGCCAGGTCCAAAAATTTTGAAGTTGAGTATCAAGTTTGGGGACTAATTCCCACTATGATTTTTAGTTACACCAATGTCTGACGTCCATGAAAATGAGTGATGGACATTTCAAATGAGTATCTCAATGCCATTTCCGACGCCATCTTTAAAAATGGCTGCCATTTTCAAGGAATATTCATGTAATTCAAAACTATTGCTGCATGGTAAATTCTGATGGTCAAATCTTAATTTGTACTTATCAAATGTTATTCACTTTATAATTTGGAACATGTCAATACTTATGTTAACCATTTTTATACATGTTTGCCAAGAATTTTGCTTTAAAATGCTTGGAAAATGCCTAAATTTGTTTTTTTTAAACTAGTCACTCCCAGAAGTTGTCTAAATAAGTTGGTTAAACAAAATTGGGGCAGATAGATCGAGATTTTCAGTAAAGGTAATGATTACCGACATGAGAATATTAGTCATAATTACCGTAGCCTCCGCGTTTTTGGTGAAAAATCCATTTATTTTGTTTGTATGCGGCCAAATTCTAAAACAAAATTATGGGTTAGGGGAAATAAAAATAGGCATAACGTTTGAACTACACAAGATAGGCCAACATATTACCACTCATAATGTGTGTCTTGAAGCCCTCTACGCATTGCATTAATTAATATGTAAATTGGATCAGTAATTAGGTCACCAGGGGTCACAAGGTCACGAAATTCAGGCACTACTGAAAATGAGTACATCGTCCAGCAAAAATTTACTTTAAAAATCGGTTACACACATTTTCACAATTCTGATGCCTAGATAAGACCCTTACACCTAGGTATTGGTATGTGTTAAACCCATGTTAACAAGTTTACATACAATGAATTATTAATTGATGTGTGGGGCATGCGAAACTGGAAATATGCCCTCCAGTACGTTGTGCTTTGCTCTCTACCCAAAACAGCTTGTGCAATGTCTATGAAATTGTAGGGAAATAGAAAAAGTTATATGTTCTACTCAATGGCTATGTTTAGTCCTCTTCAAACCTAACCTCCATGGCATGCTGAATGAAATCTGAAAATGGTTTAGCCTATCGGTATCAATGTGACATACGAAGAGCTTGGTTTCAAAATGAAATAAATGCCAAATTTAACATTTTGGATTTTTTGTTGTCAAAAGATTGTCAAAGTGATCAAACTTTCCCTGGGCTTTTTCGTCCCAAAGTGCCGTAAATCCTGGGTTTCTTGGCAATAATAACATCTATATTATACATTTCCCTTTGAATTTTGACATTTTCTGTCATTTTTCTTAAACCCTCGAAAATGGATTTATCTCGTTTTGGAGCCAAACTCTTCATATATACACTGATAAAAATTCGTTTACAAGTTTTTGACGTTAATCCTCTTCGTTATCACAATCACTGTCGCAATCATCTGAGTCCTGTTCAATATCAGCACCATCATCGTAATCATCGTCTTCTTGTGCCATGTTGGTGCAACTCTGCAGTTTACATGCAGCAGTGCACTTTAGACCATTAATCATGCAAGAACAGTCCAACTGGCGGCAACTCCGTGCACACTTGCATGAGATGAGACTAAGAACGACATCTGGAGCCGGCAAGCCAGTCATCCACTGAATTATTAGTTCTCCTTCACTGTTTAATTCCCAGCCATGGCCTTCTGATGGCTTGGGGATGTCTGGAAAGCATTCTAGGCTTCGCCTCCAGATAGCAGCTTGGTAATTTGCACGAAGTGTGTGCTGCAGCACTGTGTCTGCGCATGGAGGAAGCTGTCCAGATTCGACGTCGCCCTTTCTTGCACAGAACATATTATAGCGCAGATCGTTTACACCACATATCTTTGTGTTTTTAGAGTAAAGAAGACATGTGAACTCTTGGATTTGGTTGAAAACGTCTTGTGTCAGGTTCCACGATGCTCCAAGAGCTCCACGATGCACAATTTTTCCATACTGGGTGGGATGCTTCCAAGCTATTTCAGTTGTCTTAGCAAACAGAGCTTGATCGAGTACCATTGCAATGTTCTCAAGATGGAGTGAAGACATGATCTTTAAAGCATTGGAGAGAATCTCCTGCGCTGTTGCCATTTCTGTTGCGGGTGCATTTATCGAGGGCAGATAGCCTACAACATCTTCCATCACCTCCACATGACCCCTTGTCATGATGTTAAAACCTGTCCATGAGCTGACTTTCTGATGAAGTGGGTCGAGCAAATGCGTCAACACCCACAAGTGGTTTCTCCTCTGTGCTTTAGAAGCTGCATCTTCAAGAGTTCCAGACAAATCAGCTGTTTGTATTGCTGGCGGACCTTTTCTTTTCCCGACACTATACACTGGTAGCAGTTTATCCGATGATTGAATGGATCGTTTCTTCTCTTGTTTATCAACAACAGATGTTTTCTGTGCAGGCATACACGAAAATGATTTTGGTTGGACAATGATTCCATTGACTCTATGCGATGTTCCACCTCCACTCAGGGATTCTTCTAACCTGTCAATGTTGTCAAACGCTAATACTGTCGGGACAGAGTGGTGCACATCTGAAGGAAGAGAAACATCATCGCTGTTTACACTTGCTATTTTGTCAATACAGAGTGCTGTGTCAATCTCTTCCAGAGCTGTGTATGAACACCCATGTCCGAGTCTATTCAAGATTTTGATCAACTCAACATTACCAGTTAGTGTTTTGATAGCCCATGGAAGCAAGACATGTTTTGATGTTTTCACTGTGCCAACACTGACTGCAGTGATGACATCCTGTGCCATCGACCATGTTAGTCTATTTATGCGAGCAGAGCCGTTCTCACTTCCACCAAGTAAGATTCTCAAAAATCTCTGCAGAGTCGGTGGAACTTTCACATAATCTGGAGTGAGGTCTGCTGGCTGAGGAGGCCAATTGTCATTGAAGGGAGTGGCTTTAATTTCATCTCGCAGTGACATGGCTGCTTGGACAATTATGTTGTCATTGCTGGCTTTTTCAAATGTTTCCAGCTTTGATTTCACGTGGATCAACTCAGCAGCTAACATCGTTTTGGTTAGGTTATCAGGCATTAGGTAAACGTGACGGTTCTCTGTGAAGAAAGTCAGTGAATCGCAGAACTGCATCTCTATACTGCGCCGGATATTTTTCTTGGTGGAATTGGTGATCTCACTTATGCCTGCAGACGCCATTGATGACACAAGCTTAGCTGTGATATCGAGCAGTGGAATAATCCTTGGATTTGAAAATAAATTGTTCCGGATGTATTCAAACACAGTTTTTAGTGATGCTTTCTCAACCTTTTGATATTGAATGTAGTCTTCTTCACTCGGTTCTGGAGTCTGCAGTTGCTCTCTTCTCTCTGGACGCATGTAATCTCGGTAGCACGATTTATGGTAATGAGCCTCGGCTGCAACTATATCTCTTGCAGTCACGGCCAACACTCTGTCGTCATTACAGTTGATTGCAGCCTCCCTCACGGTTTTGTCTGACCGCAGCTCAACAGCTGGATTAAGAGTCTCTCTCGACCGTGTTCCCTTGATATACTTTGACACCCGCAGACAAAAGATGCATTTCTTTTCATACACTCTCTCGTTGGATGACGGCTCATCTCTGGAAGATCGTCTGGGCGCAGTATCGGGCACATTTGCCAAAGAACTGTTGGATTGCTCTTGAAACTTAGCTCATGACTTTTTGTGTGTAAAGTCTGACCTGCAAGCCCTGTGATAGTATATTGGAACATGCGGAAGTTCAGCTGGGCTCTCTTCAGCAAGCTGAAGAATGGGTTTAAAATTTCGTATGGTCGCTGCATTGCAAAGTGTCTGCCATGAGTCGTTGTCATTTGGCTTGCTCAACTCATGCAGGACTGATTTCTTGCTGCAAATGATACATGTTCCTGTCCCATGCTCCAGCTTTCTCCGTTTAACCATTACTTCCGATTGAGACATTTCAAAATTGTTTATAACCCATGTATATATAGGTGGAATGGCACTTTTGGGCAGAAGATCTAATCGTCATCCATGCAATCTGAAATGAGAAAATGATGGGGGAAAATTACCATACTTGTATATGCAGTTGAAATGTGAATCTAGCTAAACAAATCTGAAAATCAATATCTTTTTCCTTCAGCTGAAAATAATACCAATATAAATATAAAATATTGTGTCCTCAATACATTTCTAGCAAAACATGTAGCCCTCGAAATCAACCAGGATTGATAAAGACAAAGGCATAAATACGTTGAATAGACGATTTTAATACAACAAGAACAAAGAAAGAGTACAAACAGTAATTTCAATAGAAACTACGACATAATCAAAGCATAATAAAACCAATGCAAAACTACACACAGATTGCCCACAAAGAAGAGTAGTTTCTCATCCAACAGGTGTAAGGGTCTCATCTTTGAAGAATAGAAACACAAAACTGTGAAAATGTGTGTAACCGATTTTTAAATTAAATTTTTGCTGGACGATGTACTCATTTTCAGTAGTGCCTGAATTTCGTGACCTTGTGACCCCTGGTGACCTAATTACTGATCCAATTTACATATTAATTAATGCAATGCGTAGAGGGCTTCAAGACACACATTATGAATGGTAATGTGTTGGCCTATCTTGTGTGGTTCAAACGTTATGCCTATTTTTATTTCCCCTACACCACAATTTTGTTTTAGAATTTGGGCACACAAACAAAAAACGAGGTTTTTCACCAAAAACGCGGAGGCTACGGTAGTTATGACGAATATTCTCATGTCGGTAATCATTACCTTTACTGATAATCTCAATCTATCTGTCCCAATTTGGTTTAACCAACTTTTATAGACAACTTCTGTGAGTGACTTGTTTAAAAATAACAAACTTAGGCATTTTTCCAAGCATTTTTAAGCAAAATACTTGGCAAACATGTATAAAAATGGTTAAAATAAGTATTGACATGCTCCAAATTATAAAGTGAACAACATTTGATAAGTACAAATTAAGATTTGACCATCAGAATTTACCATGCAGCCATAGTTTTGAATTACATGAATATTCTTTGAAAATGGCAGCCATTTTTAAAGATGGCGTCGGAAATGGCATTAAGATACTCATTTGAAATGTCCATCACTCATTTTCATGGACGTCATACATGTGTGTAACTAAAAATCATAGTGGGAATTAGTCCGCCAATTTGATACACAAATTTTGTCTGGCTCATGGACTAATAGGCCTCCTTTAGCCAATGAAAAAGGGGCCCCAAAACAGGATCCTCCCTTTGACTCTCTCGCTAATTCACATCGCCCAATTCAGGTGGGAGTTGTGGCAAAGTTTGCCTTGTCACTCTCGCTGCATATCGGCATGCATCAATTTGATCCTGCCCAATTGGATCCTTGGCTTCCTGTCTATCACAAAAATTGCACTGTGCCTCCAAACAGGGCCACCAAGAGAGCGCGTCTGCATTGGCGTGTGCTTTGTCGGGCCGATGTTACACAGTGACATTATACTGCTGCAGCCTCTCAAGCCACCTGGCAATTTGTCCCTTCGGCTCTTTGAACCGAAGAAGCCGTTGCAAGAAGGCATGATCCACTCGGATCACAAACTCCCTCCCATAAAGGTAAGGGTGAAAGTGTCCAACTGCCGAGAGTAGGGCCAATTTATTTGCATGTAACGCAATAATTTCGCTCGGGCCTCGAAAGCACCCGACTGTAATACACAATAACCCTCTCGACTCACTGTTGCATTTATGACAACACAGCTCCCAATCCTTCCGGACTTGCACCCGTATCAAGGATGTAACTGCCATCATCCTTCGGTTTTGCCAAAACTGGGTCCTCCACCCGACATTGTTTTAAGTGACTGAATGCCTCGATGCAGCTCTCTCACCATATTAATCGGGCTCTTTTCTCTGTCAATTTGTGCAAGGGTCTTGCGATTTCTGCGAAATTTGCCACAAATCTCCTGTCGTAAGAGCAGAGGCCCAAAAATCCTCTGACTTCCCTTACATTTTTGGGGGTGGGCCACTCTTTTACAGATTTTACCTTTCCAGGGTCAGTGGCCATGCCGCTCTCGCTAATCACGTGACCTTGGTAAGTCAGCTCTCTCCTGAAAATTTTACACTTGCTCGGATTCAATTTCAACCCAGCACCCCTTAACCTCTCAAATACCTCTGACAAATTTTTAGCAGCATGTTCAAATGGGGGAGCGTGGACCAATACGTCATCCAGATAGACGAGGCAAGTCTGCCATGGTAAACCAATTAAAACACGTTCCATCAGATGCTCAAATGTGGCAGGGGCATTGCACAATCCAAAAGACATAACTACAAACTGCCTGGGACCCTTTCCTGTGGTGAACGCTGTTTTCTCCCTCACCTCTTTATCCATTTCCCCCTGCCAATAACCACTCTTTAAATCCAATGTGGAGAACCATTTTGAGCCTGAAACGGCATCGAGGGTGTCGTCAATCTTTGGCAAGGGATACGAGTCTTTGAGTGTCACGTGATTGAGCTGGCGGTAATCCATACAGAACCAAGTGGTCCTGTCCTCTTTTTCACCAGGACAATTGGTGACACCCAAGGACTCACCGAGGGCTCGGTAAATCCGACTTTTTTCATTTTGCTCACCTGTTCTTCCTCCTCTTTCTCAGCGAAAGGGAGCCGCTTTGCGGTTGGCGAACAGGCCGAGCCTCACCAGTACTAATTTGGTGCCTGACGAGGCTCGCGCGTTCAACATCCTCAGGAGAGAGAGTGAGAAAACATCCAAGTTCTTACCAACCAAATTGTGCAAAGTCTCTACCTGCTCCGATGTTGGGCTCTTTTCAGAGCGTGTCATCATGTCCCGCACTCCCTCTGGCCAATCACATTTCCCCAAATTTTCCCCCTTTTCCGGCTGTACTGGCAAGCATGTGGATCCACTTCCTCCGATGACCTCAACTACATGACTGCATTTGGCTATGATGGCTCCACCCCTTGCAGTGCGAGGGTTATCGGACAAGTTGAGCAGTGAAACTGCCAACATCGGCCCACGGGTGTCTATGAGGGCACAACCCACCATCCATCCTTTGGCCCGCTGTGAGGACCACGACTCCATTCGCCCCAGCTGGCCAATGTGTTGAACACCTACTGCTAATTCCACCTTCACCACAGCCTCGGAGTTGGGAGGTACGGTCACAGTGCGCGCCACCTCCAGCCACGTTCCCTGCACCTCCTCATCATCCCCCAGTCTTACCATCTGCAGCCTGTCAGTGCCCAACCACATATGACCACGCCCGAGGTCTAGTTGGCAGTCGTGTTCCACCAAGAAACTCAATCCCAGCAGACATTTATCGCACACCGAGGCCACCCATTCTAACACACTCAGGATTGATAATGGTGTCACTGGCCCCAGTGTCCACCACAGCCTCACAAAATTCCTCCTCGATTTTGCATCGAACCCTGAGATTACCCATGGAAATTTTTCCGCAATTCACTACTTTCACAAAAGGAGGGTGATTCTCCACACACTTGCCAGCTGAGCATGGCCCCATATGCTTGGCTCATTCTAGTTTCCCAAACACTCTATGGTGACAGGCCCAAGCCTAGGTGGTGATCCTCTTTCTGGCACCTGTGGTCTTACTGTGGGTCCCCTCCTTTCTGGGCTGAGACCTGTTAGGAGGTGGTTTCCCAGGTGGTAGTCGACAATCCCACTGTACGTGCCCTCTTCTCCCACTGTACATGCCCTCTTCTCCCACACCTAAAACAAGTCCCCAAGGTTACCCACAATCCTCCTCTGCTGTATCAATAGCTGCTTGTAAAGCAGCAACATTATGAACAGAAGGAATAATTTAGCATCTTCTTTTGCTTTTCCTCAATAATCAAAATATGTCTCCAATTTCGCTGAAATTTCGCACAATGATACTTGTGTCTGCTCCTGGCTCAACTCTATTTCAAAATATGTTTACTTTTATACTCTGGAACAATTTGTTCCACCTTTTGATAAGCTGTATAATCCAAATTAGTATTTACTCTTCCCATCGTTCATTCATTTTCTGAGCCCAAACCCCCCATTGTGATGCTAGATAGCACCAGGCGGATTGAATTAGCCCATCATCCCTCAAATTTGACAAAAAGCACTCCAGTTTACTCGAATTGGGACACTGCATCACCGGCACCGTCGTGTTATTATTTTTCAATTCCCATTTGTCAACATCATGTCACATTAAATTTTTCCGGTCAGGTACTATGCATAGCATTGTGTTCCCCTGCAACCACGTGTACGCAACCTGTAATAATGCTTCCGGCACCTCCCTTTCCAAACCAGTTCGTGTGCCTGCAAATTACTGGAGATGACGCCACCTGTTGGAGCTCATCAATATGCCATGCTCTCCGAATTCTCCTGGAATAAGCTTCGACAATTCATGTGATTTAAAACATCTCTGAATAACTCCATTAGTCACGCATGCTGTCCCAACACACATGCACATCCATGGCCCATGGAAAGGGTTGCACCCACATTAATTTGGGATTCCACAACTCAATAGCTACTTTTACACAGCTGTTCAGAATTTATTATTCGTATGACCATGAAATTATTTGCCACCCTTGCCAGAGGTTACCCCACTTGGGCCCGTTTGTTTGTTTCTACATTTTTCTCTGCAATTGTTCGGCCATTTGACAATAAATTTCACCACAGGCCCACATCCACCTGTAAAATCTTAAATGATAATTATGATATCTTAGGTCATGTGGTTGGTGGTTACAATTCGAACAAAAATTCTTCCTTAAAATTTTATCTCTTGAACCGCTTTATTGATTAATGCAAAACTCCAAGGTAATGTAATAGTGTAAAGCAGAGCACGCATCCAAATCCCAATATGATTGGCCCCACAGTTTTGCAGCCAAGAATTGTTATTGTTTGCGAAAAGAAAAACTCCTACCTCTTCTTCTCCTCCAGTCTTCTGGAAAGGTCTTCTCCAGTGGAAGTCTATGAACCATCTTACTGTTTGAAGTCAGTGACATCCTGTTTGTTACTTACGTTGTCTGTTGCCCAGAATGCCGGTAATAGCTTGCCTTCTCTCCATCTCAAACAACCAACAATGGCAGGCAGGGCCATTCGAGAGACAGCACAACTAACGATGGTCAAGACCAGAGGAGAGTACTGTTACGGATTCGGGGATCGGCTCTCCCTTTATCAAGGGGGTTGGGGGGGATTTGATCAACTTGTCTTTTAAGCTGGCCGTCACCAAGTCCTGGAAGCTATGACGTCACTTCCGGCCCGTGGTAAGTAGGGTTGTAAGCCTAATTAGTCTTAGTACCTAAGTACTACCACCGGCCGTAAAGCGAGGAGATAACTCCCACCCGAGCCGCGGCGGTAATGGACACGCCGAGCGAAGCGAGCCACGACTCAGGCCGTTAACAAGAACTAAACCCGATCCTGAGCGGTTCCGAAATCGTGCCACAGGTACTCAATTGGGAAAAGACTAAAGCGATCGGATGGAGAGGAAACCAGTGTCAAGGAAGAACAAAGCGTGGTTGATTAATTATGTACAAAACCAAAGAGGAAACGAAAGGAAAGAATGTACAGGAAGGAGAAGAAGCAAAAGGACACAGAGCAATCTTAACTATACAGTCTTAACTTATTACCCCGGACAAACATACACACTCACACGGGATGGTGGATGGTAGATGGTAGGGGGGAAGGTCCAGGTAGATGGTTCCAGGTAGGTCGACTCCGTCCAGGCTCTGGTTCCACGGGTGAAGAACGGCAGGCAGCTTCGCGTGTCGTAAACCGCGAGCGGACCTTACATATAGCGGGGGGACCGGGATGCTGCGTACGTAATACGTTTATCATGCCCAGCGCTCTCTCTCTCTCTCCCGATCAATATTCGTATCAAAAAGGCAGTTCGTATCAAAGAGCAATCAGCGCCGCTGAATAACTCCTCGCGCGGTCCGTGCAAAAAGGAGTCCCCCCAGCGCAGTCCGTATAATCGAGCTGTCTCCGCGCAGTCCGTATCAATCAAGCTCCCTCACGCAGTCCATGCATACGCGCGTGCTCCCGACAAGTCCGTTAACAATGGAGTTCCCTCGCGCAGTCCGTGATAGGGCTTGGCACGTGCACTTATATAGTGCGCCTCCAGATCAATCCGCGTGCTTGGAAACCACACCCGCCAGCGAGCTCATCTCAGCCCTGGTTGGTTGGCGAGGGCTTACCGGCTCCGCCCTTGACAGCTAGTTGACAGGGCCACACCTTGTCCTTGGTGCTCCGCCCCCTTCTTCCTCGAGCTTGACCGCGTGCGTAATGGCGTCTGGAGCGAGCGCTAAGGCGCGTAACAGAATTGGGAGAGAGACCAGCCCCGCCTGTAGGGGCGCATAATGGCGTCGCTTGGAGAGAGAGACTGCAAAATGACCAGAATTGGAATGGGAACTATTCTTATTTAATTGACGCAACGCAGATTCGACTATTGGGAACACAGCCTTAACTTAACACATAATAAGGAAATAACTGAGATCCTAAGGTGACCTACGTGTTGCTGTGGCCTAACTATGGGTGCTAGCTTTGACCTTTTAATGATGAGAATTATTTACAAGAGTGATTATTTATTTACAAAAGTGTGGGTTCTCAAAACCGCAATAGTACGAAACAGTGGCTCTATCCCTACTCGTCCCCAAGAAAAACGTTTGTTGTCTCCACAGACCTGTCCATTCGTCCTCAGACATCATTCAGCTCCGGTAGGCAGCTCTTGACAACACAGCAGACAACTGGTTTGAGTTAATGCTGCACCCCCTTTCGCCCCACCTTGTAAGCTGCACACTGCCCCAACCTTTTCCAGGTGTGCAGCTCACACAAGCATCCGCAGATCAAGCCGAGTAGTGAGAAAAACTCCTCTTATTTAATTTTTTAATTATACCAGCAGTCGAGCAAGATACCTGTCTGAATGGTTCTATCCCCAGTCAATGGTGAAGCTGCATATGACGCTGACGCTGCAATCTGCAAGACGCTGTCCATGAGGCGCTGGAACACCTGAGCAGCATTTTTCAAACCGAAGGGCATCCGAAGGAATTCGAAAAGCCCGAATGGCGTGATGACAGCTGTCTTCGGGATGTCCTCCGGCCTGACAGGGACCTGATGGTAGCCGCGTACGAGGTCCACCTTTGAAAAGAAGGACATATTCGCCAAGCGTGCGGAAAAGTCCTGAATGTGGGGGACGGGGTAGCGGTCGGGGGTGGTGGCATCGTTGAGGTGCCGGTAGTCCCCGCACGGTCGCCATCCCCCGCTGGGCTTGGGCACGATGTGGAGCGGGGACGCCCACACGCTCTCGGAGCACCGCACGATGCCGAGCCGCTCCAGCATAGCGAACTCCGCTTTCGCTACCGCAAGCTTCGTCGGCTCGAGGCGGCGTACCCGGGCGTAGACCGGTGGCCCGGCGGTGGGGATGTGGTGTTCCACCCTGTGCTTGATGGTCCCCGACGAGAAGGTCAGCCACGTGAGGGCCGGAAAACCCGCGAGGAGGCGGGCGAATTCGTCCACTGCCGGAAGCGTACAGATGAACCTGGCCGGAACGGAACCGCTCAGCAAGCCGCTCGGCGAGCCACTCGATGAGCCGCTCTGTGAGCTGCTCAACGAGCCAGGCAGCGCACACGTGAGCGAGCTGAACGTCTCAGCCTGGACAAGCCTTCTGCGCTTTAGATTGACCAGTAATCCATTAGCACATAAGAAGTCCGCGCCGAGCAGTGCCATGGGCACGTCGGCCGTAACGAACGACCAACGGAAAACCTGACCTCCGAACCGCAGGGAGAGACAGCGTTTTCCGTACGTGCGTATAGACGTACCATTGGCCACAAGCAGCGCAGGGCCTCGGCCAGCGGTGTGCTTGTCGGACGTACCGGCAGGAACGACACTCACCTGCGCTCCCGTATCGCACAGGTAACGGCGCCCGGACAAGGTGTCCGTTATGTACAGAAGGCTGTTGGAATTGCCGACGTTCACCGTTGCCACCGAGCGCCGGCTCGCCCGTTTCCCGACCTGCCGAATGAGCACGGCGGGCGACACTGCCGAGCCTCATGGCCGAACTTGGCGTGGAAGAAACACCAGGCGGGCAGCTGCGGCGTCGGAGGCCGCGGTTTTCTTCGCGGCGGCGGCGGCGGTGGTGGTTGGGGAGTGGCGGCGGACATGAGGTGCGGTGCATCGGGGAAAGCTTCGGGAGCCTCGGGAGCAGCAACCGCGCCAAGACTCGCCTGCGTGGCCAAAGCCGCGTAGTATTTGTCGGCCTCGGCAGCGAGCGCACGGGGTTCCGTTAACGCGGAACCAGCCAAAGTGAGGCGGACTTGTGCTGGCAGCTGGCATCGAAACAACGCCCGGAATAGAGCGTTCGGGGTTTTGTCGCCCATGAGCGCCAGCATATGGTCCATACGGACCGACGGTCGCGTGTCCCCGATCTCGGGGAGGTCCAAGAGGCGATCGGCCCGTGCGTCCACCGTAAGGCCGAACGTGACGAGGAGGAGACGCTTGACCGCCTCGTACTTGCCGTCGGCAGGTGGATCCCTTAGGACCGATATGACGCCGGTGGCCGTGCCGGGCCCGAGGGCGGCAACCACGTGGCAGTACATGGTCTCGTCAACCGTGATGCCTCGAAGTCGGAACTGGGCTTCCGCCTGCAGGAACCAAACTTCGGGTGGTGACTCCCAGAATTCGGGGAGCTTGATGGAGACCGCGATGGTAGCCATTGTTGCGGCGGTTTCGGGTAGTCAGCGACGGTTGACTCGAATGTCGGAGGTCACCAATTTAGCACGCGGTGCTACGCGCGTGACTTGCTACCAAGGAGGAAGCGAACAACGCGGTAAGTTTGATGTTCTTTATTCAAAGAGGTCACTGTAGCACTGGCGCGCTCCGGGCTGCGCGCCCGGTGTATATCCTGAGGCCACGCCTACCCCTCGGGCGTGGCCGCCGCCCACTTGGTGCGCGGAATGATGTCACCACGCCAGTGGGCTTTCGTGTACGCCACAACATCATTTATTCATTCATATTTATCCTTAATATCCCTATTTCATTCCAAACAGCACTACTCCAATCACAAATTGCTACTATAACGAAACACCCTGCTAAATCACAATTTTATTTAGGTATTAACGGACACTTCTAATCTTGGCTCTCATGGATCGACACAACCATCGTATTCCGAGAACTTTTTGAATCTGCGTATGTAATATTTTTCGTATTAAACGATATTTCTTGAACGCATTATCTGATCTTTCCGATTCCTTCACAAGATTAGTTCAATTCCCGTGCTAAATCTGCGTGGATATAAATCAACGCATGTTTTAAACTTTTAATTTCAATGCCTTTGACGTCCTCACTGTTCATCGTCTCGGTAATTCGTTAACGGCCTCTGCTAAAATATACTACACGTTGCACACAAGGCAGACCAATTCCAAATCTCCCCACATTGGGGTACACCATCGCTGGGCGAAACAGCTCACGCCTTTCGAAACACATTCACAGGCCAGATCTGCATCAAACGCAATGAAAACATAATTACACTGTTGTAAACTATTATGTTATGTACGATGTTTTACCCGAAATTAACTTTTCCCATTACACAAGCCACCAAACTAAAAGAAAGGAACTACAATCTGTGTAGCACACCTTTGGTGTGTTCAGTTACCAATCAGCTTGTTATCACTTGCCAAGCCAACAATTCCTCACCAATGCTTTTGTTGGTGTGCTTGCTTGAGTACTGAGGCCACTTGGCTTAAGTAGTTGCTTGCAAAATATTGGTGTTCTATCTTTCCATACAGTGCACACATATCGAGATGGATCTGGTGATATTTTTTAAAATGGATTGACCATTTTTACACTGGATTACCGATTCGATTTTTCTGACTTTTCCTTTGGAAAAAACAAGCTTAATTATTTTTGCTGGCGTGACTCGGCGCGCACCGTGCCCCTCACCACACCTCGTTTCAGAGGGACAGGCATCTTTGATAATTTCGGTGTCTTTTGGGTCTTCGTGGTGTTTTGGGTCTTCAGGGCCATTTGGGTCTTCAGGGTCTCTTGGAGCCTCAGGGCCTTTAAGGGTATTTTGGGTCTTCTGGGACTTTGGGGTATTTTGGGTCTTCAGGGGCTTTGGGTTTCTGGGGTCTTTTGGGTGTTTTGGGTCTTGGGGTATTTGGGGTCTTCAGTGTCTTTTGGGTCTTGGGGGACTTAAAGGGTCGTCAAAGGTCTGAGGGGTCTCAGCAGTCTAAACGTAATTAAGAGTTCATGGACTGTGTGTTGGGTGTTCATTTTATTTGAAGAAGAAGACGTTTTGGTCGCATATAAACAGACATACATAACCATATACATTTCCTCTATTATAATAAGAATCTCAGATTTTATGATTTTCACAGGCTTTGAAATTTTATGGGTCTTTTATTCATCCAATGGATTTCTCACACCTGACAACTGCCAGAGTGTAACATTTTGCCAGACCTATGGAAATATCATCCAAATAAAAGCATCAATGAATCATCTTCTTTATTTACCAAATACCCATCAACAAATTATGTACGCTATTTCAGTTTTCCAGTCAATTTGACCTTTATAGCAATCTGAGTCACTGTACACCTCCAGTACCCTTTATCAACTGAGTGACGCACACCCTCAGGACAGTTTGGTGCTGCAAATAAAATCTGTTTCCTTTTATCTTCATAAATTCACTTCACCACTTTCCTCACAGCACAAAACAAACAAGAAAGAGCAATCGGAGATTGCAGACCCTCACCAGGACGTGTTTTCAGTGTTTTTTTTTGTTTTGTTTTTTTGTATAGAAGTTCGAGGCTCGTGTAAGAGCTAACAATAATCACAAAAAAACAAACGGACACACAAAACATACAATAAAGGGAGCGGGAGACAATATGGGGAGAGAGAGTGAAGCATACAAGTACAACAGTAGAGAACAGGGTCATCGGGAGATCTGTGGGAGGGAGAGGGCTGATTCAGTGGTTTTTCAGGCTTTTGTGTTAAAACAAATATGGCGGCCGAACCACGTGACCAATAACGTCATCATTTTTTTTCTCTCAACCAATTTATCCCAAGATGATGCTCAACAAATTTCATCTTGATCAATGACGTTTTGTAGTTGTCGAATTATGACATCACAATGGAGGCACCTATGACATCATCATTAACATATTTTATCCACATGGAGAGTTCTTTACAATGAGCCATGTCTCAATTTTTTCTATTCAGCACTTTCGCAGATATACAGTCACGTGAATAAGTACGTACACCTCATGGAAAGTTTTGACTTTTTCAACATATTTCAACATGCAGCTATTTGATCTTCATTTCAACAATATTGAAAGATAAAGGTGATATAACATAACAAATATCATGAAACATTTACATTTTGTCGTCCATTGAACAATTCAAATAAACATAAATGCAAATTTCGCATGTGGAAAAAGTAAGGACACCCCGACATTTATCACTACTTCAAATACCTAAATTTCTCCCTGTCGATGTCAGAGACTGGCAGACAGTTATAAGAAACGCCTACTTGAGGTTGTTTCTGCCAAAGGGGGCAATACCACCTATTAGAGCCAAGGGTGTGCTCACTTGTTCCACATGCGAAATTTGCATTTATGTTTATTTAAATTATACAATGGACTACAAAATGTAAATGTTTCATGATATTTGTTGTATTATATCACCTTTATCTATCAATATTGTTGAAATGAAGATAAAATAGCTGTATGTTGAAATATGTTGAAAAAGTCAAAATTTTACATGGGGTGTACTTACTTTCTCACGTGACTGTATGTACTATATATACAGCACGTATCAAAAAAAAGGTAATCCGAATTCAAGGGGTTAATCTCCAAAGGTTATTAATTTTGACAATTTACATGTAGTTTACTAATTAAGAGGAGATCCTCAGCTTTCCATTGATACCTTCCATGCATCATTGCTGTCTGGTATGACCGAGTACATGTTCATTAAAAATGACAAGTTCAAATCGCATTTTCACGATTTACAGCATGACAAATCAAACAAATGACAGCATTTTTACACACAAAGTAAAAACATAAATCTATGTCATACCAGACAGCAAGATCAAGCTGTGAGCATCAGACAATCAAAATGTTTTAAGATCAAGACGACATGTTATTTTCACAGCTCGGCCAGACCCGAAATGGACCAGGACCATTGTCAGGCTCTGCAAAGGAGGCAACACGTGACAAACTGGCAGAGACTTCTGGGAAGGTTGATGAACTATCGCTGCTCTGGCAGTGAGAGTGATGTCGCAGTCCTGATTCACAGGTTTAACTCCGGACCCCGCATGTAGTTCACCATTCCTCGGTGCAGAATTCTCTTTTTGATTTATAGGTTGATGGGACACCGCAACACATTCTGGAAGCTGCTGAATGTGAATAAGGATCACCTTACCCTCATGTTGGAGTGGGGGGAACGGGTGGGAGGGATGTTGGAGATCGCCCTCCGCTTCTGGTGGCAAGCTGTGAGGAAGATGCTCAAGATGGATTGAAGCTCCTGTATAAGGGTTGGGGGGGGGAGGGGATGCTGAAGATCACCTTGCCCTTCTCCGTTCTGTTGGGAGGGATGTGATGGCCTTACTCACCCGTTGGGGGCTGGGGAGGAGGAGTGGGGGGGTGGGGGTTAGGGTGTAATGCGAAAAATGGTCTTTCCTTCCTGTTGTGGGTGGGGCATGGGGGGGGGGGCGGTTGGGGCAAAAGACTACCATCTTACCCTCCTGTTGGGGGGGAATGGGGACTAGGGGGTAAGGCGAAGTATGGTCTTAACCACCTGTTGTGGGTGGGGAGGGGGGGCGGTTGGTGCAAAAGACTACCAGCTTACCCCACTGTTGGGGGAGAATGGGCACTCGGGGGAAAGGCGAAGGATGGTCTTAACCACCTGTTGGGGGTGGAGGGGGGCAGTTGGTGCAAAAGACTACCATCTTACCCTCCTGTTGGGGGAGAATGGGCACTCGGGGGTAAGGCGAAGGATGGTCTTAACCACCTGTTGGAGGGTGGGGTAATACTGAAGACGTCCTTGTCCTGTTGCGGGGATGCGAAAGATGGCCTTACCAGCAGGGGGAGGGAGAGCATGGTGAAGTTACAATTCTCTCAATTCAACATGCAATGTTTCGACATTTTGCTGTCTTAACCTCTAATCCTTCCCAGGTAAGGTCTCGTTTCTTGGACTGTATTATTTATTGCAAATAATCCATCTTACATAATCCATAGGCCGAACTGTATTTATTGTAATCCTTTGTGTTGTGTATATTTGTGTGCACCCGTCATTCTGATAGACTTTCCCCCTCCTCGTGTCATAAAGGAGAAAACACAAATAAAACTGCTGTTCGTGTAGTTTAGTAGATCTACCAGAAATTTGGTTTCGGTGTTTCCAAGAACAGTTGGATCGGGGACGGGGTGGGATGGGGTGGGACGGGATGGGGTGGTGTGAGGGGCGAGTGGCACTCCGAAGGGCGCGGCATTGCTGGAAAGGGTTGTGATGTTCTCTCGTTCACTACGAGGTCAGTAGAAGGGGTTGTGTGTAACTCCAATTTTCTTGCCAAGTCGACGATCAAACAACAACTGAACGAAAGGGAATAACTCTCATGCACCAAGAATGGGAGTGGAAAAATGGCCGATCTGTGACTTCAGTTCTTTATGTGACGCCAATTGGTCAATGACCACAGAACTCAAATAGACGTAGAAGACCTATGCCCGTTCACGACACACACACAGCGGTGGCCCCGCTCGCGCGCTCACGCCGCCATTTTAGTTAGCGCAAGAACTGAATAGGCGAACGTGTGCGCTAGCTAGGCCCAGTGGAAGTGGATGAGTGGACGTGAATTTTTATATTGGACGGTGTTGTGTTGCTTTTAAACACTATTTTATGAATTCTATTCATAATTTAAATCTCTGTCGAAGCATTTTCCTGGCATCTTGACATAGTTTATCCGAATTCCCCGGTAGTTTTCCATTTCATCTCTAGCTGCTAATCTCTCACTCCTTACTATTTGCTGGTTCTTGTACCCCCTCTCCCTCTCTTTCACTTTCTGCCTATTGCTCCTTTCTCATGTACTTTTAACCACTCTCTCCCTCCTTCTCTTTCCTGCTCCTCTCTTCCTCTATTATTTTCCAGTTCTCAACATAATTGTCTCTCCAGCTCTAAAAACAAACACACAACCCCCCCCCCTCTCTCTCTCTCTCTCCCCCTTTCCACTCCCTTCTCATGCCAATTCTCAGTATGATAGTTTCTCAATCACAGAACTTGACTTTTTTTGCTCTCCACTACCCCCCCCCCTCCTCCCCCTCATTCCTGTTCCCTTCTCTCACTCTACTATCTTCCCCTTCTGGTCATGTTTTTACATCTTCCCTTCCTCCCCCTCCCTCCCCCCCCCCCCACACACACTCACTCTCTCTTTCTCTCTCTCTTTCTCTCTCTCTCTCTCGCTCTCTCTTTCTACTATATGCTCTCTCCCTCTCTCTTTCTACTATTTGTTAATTCTTTAAATCTATTCTATGAATCTATAATGATGAATGCAATTTAATATGCACATTAAAACACAAGAACAAACATGAATATTTTTCTTAGTTTTCTAGTAATGTATTTTCCAATATTTCCATTCAGTCAAAATGCAATACAGATATATATATTTCCCGTAGAAAAAGCATTAAAAACATATGATAAATGCTAGTACAAGTAATTTTGCCCAAGTCAAGTCTCTCGGAAAAACAAAATTGATTTGACAATATCGGGAGCAATTTGGCATCAAAGAACTAACATTTTCCATAAACAGGTAAAAATGCTCGACTGAGGAAAATAATTGACCTATGCAAGATTGTATTGGGCAAAGTTAACAGTTCAAAATGTTTGCACAGTGAAGTATATTGTACTGGAGTATTCAGTACTTGTGTTACAAACAATAATGATGCCATTACAACATGTGAATGTCATTTTCACAAGCCATCCGAAGAAATCTCTGTATAAAAGCTCACTGGTGTTTGAACAAGATTAATTTTGATAATTGTTTTCTTACAAATGGTCCACTCAACTTCTCATTCTTCAATCGGGCAAGATGATGCATTCGGATCTTGACGTACGATGAAGCAATACGCTTTATGAGAATGTACACATGATTCTTATCTGCCTCGCAATCAAACATATGATCGGACAGGGAACCAAAAATGGTGTGGCAATTCACTTCGGCAAGAACAGCAGATGAAATGGCCTGAGTAAGACGAGACGCTTGAGGGAGTTCACCTCCAGTCACACTTAGCATCCTCTGGAAACACCTCTCTGTTGTTTTACAGACTTTCACCACGTCTGGAGAAGGCCTCACTAGACCACCTCTGTTCTTCTTTTCCAGCAAGCTGCCGACCATCACTTCTCCAGTGGTTAACGAAGCAATACACTCTTCGCAAGAGAGATGTTTTTCAGTCATCTTCACAACATATCCAGCAACATAACCTATCACGGAGTTCTTGTACTCTGAAAGTGTAGAAACATTTGGAGATGATTTAGGAAGTTGAAAATGCTTGGAATTGAACCTTGGCGAAGTCTGGTTATCAGGCCAGTACGGTCAAAGCACTCAGCATCAAAATGATCCGAGCATAGGCTGGCATACTTGCTGGGTGTCCACTTGTCCCTCCTCATCTTTACGAGCCATTCTTTCTGAAGGGTTGAACCATCCTTGGGAAATCTATATTCAAAAGAAAAGACAAAATTTGTGAGCCCCCTTGGGTCTTTGCCCCCCCCCCCCAACCAAAACTGCTTCCTACGCGCCTGCCCCCCACATGTTTTCTACACTCTATATACGGTACAGTGTCCGAAAATTCAATCACTAGACCATACTCTAGCCCCCAATATTTTTTGCTTGGCGACATTGTACACACAGCAAGGGAAATACTTTATCAAGCTTTATTTCTTTTATCAGTTAAACTCGTAATGTTATCTTGGCTCTCACCCTACATTATGATTAACTAGGGCAAATGGGCACAGATTGCACTCACTCACGCGTCACACCAATATTTTCCACAAAGTAACAATTACTAACGATAAAGAAAGCGATTACAAAATACAACCCTATTAGTCTAATTAGACGACAAATGTTAACCTAGATCCTTGATAACTGAACATGTTTATGCATCTCCTAACAGCCCAAAATTGTGTGTGGCTCAACAAAATTGGGAGAGAAGAGATTAAGAGCTAGAGTCCTTAAGTTCAAGCAAAGGCACGGCCTTTGGTTCAAGTCAAAATGCACTGACAAATCCGCAAACACACACACACACACAAACACACACAAACTAACAGATGGGACTACATAAACGAAAAACTACATCTGTGCATAACGTGAAAGTTTAACTACAGTTTGGCGAGTAAACTCTTCATAATTAAGAAAAATAAATTACTTACCTGTGGAATATTTTCCCAGAACCTTTCACAAGTCGATTTGTACAGTTTATTGCAGCACAAGAAGGCATATTGCTGATATTTGTTGAACATTCACACTGCTCATGTTAACAATAGGCCTATCTGTACGCTGAAAGCGGAGGTGTCTTGCGCTAACTAAAATGGCTGCCGCGTTGCGGCGGAGGGGCCACACAGCGGCCTGCATAGTTCTTCTACGTCTATTTGAGTTCTGTGTCAATGACCCATCAACTGCAACTTCATGTGGTGGAGCCCACGTCAACCCTCCTCCTCCATCACTGATCTCGAGATAAGTGGGTGGAGCTCGGAGCTCGGTGAATGCGGAGAGGAAGAAGAAGAATGAAATACTGTTACAGGAAAAATTGAATAACGATTAAAAACTTCCGGGTGATCTTGCAAACCTTGAACTGTAACTGTGACGAAGATCCTCGTGCTCGGGTCTGATCTTCTGAGGAAAGGGTTTGTTCGGAGTTTCTCATTTTATTAATTATTAATACTGAGAAAGATCTGTAAAACGATCATTTGAAGGGATTCTTCACAACAGAGAGATGGGGCTAACATTATGATTATACACATCACGATATGTTAAAGAGCGGTAATAAAAAATAAGCATCACATCCGGTCATGAAGGACACTGGACACATCATATCCGGTATCGGCCCTCTGGTGAATTTTCACTTGCAGTCCATTTTTCGTCGGACGATCTTCGTTGAAAAACACGATTATAATCGCCTTTGTTTTGTAAGTATGGCATCATAATGGAAGTCTAAACGTTTCAATTGTTGTTCATTGGTATTTTATTCAAGTGATGCATTTATGACGTGGATGAATGACGATTTTATTTGCTTGTTTTATCCAATCTATCGGTGACTGATCGAGGCCTGTGTGGCAGGGACGGCTATCCGTAATCGATATCTGTCAATATTATCTGTCCGAGTTTTCAAAAAGAGTCCGGAAACATGAAATTGACGTTCTTGTTGAAGTTTGATCAGGAAAACTCCTTCATTTCATGTGAACCCGGGGGCCCATTGGCCTTTTGGACCAAATTTCGATGGTTCATGGTTTGCAAGCTCTTACATCATCAAATACCAGTTAAACAAGATTTGATTCACAAAGATTGGCTTTCTACCTTCAGTACTTTATCAATGAACTAAGTTTCTGCATCGGAGATACTTTTCATTGAGTTCACAAGGTTAATTTATTCACGAAAGTAATTAATATCGCTAATTAGCAACATGTTAATTGCTTGATTATGAAGTATAAATTGAGTCATTAAAATGTATATCCCATTATCCCATGGGCTTTGTTCACTGAAAGTTTTATTTAAATATTTCAGGTATTGAGGAAGTTGTATGTTCTGATCCTTTCTTTTCAATGACGATGACCTCCCGCCTCCCCCTCTATCAAAGAACTCCAAATGATCACGTCATTGCAAGGATCAGAACATGCATGATATTATAACATGTAGGATCAGGTCATTGAAAGGATCAGAACATGCATGCTATTATAACATGTTAGATCAGGTCATTGAAAGGATCAGAACGTGCGTGATATTATAACATGTTAGATCAGGTCATTGAAAGGATCAGAACGTGCGTGATATTATAACATGTAAGATCAGGTCATTGAAAGCATCAGAACATACATGATATTATAACATGTCAGATCAGGTCATTGAAAGGATCAGAACATACATGATATGACATGTTCAATCGGGTCATTGAAAGGATCAGAACATGCATGATATTATAACATGTTAGATCAGGTCATTGAAAGGCTCAGAACATGCATGATATTATCACATGTTAGATCAGGTCATTGAAAGGATCAGAACATGCATGATATTATAACATGTAAGATCAGGTCATTGAAAGCATCAGAACATGCATGATATTATAACGTCAGATCAGGTCATTGAAAGGATCAGAACATACATGATATGACATGTGCAATCGGGTCATTGAAAGGATCAGAACATGCATGATATGATAACATGTTAGATCAGGTAATTGAAAGGATCAGAACATGCATGCTATTATAACATGTTAGATCAGGTCATTGAAAGGTTTAGAACATGCATGATATTATAACATGTTAGATCAGGTAATTGAAAGGATCAGAACATGCATGCTATTGTAACATGTTAGATCAGCTCATTGAAAGGTTTAGAACATGCATGATATTATATCATCTACATCAGGTCATTGAAAGGATCAGACAGTGCATGATATTATGACATGTTCGATCAGGTCATTGAAAGGATTAGACAGTGCATGATATTATAACATGTTCGATAAGGTCATTGAAAGGATCAGAACGTGCATGATGTTATAACATGTTAGGTCTGGTCATTGAAACGATCATAACATGCATGATATAATGACATGTTAGATCAGGTCATGGAAAGCATCAGAACATCTGCAAGATATTATAACATGGTAGATCTGTGCATGGTTTCGTGTTTAATGTGTTTGCTCTTACACGAGCTTTGGCTTTCGATACCAAAAAAATAATTATTTGAAATGATCAGAACATGCATGACATCATATCATGTTAGATTAGGTCATTGAAAGGATTAGACAGTGCATGATGTTATAACATGTTCGATCAGGTCATTGAAAGGATCAGAATGTGCATGATATAATGACATGTTAGATCAGGTCATGGAAAGCATCAGAACATCTGCAAGATATTATAACATGGTAGATCTGTGCATGGTTTCGTGTTTAATGTGTTTGCTCTTACACGAGCTTTGGCTTTCGATTCCAAAAAAATAATTATTTGAAATGATCAGAACATACATGACATCATATCATGTTAGATCAGGTCAGTGAAAGCATCAGACCGTACCTCACCATTTAAAATTACTGATCGTAATATTTACTTCAGTGAGGATTTTGAGGTGGGGGAGGGGGGAGGCAATATCTCAATCCACAAAACCCTTTGAGGAGTGGGGATATTGTTTAATAACATAATCAATATTATGTGATCATAATGTTTTATTACTTGTGTAAAAAGAAGGAGCTTTGAAAAACGCCACAAAAACGCCTTGAAAGAACTCCACAGAAGCGACAGGAAGGGTCGTGTTATTAACCCTTGGTGGGTATATAGAGTGCAGTAGATCTACGATCAAGTGTGATCGTCGATGTGATAAGCATGGACAAATGTCCGAGTCCAAATCTATTTCAGTTCAGTGTGGAACAGCATTATCGACTCTTCATATAGGTAACCAAATATGTTTGTGGTTTATAATATTTTTTCTTCCTGTATTGGCCGTTACTCCCACAAAAACGGCACTTTAAGCGATTTATACACATTAACACGGCAGGGAAAAACCACTTGTGGAGGTGGGATATTATTACTATTGATGTTGTTTTGTAATTACATCAATTTTATGCTATTATCATTAGTTTTGTTGGTAGAAGCAGCCTTGAAAAAATGTCACAATATCGCTAACTTAACATTGATATACACCTCAACACGTGTCCCCAATGGTGGGAAAACACCTTTAAGGGAGAAAACCCCCCTTGGGAAGGGGGGGGGGGAATGAATGTGCTACAACCTTCATTGTGTGACTGTTAGTCCTCCTGTCAAGTTTGGTTGAGATTGGATAAGTGACGACGGAATGTATCGCGGTAAAAAAATAATCAGACAGACAGAAAGACAGACCCCAAATTGGGTATTTTAATATGATTAAAATAAATGCATTTCCCCATTTGTATTTGACGCGCTTGGGATATGCCTGGTCATGCCACATCGTCTCATCCGTATTCCTCCCCTCATTCCCCAAATGAAATTGCATTGTTTTTGGCGGATAAAATTGGTTTGGTGTTGATGTAGCGCAGCATAATGGGTCGAATGGTCTCCTCTTGTGTTTACTCTGGGTTTATTTTTGTCTCTGTAAATAAAAACTTGCATTCATTAGATCCTTATTGATGGGAAAACTTACAAAATGGGACACAGTGGGTCAACAAACTGAATACAAAAGCCCGTATTTATTGGATAATTATTGACTGGATTGTCCATGGAAATGAATCGCAAAAATTCCAAACAGAGTAAGGAATATATAATGTATAACTTTTCTGTGAGTAACATAAACATTGTATCCTTGGCAGGTCATCGGTGAAATGGAGAGCTTCTTGGAATGGCTCCAATCACAAGGCCTGAGAGAAGAAACAGCCCAAGCAGTGATCGATGAGCTTGGAATTGAGAATCAGAAGGTTATTCGAGCTTGTACCGAGTCAGATTCATTGCGGGATGAGCTCCTTGCTCTCTCCACAGAGAAATTTCAATTTGCAATGTATGCTGACTTCTTTAAATTTATGAATTCTTTTTTAAAGCCACAAGATGTCCAGATTGCAGGTTCTTCTCTGTTGGGAAGTATTTTCGTCAACTTGGATAATGTTATTCGGGAACTTTCCAGTTTCTGCCAAAACTTTGTTGGATTCCAAAATGTGCAGCTGGAAAATCGTCCTGGTGTTTCTGGAATTGGGTTCAGTGATGTCTGCAGCCTCCGCTCTCAGGATGATGGATTAAGATCCACGTCTGGTATGTCACTTTTTTCTACGATATAGCATGTCAACAAATATCTTTATCTTCTACCATTGCTTTTTAAAAATTATTTTAACTTGTATAAACTCTTTTGGTGCAGTTTTGTGTTGTCTAATATGAATGTATTTTTGATGTATGGTACAAAGTCAATTTTTAGCTCACCTGGAACATATATCCGGGGAGCTTATGGGATGGCGCATCTTCAGGCCGGGCCGGGTCCCGCACTGAATGGTCGGTGCCGCGTCAGAGCGGCGATCGGCGCGATTCCGGGGGAGGGTGGCCAGGCCGGACCCTCGCCCCCTGGCGGGGACGGTGTTCCGACCGGGCGAGCCTCGGTCGTCGGGCCGAAGACCGAAGGGTTCGGCGCCGAGATGGTGCGTGGAACCTCGGCCTGAGCAAGCCTCCTCCCCAGAGTCGTGAATGCCGGACGGACTCAACCTGCAGGCGACCAAACCACCCGAATGCATTGCTCGGCTGTGCAAAGCCGAGCTGTGTAATAATGTAACGACGCACCGAGGCTCAGATATAGCGGACTGTGATGATAATAGGGGTTTTGAATCGAAATTGGCAGATTGGTAAAGTGATGGGCAGAATTGGAATTTGATGGCAAAAATTGGTAGTGGGAGATACCCGATGTGATGGGATGGTAAATCCACCATCCCTCACACGTTGGCAAAGGAGCAATAGTTTTATGGGGTTTATGGCAGTGTAAGCTTGCCGAGGGAGGGTTAGGATAAAATGATAGGCATCTAGAGAAGAAGGACCATAGGTAACTGTAGAGGTAAGTAGTGACAATTGTACAGGTAGTCGGGGACGCAGGGAGATTAGTTTGGTTGTTAAGGACGTGGTATGTGCTTGGTTTAAAGGGAAGACGGGGAGCACCAAGTTAGAGGGAGTAGTTAGATCAGATGATGCTGTGTGTGTGTGTGTGTGTGTGTGTGTGTGTGTGTGTGTGTGTGTGTGTGTGTGTGTGTGTGTGTGTGTGTGTGTGTGTGTGTGTGTGTGTGTGTGTGTGTGTGTGTGTGTAAAAGTGTATTCAGAAGTGTATTGTGAAAAGTGTGTGGTGATTGTGAGTTGTATTGAGTGTGGAAGTGTATGGAGCAATGTATGAGTAAGTGATTGTGTGTTGCGATGAGCAAATGGTCCTGGAGGAAGGAGGGTGCAGGTGGCACCAGGTGTGATTGCACAGGTGTGCAAGTGGACAGGTGTATGGAGCAATGTATGAGTAAGTGATTGTGTGTTGGTTTGAGCAAATGGTCCTGGAGGAAGGAGGGTGCAGGAAGCACCAGGTGTGTGATTGCACAGGTGTGCAAATGAACAGGTGTATGGAGAATTGTTGTATGGAATAAATGGTATGGAATATATGGAATATATGGAGTATGGAATGGATGGTTTGGGAGTGAGTGTGGTGGAAACTGTGGAGTGGAGTGGATGGTGCGAAGGTGTGTATGGGGAGGATGGACCCCATCACGAATACCCGGGGAGGGTAGTTTAAGAGTTAGGTAGAGGGAGTAGGTAAATTGTGGTTGGATATTGGCATCTGTGGTGCGTGTGGAAGAATGGTGTTTGGATGGGTGCATTAGTGTCGTGGAAATGGCTGGGCGTGTGGCCTGTTAGTGTGTGTAGTTGAATTGGCACTCCGCCACTGTGAGGATGTCGGCCAGGTGAGGCCGCAGGTGGGCTCTGGGAGCTGGTAGAGTTGTTGTGGATGGGGCCCGAGGATCCGGAGGACGGACCCGGGTAGCCCAGTGCCAGAGAGGGCACCGGGTGGGGAGAGCGCCAGAGGGCCTGCCCCAGTCAGATAGGTTAGGGTGAGGAGCAGGTTAAGCTCAGAGGCAACTGCAGTGGTGGAGGTGTGCAGGTGGGTAGACCTGCTGGGAGAGCCACATGACCCAGTCTGAAATTGTGCAAAGGCACAGGGAGTTGAATCGGGGGAGTGAGACCCCAAATTAATGAAGCACCACAGTTTGGTCAATAGGAGTTTGGTTCTTAAAACCACAGAGAGTAAGATGGCCAATGGATTGGCAGGGAAAGACCCCGGGTAGTGTAAAGTGTGTTAATGTCATTTAGGAAGTAGTTAGGATTGGAATCTCCTCGCACCATCTACATCCACTGACCTGAGGTGACAAAGCTCCACCACCATGCCATGGTTTGTTGGTTTTATTATTCTTTGTGCAAATATTTGGATTGTGAGACGCATCACGACGTGGGTGTGACATTGTGCTGATGTTCCATCTCTTCCTCCTTATGAGGAATTGATGAGGAATTTGGGTGATGGCAAATTTGGTTAGTGGGATTGTTGTGACGAATTTGGTATTAGGAGATATGGGGAAGACGTGACAGTAGTGACAAATTTGTAAATGTGTAGATTGTTGTAAATATGGGGTAAGGGCAAGGGTGGAGTAGGTGACAGGGGGGGTGGCGTATGGTAGGGACGAGCTTTCTCACTTCGCTCTCCGTACGTACCTCGTTCTGCATTACTTTGTTTGATGTGTACCCTTGCGCCCTTACCCCTCGCTCACCTGTCTTTTCTGTCTTCCTTCCCCAACCTGAGGGTCGTGCCCTCGGCACTAAGGGGAGTGTGCGGGAGTCCGCCATTGTGTGCCCGAAACTCTCGCAACCACAGCTGCCTGCATCCACGCACCACTTATGGACCACATGTCTGTGGCTGAGCACCACTTATGGACCCCACGGGTTGGGGCATGGCCCCTCTGCTGGAACCGGCCATGATGGCCCGAGATCTGCTGGCGGACCTCGGTAATGTGGCACCTATGCCATACAGGTGAACCACCCATAGTCGGCCCCCTGTGGGCCATAAATAAAAAGTGGACACGTTTTGTGCTTTTTATTATTGCAAATAGGCCGCCAGCAAGAAGACGAACAAGTTGACAACATCTGGAAGAACATTAGCCAGCAGAGGGAGCCGAAGAGGAAGACCAGCACCAGGGGTTTGGTTTTTGTTTGAACTGTGGTGACTGTGCACTCCGGTGCGTTTTGGTGCTTTATGGTGCTCTTTGTTGGTGCTGGTGCGTCGATGCAGCGCAGGCTGTCTCTCCCCCCAAAAAGAACAATCACAGGTCCTGGGTCAGTTTTGTAAATACCATTAGCGTCAATTGTAAATAATGCTCCCCACCGTACATGTTTAGTTTGAAGACAATTCCGCAATTCGGTTAGCTGTGGGCGTAAATCTGTTAGGCAGGGTGCAATGCAGCAGGGGGACATACTTATTTGTGTTTTAAAACTGTCACACTCAGGGTCAGGTTAATTGTAGAGGGAACTACACCTACGTGTCACACCAAGTTAAAGTTTTATAGGCCCGAGGACGTGCCTGGAGGATGAGGGTACAGTGTTGCGGATTTGAGAATCCTGTGTTTTTTATTGTTGTAACTATCACCCTTTATAAATGTTTCTGAATGATTCCTTGTAAATACCTCCGTTTTGTGTGTAAAGGTCAAAGGTCGTCCTCTTAGTTAATCCATGTACAAGCACGTAGGCCACCATATACCTCTCTTATAGTTATTTCCTTATTCTGTGTCGTCTAAGGCTCTGTTTCCCACTAGTTGACACTGCATTGCATCGAATGAAATAAGATAGGTCCCTCCGGCGCCCCCTTGGCCTCTTCAAAGTGCCAAGTAACTTTGAATGGGGTTATTGGCATCACCATTGCGATTTGCATTGCCAACTGCATTTCCAACTGCATTCACCGCCATTTCCATGTGCTCCAGCTCGGAGAAGAAAGGCGTGGCCCGCACCTCATCATCAGAGGCTGGAGCCAGGAAAGCCCTTGCCGACCAACCAAGGATGAGTGGGTATGGCTCAAGAGGGTGGGGTTATAAAACCCATTGCATCAGCCCCCACCAAAGAGAAGTGCGTAAGAGTCCACCGAGAGTTGAGTTCAGAGCTCAGTGGAGGAGGAGCAGCGAAGTTGTTGTTGAGTCCAGTGGAGAAGGAGCAGCAGCGTTGAGTGAACGGACCGCAGCTTTGGGACCACCGCAAGTGAGACCTCAGTTAGTCCAGCCCCCCTGTGACACGCAGCTTCGACCCGCTGCTAGGCGGGAACCGATTGCGGTGGGATCGGTGGCCGTCGAGGTCGAGGCCGACGTCCCGTGCGGGAGCAAGCTCCAACCGAACCTTCCTCTCCTTCCAGCCACCCGTGCCATTCATCCCTATCATCATTCCCCGTGTGAGTCTGATTGTCGTCCGTCTTCTGTGTTGTCTTGGGGTTTAAGTAAGCTTGTATAAGTTAATATTTGCACTGTGTCTCCTTCCATCCTTTCTGTCTTTATTTTCTTATCTTTCCTTCTCCTTGGTTATTTTGGTCTTGTAAATAATTAGTAATAAATCCCTGTTCTTCCTACCTTCGTCTTCTTCATTCTCATCCGGTTCGTCTTAGTGATTTCCCTCATTGAATACCTGTGGCGTGATGTTGGCCAACGTTTCAGGATCGGGTTTAGTACCTGTTAAATGGTTCGTGCCGCGGGCTGACATCCGCTCGGCAATTAACATCTTGTCCGTGGTCGCGGCACCTGCCTCTCCGGAGGGAGCTGCACGACTTCAGGACTCACGTCGGTCAGTCACACACAAGGGGATTAATCCCCCCTTGGTAAGGGGAAAAAGGCCGACGTAGAGATCGGCAACAATATTTTGACGGTTTTCTGTAATACCTGTGTAATACCTTAATATCTGTCTGTAGTGGATACTTACCTGTGTATTATTGTTTTTATTTCAGTGTGAACTACTAAAAATGGCTCAAGTCAGAACAAGGATGAAATCAAGTTCTCATTTAAGTAATCTTGTTGGCACTGGGCAGGAGCTGTTGGTGTCTGAACTGCCAACTGTGAGGGATATCCTGAGGTATGGCATCTACTTGAGGGAGCAAAGTGAAGATGACAGGAGGAACGACCCAGTGGACCAGCTTGTGTCTGACATCTACCCTGGTCTGATTTGTCAGTGGAGCAAAGCTAATGCTCTTTTCAAGCCTCCTGTTATCAATGAAAAGGTGACCATCATGTCCAAGCTCAAGGAGGTCTGGAATCAGGCAGTGAAGTTTTCTCTTGGGAAGGGCAACCTTGATGCCAAAGAGAGGTTCATTGTCAAGTTAGACAAGTTATTTGATATTTGGACTTGCAAGTGTCAGATTACCAGTTGTGAGGGGGGAGGCTCTGAGGGCTGTGTGATCCAAGCCCACATTAACTGTTCCTGCAGCAGAGAAAATGATTCCTGTGAAAGATCTTGCCTACATCAAGGGACAGAAAGAGAAGGTTGGAAGTAAAGGACCCCACCAAATGGGGAGCCCTGATCTGCCAGAGCACAAGAGACAGGTGAGAACATTGGAAAGGCAGGAAAAGAAAAAGAATGCAGAGAAAAGGAGAAGGAGCAAGGAGGGAAAAATGCTGCAGCAGCAGAGAAGGCAGCCAGGAAGGATGTTGAGAGATTTTTGTCAGATGGTGATGAGGATCTGGAATTGGAGAGAAGTGGTGCTGAAGATGAATTTGTCACTGAAGTTGAGCTCTTCCCTGAAACTGACACTGAGCCTGCAGCTTCAGCAAAGGTCCAGAAAAACAATGATTAGATTCCAAACATTGCCCTTGCTAGTGTAAGGTATGGCATAGGGCTGAGGCCACTGCAGCTCTGATTGATGCAGGAATCATCACAGAAGACAATACAAGTAAAGTGATTGATAAGAACAAGGTCAATAGAGCACAGGAGAAGATGTCCAAGAATGAGTCAAAGCAGGACTTGTGCAACCTGGTAAAGTTCAAGAAGTAAGGAGATTGATCTTTGTAATTGTAACCAGTGATATACATGCAGTTCACCTGTGAATAAATATGTACATTTGATTGGGTTGTGTCAATATGAATGATTTCCCTTATATATTTTAATATCTTATAAAGGGGTTCGAAAGGGTAAAATTGGCCATTTAGAAATACAAATTGATGTAGGTTAGAGTTATCCTATCCAAAAAATAAACTCATATTTGAATTCCCCATAAAAAAACACATAATATAGAAACACCCCTCATGTTAGGATTTCCTTCAGATTCATTTTGGCACCTGAGTATGACCCGCCCTATTATAGTAAATTATTTTTCCCTCGATTTCTTGACAACCATCAAAAATTTCTGTCCACTCAAGGATATTACTGCTCAGAGACTCCAACTTATTAGTATTTAAATTTATTCTTTTATTTGTTTTCTTCACCTTCACCCCTGTTATCTCCTCAATTATACCTATTTGGTATTTCTCACATTCGTTATGCTTTCCATTTATATACCAAGGTTGATTACACCTCCATTCCTTGGTTTGGTTATAACCTGGTTCAATCATCTATATAATGGTAAAAAAGGCGGCGGAAGCCCGTTAAAATCCCTAACCCCCCCCCCCCCTTTATTTAAAAATAAATCTTATCACTTATAACCATAAGGGACACTGTCAATTCCATTCTCTGAAATAAATCTCCTATCATCAAAAGCCCCCAATGCTTTCTTATTCACCTCTTCAGTATATAACTCATGCTTATAACTTCTTATCATATTCATTTTTCTAAACTCTTCTTTCTTTAAAGTTAAACAATTATAATAATTTTCGAAGTTTATTGTTTCTTTGATAACATTTTTCTTTATTCCTTTCAAATTTTTGTCCATTTTCAATATTATTATCAATATATTTAGAAGCATAAGCCTTAGACCTCAATCCCACAAATTCACTCCTAACATTTCTTCCTAATTCATCCTTGAACTTTCCAATCACCTTTTTATTTTTAGAAGAGAACAACTCACTCTCTGGACTATAATTACTAGTATCATAGATATTAATGTCTTTTTTCATGTCTGAATAAACACCATCAGTATTAATTTTCAAGATGAAGCCATCTGAATCCGTGTATGGAAGATTAAGATCTTTTTGATATTTCTTCTTTAAATTATAATAATAATAATCATACATCAAAGACTTTGAAAGATCAAGAATTGTTGTTCCAATATAAATCGGTTTGTTCATTTCTATCCTTTCCTAAACCAAATGGATCGCACAAAAGTTCTCTGTAAACACCTCGGCTCTTAAAAAACTCGGTCTATTAATTAATTTTGATGCTTGTTCCCAAGATGTTGCAAGTCTTATGTTTTGTCTATTCCTAACATTTTCCATGGTCTTACCAAAGGCCACATTATTCATCAATTTATAAAAGTCCTTTTCAAAATCAGTTTTTGCTTCAGTTCTCTGGAGTGTATGAAAATCAATATACTCCTTCAACCATTGGCTTTGTTTAAACTGTAAAACTCCATGGATCTTCTTTATTCTCAACCCTGCTGATAAACATTGTCTCAAGTTCCTTTGATGTAAAACATAATTTCCTTTATTTATTATATAATGTTGTAAGTAATTTTTCTGTTGATTTGCCTTTTGTATAAAATGATTGTTGATAATCGCTTAACCATTCTTTTCTTGGTCTTTCTTTATCAGGAGCGTAAGGCAGATCTTTATGTTTATTATGAAGTTCTTCAGGATATTTCAAATCAACCTCAAAATAATAACCACATTTAGAGGCCATTTTTCCCCGCAAAGCGGGGGTTGGCCTTTTCCGGGGACCGTGGTTGTTGTTGTTTTTTTGGTCCCCTTTTTGAAGCAATGTTTTACGGCCGGATGCCCTTCCTGCCGCCAACCCTTTTTGTCGCCTTTTTACGACAAGCAGGGAATTACCAGTGAACTGGTACTCAATTAGCCGACCTCGGAAGGATGACAGGCTGAGTCAACCCCCTGGCGTTAATTCAGCGATCGACCGGGATTCGAACCCAGGATCCTGGGATCCTAAGCTGGCACCCTAGCCGCTAGCCCAACACCAGGCTAGCCCAAATCAACCTCAAAATAATATCCAATTTTAGCTTTATCCAATTATTTTTGTGTAGAGATAACGATATCCTGTAAAACCTTTTCATAATCTTTCTCTTTAATCCATTTGAGTTTTCCATTAGGTAGGGCTTGAGACATAGCCCATCCATTCAAATTATTAGCATCATAATACATCAAATAAGAACGATCTTTTGTAGTATCATAATCAGGAAGATATTTGTTGTTAGCTTTAGCATATCTACTCGAACATACTTGAGATATTCCTCCTCGTTTAGCATTTTTTGTCATCAAAAGCATATCAACATCACTGATTAAATCCAAAGCCTGTTTTGTCATTTTTAACATGGCACTCCAAGCTAAACCAGGAGCAGTGTAATAGTGAGCGGGTTCTAATCCATAGGAATTTTTATTTTGACAGACGCTTCTAAAAGTCTCAAATACATCAGCCAATAGTCGGACATCAGTTTTGAGATACAAATCATGATGCTCACCAAGATTCTTGATGTTGTATTGTTTCCAAACATTTTGTGCGTGTACATAATATTTATCAGATATATGACTATTATTTAATTTATGAAAGAAATTTTCTTTTGAAGGAAGTTATGTTTCATTTAATCTCCCAAATGAGTCCATATAGTCATAGGGGTAAATTCTCTTTTGTGTTAATAAATCTTTATCTGAAAAATACTCCAAAGACATTTCCAAAGACATTTGTTTCCAAAGACATGGTAACTCTTTTAGATTTTGAACCAAGTTGGGCAATGGACTTGCCATGAATTTAAATGTATCAAGAAATCTGATATGAGTTATAGGAGATGTATGAATTGTTTTTGTGCATGAAATGTATTTCTGATCCGTGTGAGGAATTGCTGAAATGTCTCCAGATGTCTTTGAAAGTTCATTAATAAATAGATGCGTATCATAATGAGCGTTGTTATGAAGAAAGAGGAATGAAAGAGGGGAGTTTATAATTAATATTACAACTTTGATGAGCCGGACCTCTATATTTACCAGTGAGATGACGATGATCTCTAACCTTTAGGCCTTCACCAATTTTCTCCTCACAAATATGACAGACAACCTTTGGCTGCCCAAATTCTGTTTCTTCTTCTTTTGTTAAGGACATTGGTTTATTGGTTTCTCTCATTATCTTGGTTAATCGAACACAGTCTTTTTCTAGTCGTTTTACAAACATATATATAGACTTCCGACTTCCGGTCCCTTGAGCGGCGAGGCTTGCTTCGATCTCTCCACGGCATCAAAGTTTGAGTGTTTTCCTGTTCGTGTCTTTGTCAAATTTCTGCTGGGTATTTTGTTGTGTATGTGTTGTGTGTTTCTATTTGGTTTTGGTTTTGTAGTTGTTGCAAATTTGTGTGTAATTTGTCGTTTTTTTCTTTGTTCTCTTTTTTTTGGTCTCTCCAGGCTTCCTCCCCCCCCCCCCCCCCCCCGTCAGTGTTTTGTGAATATGGGTTCTTTCCTTCATAGTATTTGCTTGTTTCTTTGATTTTCTTTTCTCCCCCCTACCTCTCACGAACATCTTACCCTTTGTCCAGCGTTTTGAAAACAGAACAAACAAATAAACAAACAAAAAAAATATATTCCACTTATTCTTTCTCTCCTCCCGGACACGTTCTTGTTCGCTCTCCTCCTTGTCTCGACTTGTGCCCCGCCCCCTAAAATCTCGTTTTTCTTCCACCTCTGCTCCTGCTTTCTCAAATCCACGTTCTCACTTAGAGACTTTTCCCAGATTGTTTTTCATGGTTTTGTATAAATATGCTAAAACCGCAGCCGTGATGCTGACGCCGCCCTCCCCCACCCCCCAGAATTTCCATGTTCTAAACGTTTCCCAGTGTGTACCCTGGATTAGAATAGGTACACCGTATCCCTGCGTGTCGTAAGAGACGACTAAGAGGGTTGACGTCAGGAAGGGCATCCGGCCATAAAAAACATTGCCTCAAAAAGAGAGCCATGACAATTACAACTACATATGGGCAGGGTACAGCCCGAAGTGGAGATCGGTTTCTGAGGTTTGGGACATGGAATGGCGGGACAATGACAGGGAGATCAGGAGAAGTGGTGGAAGTATTGGTCAGAAGAAGAGTGAACATATGTTGTGTGCAAGAGACGAGATGGAAGGGAAGTGGTGTGAGAATGGTGAAGGGTAGGCAGGGACAGAAATACAAGCTTATGTGGCAAGGGTGCCTGGAGAGCGTGAATGGTGTTGGTGTCCTGTTTTCGGAGGAGTTTGTAGACAGTGTGGTGAGTGTGACTAGAGTGAGTGATAGGTTGATGATGGTGAAAATGATGATTGGAAAGCTCTTGGTGAACGTCATCTCGGGATATGCTCCACAGGTTGGTCGAAGCGATGAAGAGAAGGACAGGTTCTGGTGTGCGATAGAGAAGCTGATGGAAAACGTGAAAGATGAGGAAGTTGTTGTGGTAGGAGGAGACCTAAATGGACATGTGGGAAGGAGTATGGATGGTTTTGACGGAGTTCATGGGGGTTACGGATATGGTGTGAGAAATGGAGAAGGTGAAAGGATTTTGGAGTTTGCTGATGGAGCTGATTTGTTGATTTGTAATACTCAGTTCCAGAAAGAGGATAATAAGCTTGTTACATACACGTCAGGTGGGTCGACGACAACCGTTGACTACCTGATGGTGCGTAGGCGAGATAGGGGGCACCTCCGGGACACAAAGGTAATCCCGGGGGAGGAGGCTGTTTCACAGCACCACTTGGTTGTCTGCGACATAAGAGTGAAAGGTGCGAGGAGAGCTCGGCAGGTGAAGTACCAACCGAGAATGAAGGTGTGGAGGTTGAAAGAGGTGACAGTGAGGGGGGCATTAAAAGAGAGGCTGAGTAGGGCAGAGGATGATGTGGTTGAGCTTGAAAGTGGTTGGATGTCAATGAAAGATAGTCTGTTGGGAGCCGTTGGTGGGGTATGTGGATGGACAAAAGGACCACCGAGGCACTCGGAAACATGGTGGTGGGATGATGAAGTTGGAAAGAGGATTGATGAGAAGAGGAAGAAGTTCAAGGAGTGGCAGAAGGCGAAGGGTACGGGAGCAGAAAAAGGAGAGCATGAAAGTAAAAAGGCAGCCAGGAAGGCTGCAAAGAAAGAGGTAACAAAGGCACAGGAGGCATGTATGAAAATGTTCGGAGAACGCTTGGATTCGGAAGAGGGTCAGAAAGCAGTATTCAGGATTGCAAAGCAGATAGCGAAAGAGAGGTGTGATGTGATGGGGGTGAGTTGCTTGAAGGATGAAGTGGGTCGAATCGTTGTCGACCCAGATGGAATTAAAGGAAGATGGAAAAGATATATGGAAATGCTGTTGAATACAGAGAATGAATGGGATGGCAACATAGAGAGTAACCCAGTTTCATGACCGGCAGAGAAGATAACTGAGAAAGAAGTTGACGAAGCGATAAAAGCAATGAAGGGTAGAAAAGCGGGAGGGCTGACGGGAGTTGTGGGAGATATGTTGAAGGCAGCAGGAAGTTGGGGTGTGAAGAGAATGACAGAGTTCTGTAATCTGGTGGTGAAAGAAGGCCGCATTCCAGTGGATTGGGAACTGAGTACCCTCATCCCTCTATACAAGGGGAAAGGTGACCCTCTGGAGTGTGGCTCGTACCGAGCGATAAAGTTATTGGAGCATGGAATGAAGGTATTGGAAAGGGTGTTGGAGAGGAGGATAAGGAAGAAAGTGAAGATCGACGAAATGCAGTTTGGATTTATACCAGGAAGAGGAATGACAGATGCGCTTTTCATTGTGAGGCAGTTGCAGGAGAAGTACATGGAGAAGAGGAAGAAGTTGTTTCTTGGGTTTGTTGATCTGGAGAAAGCATTCGATAGGGTTCCACGCAAAGTATTGACATGGGCATTGAGGAAGTTAGGAGTGGAGGAATGGTTGATCAGAGTAGTGATGGCAATGTACAAAAGAGCGTGCACAGCTGTAAGGACGAAGGACGGGAACAGTGGTGAGTTTGAGGTGAAGGTGGGAGTGCATCAGGGGTCGGTACTAAGTCCACTACTATTTGTAGCTGTGATGGAGGTGCTGGCTCAGAACGTAATGGAGGGTTTACCGTGGGAGTTGTTGTATGCAGATGATCTGGTGTTGATTGCGGAAAGTATGGATGGACTGAAGGAAAAGATGAACAAGTGGAAGGAATGTATGGAGACAAAAGGTCTGAAGGTGAATTTAGGAAAGACGAAGGTGATGGCAAGTGGTAAAGCATGTGGTGACGTGGAAAGAACTGGGAAGTGGCCCTGTGCTGTGTGTAGGAAGGGTTTCGGAGTGAACTCCATTCAATGTACAATGTGCGCTGAGTGGGTTCATCAAAAATGTAGTGGTCTGAGAGGGTCATTAACCAGTGTGGCAGCTACATTCAAATATAAGGTGTGCACAGAGGGAGCTGCAGATGGAGGAAATGTTGAGTTGGATATTGGAGACGGTGTGAAGCTGGAAGGTGTGAAAACATTTTGCTACCTCGGACACATGCTGAATGGAGAAGGTGGATCAGACTCGGCAATGGTTGCTGGAGTGAGATGTGCATGGAAGAAGTTTCGGGAACTGAGTGGCATGCTGATGATGAGGGGAGTGTCGTTTAAGCTGAAGGGAAAGGTGTATGCTGCATGTGTGAGAAGTGTTATGATTTATGGGAGCGAGACATGGGTAATGAACGTGGAGCAGCAACGAAGGTTGGAAAGGGTGGAAATGCGAATGGTTCGACGGATGTGTGGAGTATCGTTGAGAGAGACGAAGACAAATGATGAATTGCGAAAGATGATGGGAATAGAGCCTGTGATTGATGCTGTGAAGAGGAACAGGTTGAGATGGTTTGGTCATGTGTTGAGGAAGGATGAAAGTGACTGGTTGAGAAGAGTAATGGAAATGAATGTAGAAGGAAGTAGAGGACGGGGAAGACCGAGAAAGACTTGGCTAAAGATGGTGGAAGAAGAAATGTGGGCAAGCGGGTTAACAAGGAGAGATGCAGAAAATAGGGCAAAATGGAGAAGATTGTCATGGGGACCGCAAGACTAACCCCCGCTCTAGTCGGGGAAATGGCCTTTAAAATGCATGTTGTTGTTTGTTGTTACAAACTCCTCTGGGGCATTTGAGCCTCTATACTCCTCAGTAGGGGAAGAATGTTGGTTCTGGGAAACATTCCATTTAACATGTAAGTGAATGGGGAAAGCGCATTGAAACGCACTAAATCACCCATTTTTTCCTCTTTTTCTGAGCCAATTTACCTACTACTAAAACACATTGAAGTCAATGGTCTGCATTTAGCTTATTAACTCTCCCCATTTTTCATAATACTCGTTCAAAGACCCAACGAATATTTGTGTTTCATTTTGAGGTAACAGCTTAATTCTCTAAAAAGAACAATCACCATCTAAAATATTGATAAATATGGTATTGGAATTTAACTCCTGGTTTGGGTATCGCCACTGAGCTGATATAAAATGATACACCTCTCTTAATAACCTTTTCTGAAATCCCCCCGAACCACATATCATTTTAAGATTATAGTAAATTATTTTTCCCTCGATTTCTTGACCACCATCAAAATTTTCTGTCCACTCTAGGATATTACCTCCCAGAGCCTCCAACTTATTAGTATTGAAATTTATTCTTTTATTTGTTTTATTTACCTTCACCCCCGTTATTTCCTCAATTATACCTCTTTGGTATTTCTCACATTCGTTATGCTTTCCATTTATATACCAAGGTTGATTACACCTCCATTCCTTGGTTTGGTTATAACCTGGTTCAATCATTTATATAATGGTAAAAAAAGGTGGAGGTAGCCCTTTAAAATCCCTAACCCCCTTTAAAAATAAAAAAAATCTTGTCACTTATAACCATAAGGGCCACCATCAATTCCATTCTCTGAAATAAATCTCTTGTCATCAAAAGCCCCCAATGCTTTCTTATTCACCTCTTCAGTATATAATTGATTATTATAACTTATCGCATTCATTTTTCAAAACTCTTCTGTCTTTAATGTGAAACAATTATAACTAGCTTCACTTTTGAGCGCCCGAAATTCCCAGGCAAACGCTATAACGCACAGGTTTACAACCTGTGCGTTAATAATTCTCAAAGTTTATACTATCTTTAATTACACCTTTATTCCTCTGAACTTGAATGCAACTTTGTCTTCTGCAATTCTTGTGAATAAAATGAGCCTAAAATCTCTTCTCCATGTAAATCATACAATTTAAAAGTCCAAGGAACTGTATCCATTACATCAACAATTTCAAAAAGCTCAGGGATCCATCTCTGTGTATACCCCTTCTCAAAATGACTTTTCCATCTGTATATTCTTACAATATCACCAACTTTGAACTTAGGTTTTGGGCAATTCCACGAGAAACGGTCAGCAGAGCTCAAATTTTAAGTTTGACTGAAAAAGTTCATGTTATGTACCAAATGAAAGCTGAAAAAATGTACTTTCAGATAATATCAAGATCACTGAGTTAGCTTGCTCTGTTGGCTTACATCACTCGTTGCAATTAATGAAGTCATTCTACTGAAAAGCGCAGTAAAATTGGCCCTCAATAATGCAAAGAACTATTAATTCATTAGTCTCTCAATTCATTGGCATGGGGTCAACAAATGCTGTCCATCAGAAGATACCTGTATGAAGATTATTTCAAAACCAATTGAAAAAATACGAGTTGGCCTTCTTTGCTTAATTAACACTCAAATTAGGAGTCGGATGTCACTCCGTGACGTGTCACTCCATAACGAAAATTTGACATTTGTTTACTTTTCTCTTTAACTGGTGGATGAAAAGCCAAATAAATCCAGTGTCATTAAGAACTTATACCACCCAATCATTGTACAGTATAATTATACATTTTAAAAAAATCTACAAAAAATAAATTAAAAAGAAAACTTGTCACTCCGTAACGTTACGGAGTGACTCATTCTGTCAAACAATTGATAACTCAGCCTGAAAAAAGGTGGCGACAGAGTAGCTGTCCCAGAATTCATTGCGTGCCAGATTTTACTTCCGTATGACAAGTTTCAAGTGGTCATCTTTAGCGGTTTTGAAATCGGTTTACATCCAGCAATCGGTGAGTACAAACTACACCTCTGTTGTCACCTGCGGATACGCATCGTCAGAGGAAAACTAGACAAATCACCGCGCCACCGCGGACCGCCAACTTTGCAGTGGACAAGCTGAGTGAAGCCGCTTACAACCTCTACTGTCAGTTTTTGTGGCCAAAACATTTCATGATCTTTTAGATGATTCGTAGAAGGGTACGGTGCAATTCAAATGGATAATTTGTCGATGCATTCATATTACAGAAAGGATGCCATTGACTGCTGCCGAGCGACAAAAGCGTTTTCGAGACAGGCACAAGGAAAAATGCAGGGAGCTGGATGTGAAACGCAAGAGAGGCGCGTGCTGCTAATGTTGCGAAGGCAAGGGAAAATGAACGTGCACGTCAGCGGAGATGTCGGGCGAAGGGCAAAAACACTGACTCCCGATATTTCATGGATGTCGCCAGGGAAGAAATAGTGGGGGGGCCAATGTAGCAGATTGAAATGCCCGGTGAAATTGCTTGTTAATTTTTGGACACTGGTTGGGCTGTCTTTAGGGATGATATAAGTTCTAGAAAAAATATGTCTCCAATTGTTTCAAGTTCTTTATGGCGGCCATTTTGGATTTTCAAAATGGCGGATGTCGAAAACGTAAAATTCCATTATCTTGGCTTCTAAATGACCTAGAGTTTCGATTCTGGTGTCCAGTTGTACATTTTTGGGGATAGAGAATTGAATGAAACCTTCTTTAATAACCTACAAGGGATAAAAATAGGTTTTTATGGCACAGCCGAACCAGTGTCCAAAATCTAACTTAATGCACATCTATCTTAATTGTTATTTGTTATTTGTATGTTCCAGATTCGTGACCCTGAGCTATGATGGAGCCAAAAAGCAAGAAAACCAAGAAAGAAACTGATTTCACACTTTGCATTCAGTGCCAGGATCCCCAAGGTGCACTAGTGACTGAGCCAGCACTGGGCTCATATGCAAAGTTTCTCCAGTTCATCCAGGAGAGGGCACGATATGGTGATGCCGACTTCAAACAGATCAGCGAACGATTAAGCTGTTTCACTGCCACTGACTTGAGGAACAATAAAGCAAAGTGGCACCGGGCATGTTATGGATCTACATGCAACACTGCTCACCTGGAGCGTGCTAGAGTTCGCCACCAGAAAGCCTGCGAACATGGCGACACCCAGCATCTTCATAAGAGGTGTGGACGTCCTTCTTCTGCACCTGCCGCTGCAAGTACCTCAGGTTCTACGCAAGACGAGACTCTTCGCTTCACACGTTCATCATCAACTCCATTCAACAGAGACCTTTGTTTCTTCTGTCAAGAGGTCACTAAGGAAAGTGTACATGTTGTATGCACGTTCAACGCAGGTAAACAGCTGAAGAAAGCTGTTGAAGAAGGCAGCAACCACAAGTGGAAAGTTCAGCTGAGTGCTGCCATCAGTGCACATGATGCTCATGCGATCGACGTCAAGTATCATCTCCCATGCTGGGTGCAGAATGTCCAACGTGCTCCCAAGAGTGGGACATCAAGTGATGACAAAGAACACATACTGCAAGAAACTAATGTTATCAAAATAGCCGCAGACATTGAGTTTGTCAGCCTTGTTCGCTCTCTACTCCAAGCTGGTGAAATTCTCAACATGTCTGACCTGAAGTCGGTTTACTCCAGGATTCTTGACAATAATGGTGTGCACAATGTCCCATCACCTACTACCCAAGGCATGAAGGAGAAAATCAACTCTCACATTGATGACGTTCACTTCATGAAACCAAAACGTCGAAACGAGTCAGACTGTGTATTCTCCACTGCCGTGCGTGATGCAGCTGTCGAAGATGCAATGACGAAGACAAATGAAAAAAACATCGAACAACTGTTTGAGAGTGCCTCTGTTCTCCGCAGTGCCATTGCTTGTCAGAACAAGCACCCATGGCAATTTGAAGGAGAAATGAACACTGATGATGCTGAAAAGCATGTACCCAAAGTACTCTATGCTTTCCTCCGCTGGCTACTGGAAGGACCAGCCACGAGCATTGAGCCAGAGACTATGCGCTCAGCCACTATTCATCGAGATGTTATAACCATCAGTCAGAACATCATGTACGGCTACAAGTCAAAACGCCAAGTCACGTACAAGCCCAAAGAGCCAGATGCACCATTCCGCCATCGCTTAGAATGGCCACAGCAGCTTGCCGTTGCCATTGTAGTCCATCAGTCCACCAGAAACAAGAAGCTTCTGGATTTCCTGCATGGGTTCGGTCTGTCTGTTGATTATAGTCGGATCTTGCGGTTGGAGACACAGCTGGCCAACTCAGTCATAGAGTCTACGACAGAACAGGGTGTATACTTTCCAAGAACCATGCGCATAGGGACGTTTGTCTTCTTTGCAGTGGACAACAGTGACTTCAATGAAGACACACCTGATGGGAAGCGGACACTCCATGCTACAGCCTGGGCACTCTACCAACGACGGGAACATGCACCCTCCACAGATGAACATAGAACACTGACACTACATGACCGAAAGGCCAGACACCGCTCACTCAAGGTTCTGACTGCTCCAGACTTTGTTCCTTGCCAAGCACCAAACAAACAATCTGCCACAGGTACCACGTATAGCTTCAAGACACGGTCAAACCCAGATGTCACCAAGCCGTACTTTGCGACGGACACAGTGTGGCTACTTTCACGCACAATCATGCGAACAGCTGAAGCTGAGGACGTACAAGACGACATCATCCCACCAGATGACCAGCTGCAAGCTGCAGAACCCCAGCATGCTGACCCTGTTGGGTCACTCGTCCACGATCCAAAACAACCACCTGGCAGTAGGATCAAGCATCACGATATCCCAACTTGGACAGCCTACAACTCACTGCTCTCCTCTTCGAAGCCTCTGACAGAGGTCAACGCCCTGCCATTGGTAGCAGCACCAGCCCATGAATGGCAAACACTGATAACAGTCTTGAAACAGACACAGCAAATCAACTGCATGGTCATGGGTCCCGATAGGAAGACAGTGATCACCTTAGACATGGCCCTGTATGAGCGAGCCAAACAGCTGGAGATGACCAGAGATGACTGCAAAGGCAAGTGGGTACTGCGACTAGGGGAGATGCACACTGTGATGGCTGCACTGAGGGCTGCTGGGAATGCCATAGAGGACAGTGGTCTTGACGAGGCTTGGTCTGAGGCTGATATCTATGGCCCAACAACGACCAGACAAATACTGGAAGCCAAGCACATGAAGAGGGCTTTGGAGGCCCACATCACCACTGTCCAAGCCCTCTTCGACCTCTATGTGGACGAATTCTTCCAAGAGCATCCCCATCTGAGGGGCCCATGTACCCAGTCAGCACAACAGGTTGCCCAGAGCTGTCATCTACACAACCGAGAGGAGATGACAAGCGCGCAGAACAACATGCTAGCTGTCCTCGAGTCAAACGAAGTCCTGGAGGCCATGGCAAAGTTTGATGAGAGGAAAGAAGCCAAGAGTCCACTGTTCAAGTTTGTGCGACGCTACATGCGGATGATAATGCTGATATACACATTCATCCGTGCCACCCGTGATGGACAATTTGAGCTTCACCTGTCTTCACTGGATGAGATGTGCATATACTTCTTTGCACATGACAAACAGAAATATGCCAGGCTGACTCCCCGGTACCTTGCAGAGATGAAGGCCCTGAAGATGACAGATCCAGGGATCTACCAAGAGTTCATGGATGGGAACTTCAGTGTCCATAAGAATGAAATCCCCTTCTGTGCTGTAGGTGTGGACCATGCACTGGAGCACATCAACAGGATCATGAAGGTGACAGGGGGTATTGTGGGCATTACCCAGAATGCCAGTGCCCGCGAAAGGTTCTTTCTGACAGCACCAGAGCTGAGTAGGCTTGCTGAAGAAGCCCGTCAGATGGCTGGCTCACAATCAGCTACACGCAAGGAGCACCACGACCTATCAACCACAGTCTGGGCTCGGCAGGAAGACAGCATTCGTCGACTGAAGAATGTGATCAGAGAGTCCATGAATCCCATGACGCATGAGGGTGAAGACCTGACGACTATCATCACCAAGGTGGTGATGCCAGCTGAAGTACAGAAGGATGTCTGCAACCAAGATGAGATTGGTCAGAAAGCGTATAACACGTTTGTTGCAGAGCGCATCAACACAAATGAAATCAACCTTTGGGCCAGAATGGGAAAGGTCAAACTGAAGATGTGGAAGAGTGCCAGGAAAGCTGTGAAGCACAAACTGGCAGACAAGGTTGTAGAGCTGAAAGACGACAGGTCACTGTTTGCGCGCATGCTGATCGTGGCCCGCTCACGACCAGAGATCAACTTGAAGGATGCCATAGGTCAATATGAATTCACCGCGCTTCCACGAACCCTCTTTGCAATGGCTGGGACACTACTACCATGCACAGACAAAAGCAAGCTCATGGGCATCCTAGAAGATCTACCCAAGAAGTCAACTGGCACTGGTCAGCAGCCAGACGACGACAATCCTGAACATACTCCACCCCCTCCCAAGAAGGTGACTGTCATAGACGGCATGGCATTAGTGCAAGCAATGGGTAAGCCACAATGGGTCAAAACATGTGCCCAGTGGGCTGGCCATTTCAATGCAACACTGGACTGCAAGACCAACGGGTATGATGAAGTCCACCTCGTGTTTGACCGATATGATCTGCCAAATTCACTGAAAGAGGCCACACGGGAGAGGCGCCAAGGTGGCAAGCCGCCCACTGCTTACCACGTTCAAGACAGCACCCCGATTGGGAAACTGACAGCAAAACAGTTCCTGTCGCACACCAACACCAAAGATGAGCTAACTGTCTATCTGGCAAAGAAAGCTCTGTGTCACTTTGAGGGGACTACCAAGGTCTTCATCGTCACTTCAAGGCAGGATGTCTTCTCCAACTGCATGGATGTACAGCATCTCCGTAGCTCCCAGTAGGAGGCTGATACGAGGATCTTTCTTCACAGTCTAGATGCCGTCCGAAGAGGTGCAACACAGCTGTACATTCAGTCACCTGATACTGATGTATTCATCCTAGCACTCCACCGGTACCATGAACTATGCAAAGACACATACTTCATCACGGGTGTGGGGAACAAGAAGAGGCAAATCTCACTGGAACCAATAGTACATGAACTTGGTGTCAGGAAGGCTGCAGCCCTACCAGGATTCCATGCATTCACGGGAGCAGACCAGACTGGTCGGTTTGCCGGCAAGGGAAAGCTCACATGTTGGCAAGCCCTCAATAGGTGCTCTGTTGAGGTGGTATCTGCGTTTCATGACCTTGGGGCCTCTGAGGAGCTGAGAGCTGACACAGAAAGTGACATTGAGGCATTTGTATGCCAGCTGTATGAGCCTCGTACTACAGTTGTGGATGTGGGCAAGCTGAGGTGGAGACTGTTTACCAAGAAACAGCTAGAGGCACAGAAGCTGCCACCAACACGGGGAGCTTTACATGAAGCCATTGCTCGTGCACATTTCCAGGCCATGGTGTGGCATCAGGCTGATGTACCGGACCCCCAGCTTCCACAACCAACAGAACATGGATGGAGAGCAGAAGGAGATCAGCTGGTGCCCATCACAACCAAGGACCCTCCAGCCCCAGCTGCCATCACACATCTAATCAAATGTAACTGCAAGAAGACCCAATGCATGTCTCACTGCTCATGCAGGTCTCAGCATCTCAACTGTTCTGAGATGTGTATGTGTGGGGCAGATGAAGAGGTGTGTGGTAACACGGGTCAGGAGCGCCCCATGGGAATCGATAACACTGATGATGAGGAGGATGGAGATCCTTCAATGTAACAATGAACACTGCCAACTAAAAATATTGCACAAAGACATTATAAGTGTACATTTGAACACTAAAGTCCAGCCTTTATGTGATTTAGAAGTGAAAATGATGGAAAAAAATATATATATGTGTTGGCATAAGTGCGTGAAAATCCAAGATGGCTGCCATAAGAACCCTTTTGATCATATGTAGGTGTATAAATGTGTGTTTATTGGATTAAGTATCCGCAAATATGTACATTTGGACACCAAAATTAACACTCTAGGTCATTTAGAAGCCAAGATAATGACAATTTCGGTTTTCAACAAACGCCATTTTGATAATCCAAAATGGCCGCTATAAAGAACTTGAAAAAAATGGAGACATATTTTTTCTACAACTTCTATCATCCCTAAAGACAACCCAACCAGTGTCCACAAATTAACATTTGAATTCAACGGGAAAACATTGGCCCCCCCACTAAAAGACTTTGTGGTCATTAAGACTGGGAAACGGAAGGACAAGGTTCAAAAGAGTTTCCTAATGATGACAATACCAGAGGCATACAGTTTGTTTTGTGAGAAATATCCAAACATCAACATCGGCTATCCAAATTCGCAGCACTTCGTCCAGCCAATGTGTGCCTCAATTCAAAGTTTCCGCACAATGTCTGCCTCTGCAGATATCATGAAAACATGCACCTCTTATTGGAGGCCTTGTCATCTCATGTACCTGGACTTTCGACCAACTTTCGTGAATTCCTTGAAAGCATTGTATGCGATCAGGATTCGGACAACTGCATGACAGAAAAATGTCAGGAATGCCATACCAAGTTTGCCACAGTGTATTCTGTCGACGACGAAACGGCTAACCTGCCGCTGAAGTGGTTTCAGTGGGAGACAATTGAGCAGCGGGCCACAAAAGTAGCTAGAGATGGGACTGTTCAGGATGCCCTGCATGAGGTATTGCAAACAACTTCCATGCTTCAGCTTGCACTCATTCATCAAGAGGAAGCAGAGCTACTTCTTTGAAGATAGAAGGAAGGCAGTTGATGGTGATCGCATTGTCATCCAGGTCGATTTTGTGGAGAACTATGCTGCGATAGAACAGAATGAAATCCAGAGTGCTCATTGGAGCCACGTCCAAGTCACTCTATTCACAGTGCGGGCCTGGATTGATGTTAATGTTACCGAGTCTCGTTATTGTTAGCGATGACCTCCAGCATGGCAAATATGCTGTTCATACCTTCCTGTCCAATATCATCACCACACTGATATCAAGCCACCCCAGGATTAGGGCGAGTGACTTTTTTTCAGATGGGGCAGCCAGTCAATTTAAACAGAAATTCTTGTTTTCCAATCTAACATTCCTTCAAGAATTGTTCATGATTCAATTATCCTGGAATTTCTTTGCCACATCTCACGGTAAGGGCGCTGTTGATGGGATAGGAGGTGAGGTAAAGAGGAGAGTTTGGTTGGCAAATCTGGCTGGGGATCCTGTATCTGATGCAGAATCCTTCTTCCACGTAGCAGCGGCACAGTGCAAAAAGATCGAAGTTTTATTCATCGCAGCAGGAGACATTCAGAAGTGCCAGTCGCAATTGGACGAGCGCTGGCAGTTAGTGAAGTCGCTTCCGAATACACACCAAACACAGTGTGAAACCTGAGAGGAAATATGTTGTGAGCGCCTCTATGTACTCAACAGCTGCAGAATTTGAATTGGTGAGTCTTCACCCCGAGTGCCATGTATCATCCTTGGAATGTCAAAATACTGCTAGTCCAGCACCTGCTGAGCGCCCCAGGTCAGACAGTCAACCCCAAATGCACCCTGGTGACTTTGTGACTGTGCAGTATGTCACAAAAAAATCTAAGAAGATGTTTGTTGGCCAGGTGACTCAGATAGTAGATGATGGTTGTTTGGAAGTATCATTTTTGCGAAAAGCGGGCCTATCTGACTTGGCATATACATTCCCAGAGGTGGAAGATAAATCCTGGATTGATTCCAACCAAGTCATCAGATTCCTTCTTCAGCCATCCCTCGACCATCGCAATCATCATGTATTTGCTGAATGCCCTTTGGGAAAGGGAACCTTTTGCAGGGCAGTCATGTGAAGTTTTGTGATGTGGCCAACTGATTAATTCCAAACTTTGTTTTGTTTCTGGTGATCCACTCGTAAATTGTTCTCAATTTGTTTAGTCTATTTCTTGACTTTTGTATATGTTTATTGTATATTTTCTCAGTTCAGATTTTTATTTTCATTATTTTCTGACGTGTTAGATGTTGAAACGCCAGCACAAGTCAGTTTGGTTCAGAATGAAAGTCTGGCGTAATCTAGAAATGATTTGTTGCTTTGGGAGAAATCTCAAAATTGACTCGTCACTCCGTAACGGGATTTTTCATCACTCCGTAACGGGACTATTGTAATTATTTCAGAGTAATTAGGTCATGTCTGGAATTTTGAAACCCCTGTACTGAAGGTACAACTATTAGTGTATCTTCCCAGTATTTCATTACAATTTTATAACTATTGTGAGAGCAGAATTTTCAATAAATGTTGTTATTGTTTAATAAATGACAAAAGACAGTGTCACTCCGTAACACAGTTTTTGAATGTTAATTACTTGACAATGGTCCAACTTACAGGAACTCCATTTATATCTCTAGAAAGTGCAATTCTTCCTTTACAATATGATAGATAGAGAGTAGGTACTAGTGGCTTTATCGCTGTGCTAGAGCAATCGAAGTTCACAAAAATGACTCAAAGTGTCACTCCGTAACGTCGTGGAATTGCCCTTTTCTCAAATTAATCTCCTTTTCATATTCTAATTTTGTAAATGTTTCCGATGGTTTTGATTTAGTTGATGAATGAATTGTATTATTGTAATCGACAATATCCTGAATTAAATAAATTATACCCATTGTTTAGAACCGAGTTGTGTGAATTTTTTACATAGTTTCTCTTTCAAAGTACGATTAAAACGCTCAATAACAACTGCCTTCCCTTCATTAAAGGTGCTGTATAATTTAATACCCTCTCCCTGAAGAGATTTTATGAATATTTTGTTCTAGAACTCTGCTCCCTCATCAGTCCATAACTTCTTTGGTTTCCTTTTGCTTTTACGAAATATTCCACTGAAAGCTACGATAAGAGTATCACCCCTTTTGTTGTCCCCTGTCGTACCGCGGAGCGAAAGGGGGACTATGGTTTTCCCCTCCGTCCGTCGGTCCGTGCGGGCATGCATGCATGCGTAAGCGAAGGACCGCATTCGAATTTGGTGTGGAGGTGCAACCCACGTCAAAATCCAAGATGGCCGCCGCCATGTATATGTCTAAACCTTGTGAGCGAAATATCTTGAAAAATAAGCGATGTACCAACTTATAATCTGGTGTGTGGGTGTATCTAGGCACAAGGAAGAACGCTATTGAAAATTGTGTCGCCACGTCAAAATCCAAGATGGCCACCGCCATGTATGTCTGAACCTTGAGATGAATATCTTGAAAAATAAGCGAAGGAGCAACTTCTAATTTGGTGTGTGGGTGTATCTCGGGATAAGGAAGAAAGCTTTTCAAAATTGGGTCTCCACGTAAAAATCCAAGATGGCCGCCACCATATATATGTCTGAACCTTGAGCGAAATATCTTGAAAAATAAGCGAAGTACCAACTTCTAATTTGGTGTGTGGGTGTATCTAGGCACAAGGAAGAACGCTCCTGAAAATTGGGTCGCCACGTCCAAATCCAAGATGGCCACCTTGCGTCTTTCACTTTGTCAACTCGCATCACTTCACCGACGGGGGACCTAGGCGTAACGCTTGTTTTTTAAAGGAACAACCCGACGTCATGAATTTTCGAAGCTCCACACGGTCTCCACGTTTTCAAAGTTAAGTCTGTTCACAATTGTATTTTGTCGTAACTGTATTTTATCTTTCGGCGTGTGAACTTATAGTGTGTCTCTTGGATGTTTCTCGGTGTTTATCTCGGTGTTTACCATAAATTAATAGTTTGTTTGCCGCGCGGCGTGTGAGGCTTTGCAGCCTCAGGCTTCCCCCGTCGAAGTTTGTTTCTTCCTTCGCTAGTTTTGCTAGGTTTTTTGATTTTCCCTTCTCCCCCAAACTTCACCGAACATCTACTATTTGTCTGACGTTGTAACCCCCTCCCCCCCCCACCCCCCCCAAAAAAAAACAAAAAAAAACTTATTTCCCTTTCTCGTGTGCTTTTGTCCCATCGTGTGCTTTTGCCTCTGCCCACGTGCGCTGTCTCGCCCCGCCCCCATTTTCCCCTTGCCTTCCACCTTTTGCCCTGTTCAAGTGATTCATGGTCGTCTCTCGAGGCTCCCTCTCCCCACTGGTATTTTTGTGAATATAAGATTGTTCTTCACGGTTCTGTTTAAATATGTTTAAACTTTCCCCTGGAATGTTTTATTCAGTCGTATATTACAACACGCTGTTTTTCTTCCTATTTAAAAGGCTCCTTTCAATTTCCTCTTCAACTCATTCCATTTCAAAAAAAATTTCAATCTGTTATGATTCCAAATCACTCCATGCTCTAAATTCTAATTCATTCCACCCCTCCTCCATCGTTCTTAAACGGATCGCTAACTTGAAAATCACAACAAACCCAATTTGTTATAAATGTTCATCTTTCATGAATCATCCACTTTCTAAACTCTCCCCTTGCCCCTTCCCTTCTAAACTCCCCCCTTGCCCCTCCCATCCAAATCTCCCCCAATGCCCCTTCCCTCCAAATCTCCCCTCTTGCCCCTCCCCTCCAAAACTCCCCCCTTGCCCTTCCCCTCCTAAACTCCCCCCTTGTCCTCACATTCAACTCTCTCCCCCAACCCCTCCCCTTCAAATCTCCCCCCCAACCATCCCTCCCAAATTCTACCTCCTCCCACCTCCTTCTCAAAGCTGCCTCCCCACTTCGTCTCCCTTCTGTCTCATACCTCCACCTCCCCCAACCTTCTACTTTCCTCTGCCCCCCCTCAAACAACCCCTCTCTGTGCCTCATCCCATCACCATCAAACCTTTCGTCCTCCTCATCCTTCCCTTTCTTGTAACTCTTCTGTAATCTCTGACACACTATCAACTGCTCTTCCTACCTCCCCTTCTCACCCTTCATCTGACCCTACCCCTCCCCTCCCCTGTCCTGCACCCGATACTCCCCCTCTCTCCTCATTAACGGTATGGACCTCAAACATCCGGGGCCTTCGCTCAAACCTGATTGATCTCTCCATTCAGGTTGCTTCTGACAATCCAGACTTGATTTGCTTAACAGAAACTTTCCTCCTTCAAGATATCTCTGATTCCTTAATATCTCTTCCTGGTTAATCCCTCCTCCGGTATGATAGACCTGAGCCTTGTCCTGGTGGTGGGGTGGCTATCTTTATCAAAAACTGTCTTCCTCACTCTCCCTGCACTGCCCTCTCTCCACCCCACCCCCAGGAGTACCTCTGGCTACGGCTTCCTCTCCGCTCCCACCTTTTGTTCATATGTGTTCTGTAGCGTCCTCCAAACAGTGATGACTCCATTTACATTTCGCTGTCAGACAACATGGACCAACTTCTATCAACTCATCCAAACTCTCTCTTCCTCATATGTGGTGACTTCAACTGTCATCATGCCAGCTGGCTGGGTGTGGGTTCATCTCTCACCAGCCATGGCACCTCAGCAAAGGACTTCTGCGACTCATTGGGACTGACACAATCTGTCAATTTCCCGACCCGGATCTCAGTCAATGGAGTATCTTCTCTTCTCGACTTGGTTATGACTAACTTCCCTGCAAATGTCTGCTGCTCTTCTTCTGCTCCAATCGGTTCTTCTGATTATGTGCTTGTTAAAGTGGACATCTCTCTTGCCATTCTCAGAGAGCCTCCTCAGCGCCGACGAGTCTGGCATTTCACTCAGGCCGGCTGGCACGGTCTGCAAGCAGCCATCAATCATCTGGACTGGTCTCCCATCTCCACTGCCTCTGACATCAATTCTTCCTGGGAATTCTTCCAAAGCAATGCTCTCTCTCATGCACAGATTTATCCCATCTCGTCTTCAGTTGTCTTACCCTTCCTCCCATCCATGGTACACTGAATCTTGTGGTGAGGCAGTTGCCCTGAAACAACTTGCCTTTGCCTCTTGGAAGGGAAATCCAACTGAAGGCAATCTCAGTTCCTTCCACCAAGCTCGAAACAAGTGTGTGTCTACCCTGAGGAGTGCCAGGAAGCACTGTCTCTCCACACTCAAGATTGAACTCTCAAACCTGTCTCCTTCATCCAAATGTCAATCCTCGACTCTGATTCTGCAACTGAACCTAACGGCATCAGCCCACGGGTCCTAAAATCCTGTTCTTCCGCTCTTTCACTCCCTATTTCTGTTCTCTTCACCCTCTCTTTTGCTCAAGGTCATCTGCCATCTGCTTGGAAATCTGCCAACATCACCGCTTTGCACAAAAAAGGTGCAAAAACAGATCCCAGCAACTACAGACCAATCAGCCTTCTCCCAATTATCAGCAAAGTCATGGAATCCGTCATTGCTTCAGATATGAAATCTTTCCTCTTCTCCAATGGCTTGATCTCTTATCATCAATTTGGTTTCAGACCTGGTCACTCTACTCTGGACATGCTGCTTCTGCTTTCTCAACAATGGATGGAGGTCCTCAATGCCAAACAGGAAATTAGAGCTGTCTCCCTTGACATATCACGTGCCTTCGATACGGTCTGGCACCCCGCTCTGCTCACCAAACTCTCCTCTTTTTGTGTCCATGGAAATCTCCACGCATGGCTGGTGGACTTCCTCTCTAGTCGTAGTCAACGTGTGGCCCTGAATGGGATTCTCTCATCTCCTCTTCCTGTTCAGGCTGGAGTTCCCCAAGGCAGTGTTCTGGGCCCTGTGCTTTTTCTGGTCTTCATCAATGATCTCTCTGACTCTCTTGAAAATCCTCTCTATCTCTTTGCTGATGACTCTACTCTCTGTCGCTCCATTCGTCATCCCTCAGATCGGCAGTCTGCAGCCTCCTCACTCTCTGCAGACCTGGACAAAATCACAGACTGGGCAAACAAGTGGAACATGTCTTTCAATCCTGACAAATCTCACACTCTTACGACGTCTCTCCGAAAAGACCGACTGGACAACCCTCCCATCCACTTTCTGAATAATCCTCTCCAAGAAGTTCTGTCACTCAAGCTTTTGGGTCTCACTATCTGCCATGATCTTTCCTGGGAAAACCACATTTCAAATCTGGCCTCCAAAGCCAGTCACCGACTGGGCATCCTCCATCGTGTGAAGTCCTTCCTTGGCACACCTGAGCTCCTCACCACATACAAGGCTTTCATCCGCAGCTCGATGGAATACTGCTCTCCCCTCTGGGCTGGTGCTCCTGCCTCACACCTAGCTCGTCTTCACGCTGTTGAAACGAAAGCGTTCAGAATCATTGGAATCTCCCGCGATGAAGCTAACTCCAAGGGCCTCTCACTCACTCACCGCAGGCAGGTTGGTGGTCTTTCCGTCTTCTACCGACTCCTCTCTGGCCTTGACCCCCCCCCCAGCTCTTTCTGGGCTCTGTCCCCCAAATATTCCTGCAGGTCGCACAATATCTGCCTGCAACCCTCTTATGGTTAAACTGCCAAAATCAAGACTCTCTGCTAACCTCCACTCCTTCATTCCTCTTTTCTCCCGCCTCTGGAACAAACTCCCTCACTCTCTTCAATCCCACTCCACCCTCCAGGTCTTTAAAACAGCTGTTCACCACCATCTCTTATCTTCTCCCATCCAAAACCTTGATCTTTTCTACCCCCGCTAATTTCACCCCAATTCCACTTTTTTGAAATACCAACTTCTGTCCGGGAAGTCCTTGGTGTCCTTGTGTTTTATACTTCTCCCACCCCCCCCCCCCCGTCCCCCTTCCCACGCCTCCTCCCCCCAAGCCCTCTCCCTCCCACACATCTCCCTGCTCTCAAATGTTGTGTTTGTGTGCTTCCCCTTCTCTCCCCATCTTGTCTGCCGCTCACCTTATTGTATGTTTTATGTGTCTGTTTGATTTTTGTGTGATTAGCGTTAGCTCTTTCACGAGCCTTGATCTTGTGTTGAAAATAAAAAAATAAGATGGACATCTCAAGCAGAGTTTCCAAAATGAAACCAGTTTTGAAAGTTTCCAAGCTAAAACTCTTTTCTTGATTTTATTAAATTTTGTGAGTCTCCAAGGTAGGCTCCACATTTAGAACCATCAAGGCAGAACTCAAAACATGCTTTACCCAAGTTTATTGAGTCTCCAAGGTCGGTATTGAAACCATCTCGGCAGAACTTATCATATGTTTTTTCCCAAATTTTGTGAGTCTCCAAGAAAGGCTCCACTTTTAGAACCATCTTGGCAGAACTTAGAACATGTTGTTACGGGGTCAACCTCGATGGGGGAACCCCGGCAGAAAGATGTATGGTCCTTGGGTGAAAATAAGTCAATCAATAACGAGTCCACACCAAGGGTTACGAACAAGCCCCAATATATTCCCAAATCCCGCACAGGAATCACAATGCGTTTACAGCACTTCCAAACAATCCTTATCTATAGTATAGGTGGCGCCACCTTAACCCACAACAGTGTTGGCAACACTCACGGCCCTTGCCCCCAATGTCTCTGCACGCCTCCCAGGTGACCGAGTCGATTCAGCGATCGGGGAAGCAATGTCCGATTCCTGCACGCCTCCCAGGTGACGTCGAGTCGATCGAGCGATCGGGGAATCTAGGTCCGATTCCAATCCGGGGCTGGGAGTGAGGGTACTCGACAACCTCAGCGAGGATACCCGACTTCGCAGGGTCCGCAGTAATCCGGCGCTCTCCTGACGCGCGGACTTCGGTTCACAGAGGCAAGGTTCCCTTGTCCTTCACGTTCGGCGGCTCGGTCTCGAGCTGCAGTCTCAACTCTCAACCGTCTCCTTCCAATCTCTCGAACAGCGCCGGGCGCTTGGTTCCTTCCAGGACCACTTGGCACCTTGACACGTAACCCCGCGCAGGTAACTCCTCTCGCCAGCCGGGCTTTTCCAACTCCGTTCCAAAGTAGGTAACGATCGCGTCGGAGCTCTCGAAGCTTAAGATGGCCGCCCTTTCTTCTCCTCCTCCTCTTCTTCACAATCCCGTTTCCGGTCTCGTTTTTCCCAGAAGGGCTCCTGACCCTTTAATCACAACAACCTTTAATAGAATATACATTAATAAGAAATGACCTGAATTGTAACCCCCATAAACCGGGAATTCGTAACACTCCCCCCCTTCAAGAAAGAAAGTTTGAACCCAGCGAAAACTTTCTTTGCAGGCCAACTTTGATAAACAAACCAGAACTCACACCCCCAAATCATCAGTTCCCCCCGGGCACAATTATCACTTAAAAATAAAGCAACAAAATTTCACAAAACCCCCCAGAGATTCCAAAGGTAATTCACTCTGGACCAAGCGTCAACAACTTCTAGTTTCTCTTGAATGACGGTTAAGAGGTGGTGACCACAGCCCCAAAGTTAAACCTCGATAGCACTTTTTCGGGAGGCCCAGCTGAGTATTCACTACATGGACGCCTTAAGGAATGTGGAGTTCACGGTTAGTCCATGCAGGAAAGTTCACTACCTGGATGCCTTTAAGAACGTGGCGTTCACGGTTAGTCCGTGTAGGAGCCCAGGCTCGGCGGCTCCACCGTATATAGTGCTTCAACTCCTCCGGACTCCTAACAGTTACGGTGGGACCCCTTGTCCCAGCCGTTACCTGACTGGCGGTCTCCTTCTTGGCCAGTGCTCTGCCAATCATTCTTACAGGAGGTGCCGTAACTCTGGGAGCCTCCATAGTAATATCGGCTGCTGCCAACACCAAAACTACCGCCAAGTTGTCCTCTTCTGTGGACCTCTCGACGCCTACGAAATGCCTTCCCTACTGTTATGGTCCGACCCTCCAAATCCTTACCATTCCAATTCTTCTCTGCCTCTCTGGCGTCTTTTGTGCTTGCAAACGTGACAAAGCCGAACCCTCTTGACCGTTGCGTTTCCCTGTCTTTTACCAACCACACTTCCACCAGCGGCCCATATCTGTTGAAGACAGAGGTCATAACTTCTTCCTCTGTTTTGAAGTTCAGCCCCCCTACAAATAACTTGGTACTTTTGTCGCCATTCCTAGCTGGTGTGGTGATATTTTCCCTGCTGTACTCTTTACCAACCCTCGGGTAACCATAAACTTGCCCCCTGGCCAAATCATTCCTGATAACCACAGATACTCCCTCTACAGGAAGCGTGGCTTGTAAACCGACGGTGACCGGTCCTGACACCAAATCGGATTCCAAATGGATGACATGAAGTGGGTCACTAACACAGCCACCCATCCCTTGTAACCGAACACTATCACCAGTTGCTGTACTCTTTGACAATGGCAAAATGCCTTCAAGCATTAAGGAATGATGGGCTCCTGTGTCCCTCAATACCCTAACAGGTCTTGGGTTAGTCAAGTCTCCCTCGAGTGAGACAAACCCCTCATAAATAAATGGTTGGTAACTCTTCTGTGGGCGATTTCTTATGTTTGCCATCGCATTCGGAGTTGTATTAGTCGGACTCCGCTCTGGGTTGTCACTTTTCATGAGGTAACAACTGGACATCAAGTGTCCAGGTTTTTTGCAAAAGGCGCAAGTAGGCCCGGAGGAAAAACTCGTGGTCTGCCTCGGGCCCCCCGGGAAATAAGTTTGTCTTGGGCCCGTAGCCCCCTGATTTCGAACAGTTGGGGTATCAGAGTTGTCCCCATAATCCTCTCGAGGCCGCCGCCATGTATTGTCGTTCTCCGCACCGGGTGTTCCATAACTCCCCTGCTGAAGTCTAGGCGAGGAGTTAGGTTTGTGGACCCCTATCCGGTGTGTTAAGGCATAATCATCTGCCATGGTGGCTGCGTCCCACAACTTTGGTACTTTCTTTTCCTGCAGGTACACTTTGATGTCCTCGTGGACACACTGTTGAAATTCCTCCACCAGGATCAAGTCACGCAATGTTTCGAAGTCTTTCCCGACTCCTTTTGACTCACACCACCAATCAAACATGTTTTCTTTCACTCTGGCAAACTCCACATGGGTCTCACTCTCCCTCTTCCTGGCATTCCTGAATTTTTGCCGGTAAGCTTCAGGAACCAACTCATACGCTTTGAGAATGTGCTTCTTCAATACCTCATAATCTGCACATTGGTCGATTGGTAGCGCCGAATAAATCTCTTGAGCTTTACCCACCAGCACACTTTGCACTTGTATGGTCCAGGCCTCCTCCGGCCAGTTTAACTGTCGAGCTACTTTCTCAAAGTGTGGAAGAAATTTAGCGACTTCCTTTTCACTGAAGGGTGGAACCAGCCTCAAATGTCTGCCCACATCCCAGGTGTTCTGGCTAGGTGTCGGCCCAGTCAGCAAGGGTGGTACCTCTCCCCATTCTCTCATTAACTCCAGCTCCTTGAATTTAATTTCTTGCTGAAGCGCCATGTCACGTTCCTTTAATTCCCTTTCCGCTTTTCTCTCCTCTGCTTCGAGTTCCCTTGCAGCTCTCCTCTCCTCTGCTTCTGCTTTCCTTTCCTCTGTTTTCATCCTTTCTAACCTTTCCTGGAGTTCTCGTTCCACTCTCCTTTCTTCTTCTGCTCTTTCCTTTTCTGCTTTCATTTCTTCTTCTGCTCTTTCCTTTTCTGCTTTCCTTTCTTCTTCTGCTCTTTCCTTTTCTGCTTTCCTTTCTTCTTCTTTGATCCGTTCCTGGCTCCGTAATTGCAACTCCAGTTTCCGGAGCTCAACGTCTTCTGGTTCTTCGGGTAGCCACTCCCAGGCTAACTCGTCCCATGTTCCTAATCCCACCATAGACTGTATCACCGTGGTCTGCAACTTTGCCTTCCTCAAATTAGTTCGGACCTCCAAGTTAAAATGTTTGGCCAATTTCAAGAGGTCCGATTTTAGTAATGCTCGGAACTGTGCCTCACTAGGGGTTACCGCAAAGTTCTGTGCCACAAACGCCATGGTGACTACTGGTAACACCTGTTAACCTTCACCCCAGAAATTTCCAACAAAGAAAAGCAACAGTATTACTATTATTGCTTTTGTTTTTTTGTTTGTTTTTTTTGTTGTTGTTTTGTCGGCAGAGCAAAACAATTTTGGGAACGTTGGAAAAGTTCCCACTCTTTGGAATTCTTTCCCGGACTAAAATTTAGAAAATTTTATAGATCCCGGACGTAGACCCAATTGCGAATCCGTAAATTCTAATTTGGACGAGCCCCCAATTCTGTTACGGGGTCAACCTCGAGGGGGAACCCCGACAGAAAGATGTATGGTCCTTGGGTGAAAATAAGTCAATCAATAACGAGTCCACACCAAGGGTTATGAACAAACCCCAATATATTCCCAAATCCCACACAGGAATCACAATGCGTTTACAGCACTTCCATACAATCCTTATCTATAGTATAGGTGGCGCCACCTTAACCCACAACAGTGTTGGCAACACTCACGGCCCTTGCCCCCAATATCTCTGCATGCCTCCCAGGTGACGTCGAGTCGATCCAGCGATCGGGGAAGCAATGTCCGATTCCTGCACGCCTCCCAGGTGACGTCGAGTCGATCCAGCGATCGGGGAATCTAGGTCCGATTCCAATCTGGGGCTGGGAGTGAGGGTACTCGACAACCTCAGCGAGGATACCCGACTTCGCAGGTTCCGCAGTAATCCGGCGCTCTCCTGACGCGCGGACTTCGGTTCACAGAGGCACGGTTCCCTTGTCCTTCACGTTCGGCGGCTCGGTCTCGAGCTGCAGTCTCAACTCTCAACCGTCTCCTTCCAATCTCTCGAACAGCGCCGGGCGCTTGGTTCCTTCCAGGACCACTCGGCACCTTGACACGTAACCGGCAATCAATCACCCCACGCAGGTAACTCCTCTCGCCAGACGGGCTTTTCCAACTCGGTTCCAAAGTAGGTAACGATCGCCTCCGCTCACGTCGGAGCTCTCGAAGCTTAAGATGGCCGCCCTTTCTTCTTCTCCTCCTCTTCTTCACGATCCCGTTTCCGGTCTCGTTTTTCCCAGAAGGGCTCCTGACCCTTTAATCACAACAACCTTTAATAGAATATACATTAATAAGAAATGACCTGAATTGTAACCCCCACAATGTTTTACCCAAATTTAGTGAGTCTCCAAGGTATAACTCTGGCTGGATTATCAAGGTAAAACTCGTTCTGTGGGTCGTGGTTGTTCAAAAGGTCTTCAAACAAATCAATAATTTCATCCCAAGTTGTGGTAAAAGTAGTATTTTCATTTTGTATCTCAGACACAATTTCCTGTGAGGGAAAATAATGCATTAATTTAACGAGCAACAGTACCTGCCCGACGGGCGGGGCTTCAATTGGGAAGCCCAAATGAAAAGGTAAAATGTCAGAAATTGAAGGCTTTTTATTTTAAACGATTCATATAAACATCCGTTAAATCATATCACACGCAAATCATCAAAATCTAAACAGTACATGGCTAAACAGTACATGGACGATCACGTACCACATACGTCTCACGTCTTGCTTGCTCTCATGTTGTCCCGATAATGATCCTTCTGCAGGTTCACCTACGGAAACCATGTCACGACTTTTACTTCCTCTCGACAGTCAAGTTCGCTCATCTTTTCGGTGCACCGGCACGAGCCAAGAACGGCCCGTGCAGGGAGAGATCCGAGGATCTCATCAAACCGTGCGATCGGTCGTAGCGACGGGTGGTGTGTACAAAGGGCATGGACTTGATCAACGTGAGCTGATGACTCGCACTTACTGGGAATTCCTCGTACGTGTGACACTGTCTCAAGCCCCAGTCCCCATCATGGACGGGGTTCAGCGGTTTACCCGAGCCTGACGGCGAAGGGCAAGGTACACACTGGCCCGTCCAGTGTAGCGCGCATGCGGCCCCGGACATAGAAGGGCATTGAACGTTCATTAAACATTAAATGTTCATTAAAGGATTACGAAACGATAAACATTACGAAATTACGTTCACACCATCACGTCAAACACTACCGTGAACACATCCATCGTCACAATGAACGTCATGCGAACGCAAATGTTATGCGCGAGTCCAAACCTGAGCATGCTCTAGACTAAAGCTGAAATTGGGAAAACTAAATAGCCTATTTTACTCTTGGAGATCCCAGGATTATCCACCCAAAATATCATTGAGATCGGTTCAGCAGTTTTTTACGGTACCTTCGAACAGACAGACAGACATTTGGTGAATTATAGTAAAGATACAACATAATTATATGTAGAAATCAAACTCTCCAAATATTAAAAGAAACTCTTACCTCCATTGATAAGAGGTTTGAATCCAGTTCATCAATTTTAAGGTTTAGTTCCACAGAGGCAGTAGGACTCCAAGGAACTCCAAAGTCATCCCATTTAAACTCAGCACTGTACATTTAGTACATTTAGCATTTAGCTCAGTACATTTAGCCTGTGTTTCAACCCTTTATATAAGAATGGTGGGTGTGGTTTCCTTTGGAAATTCCATCAGAAAATCTCTTGGCAAGCCTGAGCAAGGCTTAATTGAAAATGATGTCGTAGTTGGTGGGGTTTATAAAAGTGAGCGGGCTTAGGAAAAGTGGGCATGGCTTGGGAAAGGTGGGCGGACTTGTGGGAAAGTGGGTGTAGCTGAGGGCAAGTGGGCAGGGCTTGGGGAAAGTGGGCTTGGCTTGGGAAAATGGGCTTGGCTAAGAAAAAGGTGGGCAGGGCTTAGAAAAAAATGTGACTCAGGAGGTGCTCAAAGAAAATATGGGTGTTTTTGAATCGACAAAGGGTTTGGGGGTTTATTGAGGATTTAACCTTTGTCATTGGATTAGATGGGGAGGGAGAAATTTCTGGATGTTTGTGGGTTTTTGGGTGGGTGGTCCATAAGTTCCAATGCACTTTCCCCATATTACCATAATTCACCAAATGTCCGTCTGTCTGTCCGTTCAAAGGTACCACAAAAACGGCTGAACCGATCGCAACTATATTTTGGGTGGGTAATCCTGGGACCCCTGGGGGTAAAATAGGCGATATTGTTTCTCCAATTTTTCCAAGTTTTCCAATTTTCCAGTTTTTCCAAACACGATGGAATAATATTTACCGATAATGAACAGTGATGTGGCTTTTGTTGAAATTCTACGTACCAGGAGATTTGATCGACTCTGACAAACTCTTCCTAAATAAACGTGCGGCTCCGAAGTAACACTGCAGCATGTGCAAAGCGACTGAGAAACAGGTGTAGCGGCCGCTTCCATGTTAGATTTGGCACGCACTCTTCACACACAAACGTGCGACTGAGAAAGACGTGTAGCGACCGCTTCCGTTTTGCAGAATTCAATCTTTTTTCAAAATGGGCACCATGTACTGTTCAGCATGTACTGTTTACCCATGTCCTGTTGAATACGCTATGTACTTTATTTTGATGATTTCCATGTGATATGATTCAACGGATGTTTACATGAATTGTTCAAAATAAAAAAGCCTTCAATTCCTGATATTTTGCCTTTCCATTTGGGCTTCCCAATTGAAGCCCTGCCCTTAGGGCGGGTACCGTTGCTAGTTCACTTAATGGAAAATTAGGTGTGTCTCAGAACCAATCTTTTCCGACTCCTCTTTGCGGGCCCAAACTTTGCGTGCATACACCTGGACTTCCAACAGATTGCAAAGATGAAAACTGGGTGTTTGGGTGTGTTATAACACCCTTTTTGAAGATGATTAACAAGGTGCTCAAGAAAAAAACCCGATGTGTTGGCTTACCAATATGGCGGCCTGCCATCTTGGCCAGCCCCCACTCTACCTTGCTGGATTCTTAACCCACCATTTTGTTTCAGCCTCCTTAATCATGCCTTGCCTTGGAAACACGATCTATTCTCATAACATAATTGAAGCACATCAGAATCTGGATTCGGATATGAGGATTGGATTCTGTAGACTAAATAATGTCCAAATCTGCAGTGAAATCTGAGAAAATTTACCATATCTAGCATTTCATGAATTTGATTCAGGCTGCTTTTGCAAGCCATCACGTTACAGTAGGCAGAGCTCCCTTTCTGTTTTTAGTCACAAGGCCGGGGAAGTTTTTGTGTGTTATAACGCCCTTTTTTGAATTTGTCTGCTCTCAGTGGTTTCCACATTATTTTCTGCTCGAAATCGATCTGTTTTTAAAATTCCTCGGACATTTCATCCAGAAGCAATCAGCTTGCTGCCCTCAGCAAGGCTTCCCTCAATCACAATTTTATTTTATTTTTTTGTATACAAGATCGAGGCTCGTGAAAGAGCGAACATTAATCACACAGAAAGTCAAACTGACGCAAAAAACACAAAATAAGGGGAGCGGTAGACAAGATGGAGTGAGGGGGAAGGACACAAACACAACATTTGAGAGCAGGGACATCGAGAGAACTGTGGGAGGGAGAGGCTTGGGGGGAGGTGGGAGAGGTATAAAACATATGGACACTGCAAGGACTTCCACGAAAGAAGTTCAAATTTCAAAAAAGTGTATCTTGGGTGAATTAGCTGGGGCAGAAAAGATCAAGGTTTTGGATGGGGGAAGATAAGACATGGTGGAGAACAGCTGTTTTAAAGACCTGGAAGGAAGAGTGGGATTGAAGGGAGTGGGGGAGTTTTGTTCCAGAGGCGGGAGAAAAGGGGAATGAAAGAGTGAAGGTTAGCAGAGAGCCTAGATTTTGGCAGTTTAACCATAAGAGGGTTGCTGGCAGATCTTGTGCGACCTGTAGGAATATTTGGGGGACAGAGCACAGAGAGAGAGAGAGAGCTGGGGGAGCAAGGCTGGAGAGGAGTCGGCAGAAGACTGAGAGACCACCAACCTGCCTGTGGTGAGTGAGTCAAAGGCCCTCGGAGTTAGCTTCATCGCAGGAGAATCCAATGATTCTGAAAGCTTTGGTTTCAACAGCGTGAAGCCGAGCTAGGTGTGAGGCAGGAGCATCGGCCCAGAGGGGGGAACAGTATTCCATTGAGCTGCGGATGAAAGCCTTGTTTGTGGTGAGGAGCTCAGGTGTGCCAAGGAAGAACTTCGCACGGCAGATGATGCCCAGACGGCGACTGGCTTTGGAGGCCAGCTTGGAGATGTGGTTTTCCCAAGAAAGATCATGGCAGACAGTGAGACCCAAAAGCTTGAGCGACAGAACATCTTGGAGAGGATTGTTGAGAAAGTGGATGGGAGGGTTTTCCAGTCGGTATTTTCAGAGAGACATAGTAAGAGTGTGTGATTTGTCAGGATTGAAAGACATGTTCCACTTGTTTGACCAGTCTGATTTTGTCCAAGTCTGCAGAGAGTGAGGGGGCTGCAGACTGCCGATCTGAGGGATGAGGAATGGAGCGGCAGAGAGTGGAGTCATCAGCAAAGAGATAGAGAGGATTTTCCAGAGAGTCGGAGCGATCATTGATTAAACAACAGGCATTTTAAGGCCATTTTCCCGACAACAGCGGGGGTTAACCTTGCGGTCCCCATGATGATCTTCTCCAATTTGCCCTATTTTCTGCATCTCCCCTTGTTAACCCCCTTGCCCGCATTTCTTCTTCGACCATCTTTAGCCAAGTCTGTCTCGGTCTTCCCCGTCCTCTACTTCCTTCTACATTCATTTCCATCACTCTTCTCAACCAAGTCACTTTCATCCTTCCTCAACACATGACCAAACCATCTCAAACTGTTTCTCTTCACAGCATCGATCACAGGCTCTATTGCCATCATCTTTCGCAATGCATCATTTGTCTTTCTCTCTCTCAACGACACTCCACACATCCACCGAACCATTCACATTTCCACCCTTTCCAGCCTTCGTTGCTGCTCTATGTTCATTACCCATGTCTCAATCCCATAAATTATAACACTTCTCACACATGCAGCATACACCTTTCCCTTTCGCTTCAACGACGCTCCCCTCCTCGTCAGCACGCCACTCAGTTCCCGAAACTTCTACCATGCACATCTCACTCGAGCAACCGTTGCCGAGTCTGATCCACCTTCTCCATTCAGCATGTCTCCGAGGTAACAGCATGCTTTCACACCTTCCAGCTTCACGCCGTCTCCAAGATCCATCTCAGTATTTCCTCCATCTGCAGCTCCCTCTGTGCACACCTTACACTTGAATGTAGTTGCCACACTGGTTAATGACCCTTTCAAACCACTCCATTTTTGATGAACCCACTCAGTGCACATTCTACATTGAATGGAATTCACTCCGACACCCTTCCTGCACACAGCACACGGCCACTTCCCAGTTCTTTCCACCTCAACACATGCTTTACCACTTGCCATCACCTTCGTTTTTCCGATATTCACATTCAGACCTTTTGTCTCCATACATTCCTTCAACTTGTTCATCTTTTCCTTCAGTCCATCCATACTTTCCGCAATCAACACCAGATCATCTGCATACAACAACTCCCACAGTAAACCCTCCTTTACCTTCCAAGCCAGCACCTCCATCACAGCTACAAATAGCAGTGGACTTGGTACCGACCCCTGATGCACTCCCACCTTCACCTCAAAGTCACCACTGTTCCTGTCCTTCGTCCTTACAGCTGTAAGCGCTCTTTTGTACATTGCCATCACTACCCTGATCAACAATTCCTCCACTCCTAACTTCCTCAATGCCCATGTCACTACTTCACATGGAACCCGATCGAATGCTTTCTCTAGATCAACAAACCCAAGAAACAACTTCTTCCTCTTCTCCATGTACTTCTGCAACTGCCTCACAATAAAAAGCACATCTGTCGTTCCTCTTCCTGACATAAATCCAAACTACATTTCGGCAATCTTCACTTTCTTCCTTATCCTCCTCTCCAACACCCTTTCCAATACCTTCATTCCATGCTCCAATAACTTTATCGCTCGATACGAGCCACAGTCCAGTGGGTCACCTTTCCCCTTGTATAGAGGGACGAGGGTACTCAGTTCCCAATCCACTGGAATGCGGCCTTCTTTCACCACCAGATTGCAGATCTCTGTCATTCTCTTCACACCCCAATTTCCCGCTGCCTTCAACATGTCTCCCACAACTCCCGTCGGCCCTCCTGCTTTTCTACTCTTCATCTCTTCATTGCTTTTATTGCTTCCTCAACTTCCTTCTCGGTTATCTTCTCTGCCGATCCTAAAACTGGGTTACTCTCTATGTTGCCGACCCATTCATTCTCTGCATTCAACAGTATTTTCATATATCTCTTCCATCTTCCTTTAATTCCATCTGGGTCCACAACGATTTGTCCCACTTCATCCTTCAAGCAACTCACCCCCATCACATCACACCTCTCTTTCGCTATCTGCTTTGCAATCCTGAATACCGCTCTCTGACCCTCTTCCAAATCCAAGCTTTCTCCGAACATTTTCCTACAGGCCTGCACCTTTGCTACCTCTTTCTTTGCAGCCTTCTTGGCTGCCTTATAACTTTCATGCTCTGCCTTTTTTGCCCCGATACCCTTTGCCTTCTGCCACTCCTTGAACTTCTTCCTCTTCTCGTCAATCTTCTTTCCAACTTAATCATCCCACCACTATGTTTCCGAGTGCCTCAGTGGTCCTTTTGTCCATCCACGTACCTCACCAACGGCTCCCAACAGACTATCTTTCATTGACATTGTTACGGATTCGTCATTTCCGTTGTTGTGGTTCTCATCCACTGTGAACATTTTTGGTTGCATGTACCCATTATTGTTATCGTTTAAGTGAAATAGAGATAACTGTTTTCAAAAGGTAAAAAAAGTTAGTGTTCTAAAAGAAACCGGAAACCGGATCGGGAACCGGACGAAGAGGAAGAAGAGGAAACCGGATCGGGAACCGGACGAAGAGGAAGAAGAGGGAAAAGGAGGCGGAGCGAAGGAAGTCGAGAAGGAGCCGAGCCGAAGTCTTGAGCAAACACTGGCGAACGGGGGTCATGAGTGAACTTTGGGTTTCCTGGGAAAGGGATTGCTGCGACAGAGTTGTTATCGCTGTGACAGATAAACCTGCGTGACAGGTTTTGCGGTTGATTCCGAAGAGAATCGTTGGAGTGCTGTTATGTCTCGAGTACGGGCCAGTTGGCCATTTTTGCCTCGCGCCCGATTTTGCATTACTCTCGGCTCGTCACCTCGCTTCAACCATTTCACCGCATCCAGACGTTAACCTGGTGTGTGTGTGTGTCACGTGGATTTTGAGTGGGAATTTGCGGTTCGCCGATTGGGAGCCGTTGAACGTCCATACCCGAAGGTGTGATTTCCCAGTCGCCTCTTGAGGATACCTTTGCCCATCTTTGACAGTGTGCCTGTCAACCGAACGGGATTCTGGTCTCGATAAGACATCGTTCTGACGATCACTGGGGCGTGGATCGACTTTGGCTTGATGCTGAGCTTGTTGCTTGATGCTTGATGCCTTGGCACATTGGGAATGTTCTTTTCGCTCACCTGGAGCACAGTGAGTTATATTGTACGAAACTGATGGTACCATCACAGAAATGATATTGTTACGTATCTGGGGTCGGCACTCCCGTTACCAAGGGGGGGTTAATCCCCTTATCTTTTACACTGGCCGATCTCCCAGTCCTGGAACTTATAACGCTCTTTTGCGGGGTCGAGATTGGCCAGGGTGATTGGTCAAGATGGGCTCCCAGATACCTTTGCCAATCTCTCCGCAAAACAGGGAGATAAGTCCCGCTCGAGCCCCAGACAAGATGGTATTTGCCGAGCAGTTTAGCAATCCGAAGCTCGAGCCGTTTGCAAGAAGACTAACCCGATTCCGAGCGTTGGCCAAATCGGGCCACAGGTACTCAATTGGGGGACAGGACGCAAGCGATCGGGTGAGAATAAATCAGAAAGAGGTAAAGGAAGAACACAGGTTTATTAATTATGTACAATAAATGAAGAGGAAATGAAAGGCAAAGAATTTACAAGAAGAGGAAGAAGCAGGACACAGGGCAGCCTTAGTCTTAATTAGCAACGCCCAGACAGAACGAACACACTTACACTCAAAGGGATGGAATGGCAGGAAAGGCAGGAATGGCAGGAGGAGAAGGGTCCAGGTAGATGGCAGGAGGAGAAGGGTCCGCTCCAGGTCGCGCTCCGGGCTTGAGCAAAAACCCGGCGGCAGCTGCACGTATGGTTTTCCCGCGTCGTATAAGGCGAATATATTTCTCGGGGAAAACCGGGCTCCCTCGTATGTAATAGATCAACGCCGCGCTTGTCTCCTCTCTTCTGAACTGCTTGTATCGCCGTTGTGCTCCTCTGCTCATCTGCCGAAGTGCTCATCTGTGATCTCTCCTCTGTGATCTCCCGACGTGCTCATCTGTGATCTGCCGAAGCAGTCCCTCGGCCGCTTTTATGGGGCGTTGTTAGATCGTGCCGCCGGCTCCCAGGACACGCCCAACGATGAGCTGGCCTCGGCCCTGGTTGGCTCCTGAGGGCTTACCGGTCCGCCCCTTGACGAAATGTTGACAGGGCCACGCCTTGTTCTTGGCGCTCAACTTACTCCTCCCCCTTTTTCCTCCAGAGGACCGCGTGCGTGATGGCGTTTGCACGGGTCGTAGAAAACCACTCTTACTGCCATTGAGGGAGCTGTAGAACCTATCTTATTTGAATGATGCAACGTAGATTCAAACTATTGGGAACACAGCCTTAATTACACACATACTAATGAGATATCTATAGAGATCCTAAGGTGTGCTACATGTTGCTCGTGGACTAGCTATGGGTGCGATCTTTACGTTAGAAAAATGGGGATATTTGCAGGGGATTATTTATAAGGGAATATTACACAAAAATTTACAATGTGGAGGGTTCTAAAAACCGCAACACTGCACCCTCATTTCCTCACGGGACGTCCCGGCCCGAACACTTTAATTTAGTGTGACACTCAGGTGTGGTAACCCTCTACTATTAACTTCACCCTGAGTGCGACATTTTTAAAACAGTTAAGTATGTCCTGCCTGCTACGTTGCATCCTACCTAACTGACTCACGCCCACAGAATAACCGAATTACGGAATTATTTTGAAACAACACATATATGGTGGGGAGCATTATTTACAAAGACTATTTGGTATTTACAATGTGAACCCAGGACCTGTCATTTGGGAAACAAAAGCAGAACTTTTGAAAAGAGGAAGAGCATGCACTGCACCGATACACCATACTCACATGCCCGGGGATGCACAATTGATATTGCAGTGCACCCCCGAGCACAAGAGCACCACAATTCACAAAAGCACCATGAAGCACCACAGAGCACCAAAAACGCAAAAAGCACCATGCAGTGCTCAGTCATACATTTCATAATAAACTAACTGATGACCCTTCTCAGCTCTGCTCCTGCTCTGCTGGGCCGATGTTTCTTGATGTCTTGCTCGATGTTCTGTGCTTGCGGCCTATTTGATGGTAATAAACACAAGCACAAAGTGCGTCCGCTGTTCTTTTAATTATGGCCAGCAGGGGCCAACTAAAGGTGGTCCGCCTGCATGGCTTAAGTGCCACCTCACCGTGGTCCGCAAGCAAGATTTTCTCTGGCCACAATGGCCGGTTCCAGCAGAGGGGTCAGGCCCCAACCCATGGGGTCCATATGTGTGTCGTGCTTGGCCACAGAACTGTGGTCCATATGGTGGTGCTAGGCCGCAAGACATGCGGTCCATATGTGGTGTACCGGTCCAGGCAGGCAGGCAGCAGCGGTTCGGGCACACAACTGCGGCTACCTGCGCACTCCCCCCGGGCCCAAAAGAAACATGCCGTGAGTGGGGAAGGAAGGACAAAGCAAGCATCAGGGCAAGGTCGCAAGGGTCCACATTATTACAAGGTAATGCAGAGGTGAGGTGCGCAGGAGAGCGAGCCGAGAAAGCTCGTCCCTACCGTACGTTCCCCCCCTGTCACCTACTCTACCCTTGCCCTTACCCCGTATCTACAAAATTTACACATTTACAAATCCGTCGCTACGTCCTGTCTTCCCCATATCTCCCCTTAATCCGAATTGGTTAACAATCCCTCTAACCCAAATTTGCCCCCAATTCCAATTCCTCGTCAATCCCTCCTAAGGAGGAAGAGATGGAATCAAAGCACAATGTCACCCCCATGTCATGATGCGTCTTACATCCAAACATTTGCACAAAAAAAATATATTAGTGTGGAGCAATATCACCTCAGGTGAGTGGGTGCAGATGGTGCGAAGGGATTTCCAATCCTAACTACTTTCTAAATGACTTTAATACACTTTACACTACCCGGGTACTTTCCCTGCCAAACCATTGGCCACTTTACACTATGTGGTTCTAAGAACCGAACTCCCATTGAACATACTGTGGTGCTCTCCAATTTGGGGTCTTACTCCCCTGATTCATCCCTCTGTGCCCTTGCACAATTTTGGGGCTGGGTCGTGTGGCTCCCCTAACAGGTCTACCTACCAGTGCACCTCCGCCACTGTAGTTGCCACCCGAGCTTACCTAGCTCCTCACCCTAACCTACCTGCCTGGGGATGGCCCTCTGGCTCTCTCCCCATGCTATGCCCCCTCTGGCATCAGGCTACCCGGGTCCGTCCCTGGATCCTCGGGCCCCACTGAACACTACTGGCTCCCAGAGCCGACCTGCAGCCTCACCTGGCCGACAAACTAACAGTGGCGGAGTGCTCAAACAATCACACCTCAAACAGGCCACACGCCCAGCCATTTCATTTTGCCAATGCACCCATCCAGACACTCCATTCTACCCACGCACCACAGATGTCAATATCCACCACAATTTACCTATACCCTCTACCTACTGTTACGGATCCCGGATTTAGGTGAATTACTATTCATGTCATTGCTTATTAATGTTTATTCTATTAAAGGTTGTTGTGGTTAAATGGTTAGAGAGGCTCCGGATAACAGGAGACCGGAAACGGGATAGTAAACCGGAAGGAGAAGAAAAAAGAGACGAGGTCCGAGAGAAAGCGGCCATCTTCTGCTCCTCGCCCAGCTCCGATGCGAGCGGGGTCGATATTGATTAGCGTTGGGAACGCTGAGTTTGAAAAGCCCGTCTGGCGAGAGGAGTTACCTGCGCGGGGTGATTGCCTGTTACGTGTCAGGTTGCCGTGGCTTCCTGGAAGGAACCAAGCATCCGGCACTGTTCGCCTCGACACCTCCGAGGGCGTGTACGGGTCGTACCTTGGGCCTCGCGCGCTTTGCGAGCCGTGCTTTGCTTTGCCCGCTTTGCTTTGCAAGGAGGTGTGCGCTGCAGCAGCTGTTCCCGGTACGCGACGTGCACGTTTGGAGCACGTCAGCCAGGGGTCCGTTCAACCGCCCGTGTGCGGAGAAGTCGACCTTCACCTTGGTCTGGAGGGGCCCAGAGACATTGTGAGGGATAGTGACCAGTGAGGGGTCTTGAGTGGGGAAATATATGAGATGGCCATCTTAGTAATATTGCTGATGGATTGTTGATTGTTGTTGATGGATTGAGAATATATTATTAATTGATCCGGATCCTTGGTGTGGGGTTGCTTATTGACCTGAATTGTTTGTGTGTTTCCTATTGATTGCATTACGAACGCGTATAAATCAGATATCTTTCTGGCGGGGTCCTCCCACGGTCCGGGGGTCACCAAGACCAGGTAGTTACCGGGAGGACCACGTAACACTACTCTTAACCTACCCTACCCAGGTGTTCGTGAAGGGGGTCCATCTTTCTCCATTCACACCCTCGCACCATGCACTCCCACTCCACATATTCCACACTACTCACTCCACACCATCCATTCCGTGCTCCACTCACTCCAGACCATTCATTTCATCCAACCATTCTCCATACACCTGTGCTTCACCTGCACTTGCACACTCACCTGGTGCTCACACACACCTGGTGGCACTTGCACCCTCCTTTCCTCCCAGGCTTCTTCATTCACTACAATGCCATTCACCCAATGCACAATCTCAATTCCTCAATCACACACTGCATCATCTAAGCTACCGAGGTTTCCCTCTAACTTAGTGCTCCCCATCCTCCCTTTAAACTAAGCACATACCACGTCGTTATCAACCATACTAATCTAGGCTACGTCCCCACTACAGGTATGGTGTCACTACTTAAATCTCAAGTCTCCTAACGTCATTTCTCTAAACCCTAACATTAACCAAACCCTCCCTGGCTTGGTTTTCACCGCCATAACCCCATAACCTATTGCTCATGTGTCCGGGCTATGATGTGAGGGATGGTGGATTTACCATCCCTCTGCACCATATACCATTTGCCAATCAAATTTGGTGCTCCCCGTCAAAATGGAAAGGAGCTCAAGATTTTATATTGGGTCACTCCTGGTGGAACTTGTTTCCATCTTTTTACTTTGCTTTGGGTGTGCAGCATGGGGATTTGCGATGGCGAGCAATGCTTTGCTCTTGTAGTTTCAGTACCTCTCTTTACCCATGGACGGGCTTAAACATTATTGTTGTTGTTGTTGTTCTAAAGCCCTGGATAGCTCTCTTGGGATAGGCCCGCTGCACGGAGACAGCCGATCAATCTCCCAGGAGATCTTCAAGAGATCCCCCACATCCAATATGATGTACCTCCACCCTCACTTATCCTTCTTTAAACAGTGAAATGCATTGCAGCATTCTTTGTCTTGGAAAGATTTGGATGAACAATGTGAAAGTTGAAAAAAAAAAAAACTTTTATTTGAAAACAAACTCCAACACAGGATGTGGGGGATAAACAAAAAGAAAATAAATACCATTTGCCAACTTTTTCCGCCAGAGGACCGCGTGCGTGATGGCGTTTGCACGGGTCGTAGAAAACCACTCTTCCTGCCATTGAGGGAGCTGTGGAACCTATCTTATTTGATTGATGCAATGTAGATTCAAACTATTGGGAACACAGCCTTAATTACACACATAATAATGAGATATCTTTTGAGATCCTAAGGTGTGCTACGTGTTGCTCGTGGACTAGCTATGTGTGCGATCTTCATGTTAGAAAAATGGGGATATTTACAGGGGATTATTTATAAGGGAATATTGCACAAAAATTTACAATGTGGAGGGTTCTAAAAACCGCAACAATATATTGGTTGTACAATTGATTACTATTGTTTTTGTGCTGTTATTCTTGAGTGACCTTAATACAATACTTGTTTTTTGGTAACAATTGGTGTGGTTTCACCATTGATCTTTGACACACAGAATAACACATCTTTCTGCTGTGACTCCTCTCGGGGCTCGGAGGTACACCGTGACCGGGGTTTGGGGAGGAGCACGTAACAACATCCAACCACTTTCAAGCTCAACCACATCATCCTCCACCATACTCAGCCTCTCTTTTAATGCCTTCCTCACTGTCACCTCTTTCAACCTCCACACCTTCATTCTCGGTTGGTACTTCACCTGCCGAGCTCTCCTCGCACCTTTCACCCTTATGTCACAGACAACCAAGTGGTGCTGTGAAACAGCATCCTCCCCCGGGATCACCTTTGTGTCCCGGAGGTGCCCCCTATCTCGCCTTCGCACCAGCAGGTAGTCAACGGTTGTCGTCTACCCACCTGACGTGTATGTAACAAGCTTATTATCCTCTTTCTGGAACTGAGTATTACCAATCAACAAATCAGCAAACTCCAAAATCCTTTCACCTTCTCCATTTCTCACACCATATCCGTAACCCCCATGAACTCCCTCAAAACCGTCCATACTCCTTCCCACATGTCCATTTAGGTCTCCTCCTACCACAACAACTTCCTCATCTTTCATGTTTTCCATCAGCTTCTCTGTTGCACCCCAGAACTTGGCCTCTTCATTGCTCCGTACCTGCGGAGCATATCCCGAGATGGCGTTCACCAAGAGGTTTCCAATCATCATTCTCACCATCATCAACCTTTCACTCACTCAAGTCACACTCACCACACTGTCTACAAACTCCTCAGAAAACAGGACACCAACACCATTCACGCCTTCTGGGCACCCTAGCCACACAATCTTGGATTTCTGTCCCTGCCTACCCTTCACCATTCTCACACCACTTCCCTTCCATCTCATCTCCTGCACACAACATATGTCCACTCTTCTTCTGACCAATACTTCCACCACTTCTCCTGATCTCCCTGTCATTGTCCCTACATTCCATGTCCCAAACCTCAGAAACCGATCTCCACGTCGGGCATCAGACTTTTCGTCGTCATAAATGGAGTGATTTCCACCCTTGCTTTGATCGGGTTCCCCACCTTGAGTTTTGACGAGAGGGAGTGGGCTAACCACGGGGTACTTCGGGCTGTACCCTGCCCATATGTAGCTGTAATTGTTATGGTTGATCATTGAGATCATTGATGAAGACCAGAAAAAGCACAGGGCCCAGAACACTACCTTGGGGAACTCCAGCCAGAACAGGAAGGGGAGTTGAGAGAAATCCATTCAGGGGCACACGATGACTATGACCAGAGAGGAAGTCTGCAAGCCATGTGTGGAGATTTCCATTGATCCCATAGGAGGAGAGTTTGGTGAGCAGATCTGGGTGCCAGATCGTATTGAAGGCACGTGGTATGTCAAGGGAGACAGCTCTGATTTCCTGTTTGGCATTGAGGACCTCCATCCATTGTTGAGACAGCAGAAGCAACATGTCCAGAGTAGAACGACCTGGTCTGAATCCGAATTGATGATCGGAGATCAAGCCATTGGAGAAGAGGAAGGATTTGATATCCGAAGCAATTATGGATTCCATGCCCTTGCTGATAATTGGGAGCAGGCCGATTCGTCTGTAGTTGCAAGGATCTGTTTTTGCACATTTTTTGTGCAAAGCGGTAATGTTTGCTCCATTGAGGCTGCCCTTGCAAACCATGGCGTTACAGTAGACAGAGCTGCCTTTTTGTTTTCACGTACCCATTTGTTGATTGACCTGCAGTTGATTGATTTGACTTTTTTTTGTGATATTGGCACTCTAACCCGATTTCTCGCTCCACCCTCCTTTTCTTCCCTCTCTCCTCCCTGCTCCTCGCTCTGCCACCACTGCTCACCACCCTCCCTCTTTGCCCCCCTCCCTCTCTCCACCTGTCCCCCTCCACCCTCCCTTCTCTGCTCCCTCATTTCTCTATCTCCCCTCCACCCTCCGTCCTCTCTCTCCCTTCCCCCCTTCCCCTTCCTTCCACCCTCCTCTCCCTTCCCTTTCCTCCTCCCCTTCCCCTCCTCATCCCTCCTCTCCTCCCCTCCCCTCTCTCTCTTCTCTCCTCCCCCCCTCCTTATTCATATTCCCGTCAGGAAGCGACTCATTGTTACCTGGCAACGCCGGGTACTTTTGCTGGCTTCAAATAAACCAGTGTCTCAAAGCAATCTGTTCACATTTAAGACAGCTTTGAGATTTAGAGTACTTCAAAATAATTTAATACTTGCATTATTTGCGAACTGTTATCTCCACCCAGGTCATACTATCTAAATTCAACTAAATTATCAAACAATCCCGGCTACGCCGCTGTTAGACTTTCGGTCTTGTTTAATGTAAACCTGATTGTGCAATCAGCATTGGGCGACACATGAAATATGTAAACTTTTTCTTTGACTCCCAGTTTATGCCCCAGGATTTCGTGTCATGGGGCAAAATGGAAAGGAGCTCAAGATTTTATATTGGGTCATTCCTGGTGGAACTTGTTTCCATCTTTTTACTTTGCTTTGGGTGTGCAGCATGGGGATTTGCGATGGCGAGAAATGCTTTGCTCTTGTAGTTTCAGTTCCTCTCTTTACCCATGGACGGGCTTAAACATTGTTATTATTGTTGTTGTTCTAAAGCCCTGGATAGCTCTCTTGGGAAAGGCCCGCTGCACGGAGACAGGCGATCAATCTCCCAGGAGATCTTCAAGAGATCCCCCAAATCCAATATGATGTACCTCCACCCTCACTTATCCTTCTTTAAACAGTGAAATGCATTGCATAATTCTTTGTCTTGGAAAGATTTGGATGAACAATATGAAAGTTGAAAAAAAAAACTTTTATTTGAAAACAAACTCCAACACAGGATGTGGGGGATAAACAAAAATAAAATAAACAAAATCACTCACTGCAGGCAGGTTGGTGGTCTTTCTGTCTTCTGTGGGCTCCTCTCCAGCCAAGCTCCCCCAGCTCTGTCTGTGCTCTGTCCCCCAAATATTCCTACAGGTCGCACAAGATCTGCCAGCAACCCTCTTCTGGTGAAACTGCCAAAATCAAGACTCTCTGCTCACCTTCACTCTTTAATTCTTCTTTTCTCCCGCCTCTGGAACAAACTCCCTCGCTCTCTTCAATCCCACTCCTCCCTCCAGGTCTTTAAAACAGCTGTTCACCACCATCTCTTATCTTCCCCCCAATCTCTTATCTTCCCCCATCCAAAACCTTCATCTTTTCTCCCTCTGTCAATTCACCCCAGATCCACTTTTTTGAAATCTTCGACTTCTTTCCTGGTAGTCTGAGCAGTGTCCATGTGTATTATACCTCTCCCACTGCCCACCCCCCTTCCCACACCTCCCCACCCCCTCCCCCCTTCCCATACCTCCCCACCCCAAGCCCTCTTCCTCTCACAGATCTCCCGATGTCCCTGTTCTCCACTGTTGTACTTGTGTGCTTCCCTCTCTCTCCCCATCTTGTCTCCCGCTCCCTTTACTGTATGTTTTTTGTGTCCGCTTGTTTTTTTGTGATTAATGTTAGCCCTTCCACGAGCCTCGATGTTGTGTACAAAAAAAACCCCCCACTGGTCAACAAAACGAACAAAATGTGGAAATTGTTTTTTTCCCAACAACAATTTGGTCTTTCTTAAGAAAAGAATATGTTTAATTCTGAAATGTTCATTTGAACATAATTCAAGTTGTAATGAACAAAATTTCAGAACCTGCAGTTTGGACATCGACTATCGATGTGAAGTATTGGGTAACTTCTCTTATCTTCTCTTATCTACCATCACTTTTCTTCCTCCATCCAAAACTTGATCTTTTCTACCCCTGTTAATACACTCCAAATCCACCTTTTTCAAATTCCGTTTTTCTCCTGATTGTCCAAGTCGTGTTTATTTGTTTTGCACCGTTTCTCCTCTCCCCCCCCCCACCCCCTCCTCCCCCATCCCCCTCCCCCCCTCTTCCTTCTGCAGATCTACAAAAGTCCCTGTTCTCTTCTGTTGTTATGCTTTCCTCTCTCCCCCTCTTGTCGCCCACTCCCTCTATTTTATGTCTTGTGTTTTCTGTTTATGGCTTTGTGCTTTTTGTGTTGCTCTTACACAAGCCTCGACTCTGTAGACAATAAAATAAAATGTCGACTTGTGTGCAGGTGAAGGTGATCTGGAAGAGGGAACTAATTTCAAAATGGATATTCCTCAAAACCTTTAGAACTCACCTATTCCGATAAAACAGGAAAACGATGCATCAACATCAGAATCCAGCAGTATTTCCCTGCCTAATGCCCACCAACTAATGCCAGCAGAGGAGATGCCAGTTTCATGAACATCCAAGGAGCAGGGGGTCAGAAGGTTATTATGTGGGGGAGGTTTAGGGGAATTGTCACCTCAGTGTACAAGGAGAGGTTGAGGGCCAGGTATGAGCAATTTGGCAAAGAAGGGGAAGAAATGGAGAAGGAATGGTAGAAGTGTGGAGAGGCATTCAAGGGAATTGCAGAAGATTAAGGATGGAAGCGGTACGCTCGTGACAAAGACGGTTGCATGATTGAAGGTGTGTGTAGGATATTTCAAAGAGCTGTTTAATCAGGAAGGAAGCAGCAGCGAGCTGTAGCTGCAGAGTTAAATAGAGAGAAAAGTAGAGATCACGGAAAAGGAAGTGCGGACGGCATTGAAGAGGATGAAAAAGGGAAGGGCGCCAGGTGTTGACGAGGCATTACACAAATGATACTTGCATCGGGAGAAGTCGGAGTCAGGTGGACAAAGAGGTTCTTGAATGAATGTATGAGAGAGTTTGGAGAAGCCTCTGTGGGATTGGCTCATTTGCAAAGCAGTGTGTAAACTGTCGTGGGGTGGCCCGATGTGTGTGAATGGAGTGAGAATGATTGTGTAGCTGATTGTGCGAATAATTGGTGTGCGAGGGTAAGTGAGATGGCCGGTGTGTGTAAGTTGTGTGTGCTGGTCTGCGAGGCAGCTTCTGAGCATGCATGGTTTGGGGGAAGTACCATGATGTAAGAGTGGGCGTGGTCAAGGTTATGGGGAGGGGCGTATGTATGTGTGTGACTTCTGCAGCATAAGCAGTGAATATGGAGAACACGTCGGGGTTCCATGCAGGAAATCCGCCGAATGCCAGTGCGAAATTTTAAATTAACTGGTAGACTACGGATGCACCGTCAAACTTCTCCACAGAGAAGGGCTTGCTGAGGTTAGAATATTGAGTATGGAAGCAGCTTGAATGCTGCAACGCCAGAGCAATCGCTGCTGTTTGTACGCACTGGGCACCCAAGGAGAAGCTTCCTGCCTGTTCATGCCATGGAGGGATCGCCTGCCGAGATCAATTGTGTTGCTATGTTTGGCGGTCTCAATCGGTGTCAGTCGTTGCTCAACATCTTTTCTGGCCGGGGACCTATCCACGGCACGGCGGCCTGCAGGTCCAGAGGTCCGGGAGAGTCCGAGAAGTCGCACACGTGATGCACCCCAAACCCCGTGTCTGCAACAATATTTTCACTCTGCCGGTTTGGCAGTCAAACAACATTGAAAATCATTCCAAACAGGAAACTTAATGTTCAGAATGACATCATAAAGGACACAAACGACAGGCACAAATAACTAATGTAACGTGTAAGAAAGATAGAGTGAGGTAATCGACACTACACTACAATGCCAGTAAATTCCAGATTTTTTTTTTTTGAAAGGATTTTTGCAATCTTTACTTCATTTGAATTGAATTAAATATTTGAACACTGTTGAACATAAATCGTCTTCTTGTTTATTCCAATAACCTCCAGTATAGCAGCACTTGGACATGTCAAATAGGGTGGTGCATAAGGATGATGTGAAAGACTGCTTTAATCGTGCTTAACCCTCTGGAGTCTACAAGCCGATTCTATCGGCTTCACGCATGCGCCGAAACGTCTGCAAGCCGAATTTGTAGGCTCTAACCGCATTCAAATTTACCGTGCAATTACCGCCTCCTGGATTCGATGTGCATCATGGGAATAGACTCCAGAGGGTTAACATCCGGTATTTTTCTTTAACAATCTTTAATTTAATTGTTATATTTGAATTGAAGTATACATTGTGTGGCGTAACATGTTCTATGAACTCTCTAGATGGTTCTCAATCTCATTTCCCTGCAAAAGACTGACGCTGATTTCTACACAGGTGATGTCTGTCCTGTAAATGTGGAAGGCAGACGCAGACAACATGACAACGATTCATCTGTAACAGAAGATTCAAAATGTGCTTCTGCAAAGGAAGGTTCAGATGATATTCACATGACAAACGGAAGTGCTTCCTGTTTTGCATCTGGTGAGTGGAAACGTAAAAACATTAACATGCAATCTTTTGTATTGAGAAAATATAAATTTTCAGAAAAGTGTCAAATACTTTGCATTTTGATTTTGACAAAAAAAAGAAAATATTGTGTTCTTTGTTTCTGTAGAACAATGGAGAAATAATATGGGACAAATAAGGTCCAGTCGCAGTTGACGGTGAGGAAGAAGCCTTTTTTGAAGAAGCAATCACAAGATGAAGACTCATTTCCGAAGAAATACAAGTGCATGTCTGGGCCTCGCAACACCAAGATGAATATTAAATTAAACAAACTCAAAAAGGTTCGAGAAAAGCAAATTTGTTACAAATGTAATGTGTGCAGAATGGATTTTGTTTCAACGAGTGACGTCAAAATACACATGAGGATCTACATTGGAAAACGCTCCCACAAGTGCTCTGTTTGTGATAAAGCTTTCTTGACAAAAGGTAATTTGAAGACACATGTGATGGTCCACGCAGGAGAGCGGCCTCACAAATGCTCGATATGTGACAAAGGTTTCTTGCAAAAATTGCATTTGAAATCACATATGAGGATCCATACAGGAGAGCGTCCTTTCAGCTGCTCGATGTGTGATAAAGGTTTCTCTCAAACCAACCATTTGAAATTACATATGAGGATCCATACAGGAGAGCGTCCTTTCAGCTGCTCGATGTGTGATAAAGGTTTCTCTCAAACCAACCATTTGAAATCACATATGAGGATCCATACAGGAGAGCGTCCTTACAGCTGCTCAATATGTGATAAAGGTTTCTCTCAAACCAACCATTTGAAATTACATATGAGGATCCATACAGGAGAGCGTCCTTTCAGCTGCTCGATGTGTGATAAAGGTTTCTCTCACAACAGTTTGAAATTACATATGAGGATCCACACAGGAGAGCGACCTTACAGCTGCTCGATATGTGACAAATGTTTCTTGCAAAAATTGCATTTGAAATCACATATGAGGATCCATACAGGTGAGCGTCCTTACAGCTGCTCAATATGTGATAAAGGTTTCTTGCAAAAATTGCATTTGAAATCACATATGAGGATCCATACAGGTGAGCGTCCTTACAGCTGCTCAATATGTGATAAAGGTTTCTCTCATAACAACCATTTGAAATTACATATGAGGATCCATACAGGAGAGCGTCCTTCCAGCTGCTCAATATGTGATAAAGGTTTCTCTCAAACCAACCATTTGAAATTACATATGAGGATCCATACAGGAGAGCGTCCTTTCAGCTGCTCGATATGTGATAAAAGTTTCTCTCACAACAATTTGAATAGGCATATGAGGATCCATACAGGAGAGCGTCCTTTCAGCTGCTCGATATGTGATAAAGGTTTCTTGCAAAAATTGCATTTGAAATCACATATGAGGATCCATACAGGTGAGCGTCCTTACAGCTGCTCAATATGTGATAAAGGTTTCTCTCAAACCAACCATTTGAAATTACATATGAGGATCCATACAGGAGAGCGTCCTTTCAGCTGCTCGATATGTGATAAAAGTTTCTCTCACAACAATTTGAATAGGCATATGAGGATCCACACAGGAGAGCGACCTTACAGCTGCTCGATATGTGACAAATGTTTCTCTCAGAAAGGTGATTTGAATAGGCATATGAGGATCCATACAGGAGAGCGTCCTCACAAATGCTCAATATGTGATAAAGGTTTCCTTGGAAAAGGTGATTTGAATAGGCATATGAGGATCCATACAGGAGATTGTCCTCACAAATGCTCGATATGTGACAAAGGTTTCCACAGAAATGGTCAATTGAAAACGCATATGAGGATCCATACGGGAGAACGACCTCACGAATGCAAGATATGTGACAAAGATTTCCTTGAAAAACGTCATTTGAAAACGCATATGATGATCCATACAGGAGAGGGTCCTTCCAAATGCTCGATATGTGATAAAGGTTTCTTTGCAAAAGGTGATTTGAATCGGCATATGAGGATCCATACAGGAGAGCGCCCTCACAAATGCTCGATATGTGACAAAGGTTTCACTGGAAAAGGCGATTTGAAAACGCACATGATGATCCATACAGGAGAGTATCCTTGCAAATGCTCGATATGTGATAAAGGTTTCCCTAGCTACAGTAAATTGAAATTACATGTGAGGATCCACACAAGAGAGCGACCTTACAAATGCTCAAAACAACAATAACATGCATTTTAAGGCCATTTTCCCTGCTCGAGCGGGGGTTGGCCTTGCGGTCACCATGACGATCTTCTCCATTTTGTCCTATTTTCTGCATCTCCCCTTGTTAACCCCTGCCCACATTTGTTCTTCCACCATCTTTAGCCAAGTCTTTCTCTGTCTTCCCCATCCTCTACTCCCTTCTACATTCATTTCCATCAGTCTTCTCAACCAGTCACTTTCATCCTTCCTCAACACATGACCAAACCATCTCAACCTGTTCCTCTTCACAACATCAATCACAGGCTCTATTCCCGCAAATCTAGCTCCAGACCTAATCTAAAATCTAATCTAATCGAATCAAATCTAAAACAAAGCTCTGGACCTTACAAATGCTCGATAGGTGATAAAGGCTTCTCTAACAACAGCAAAGTGAAATTACATATGAGGGATCCATACAGGAGAGCGACCACACAAATGCTCGATATGTGACAAAGGTTTCTCTCAAAAAAGCAATTTGAAATTACATACAAGGGTCCATACAGGAGAGCTGAAATCTGAAACAGCAGGATCTGAAAAATGACGTCAAGAGTATTTTGAAATTGAAGAAACCTGAAATTGTACCAGTGATAGTCGGAGCAACAGGGACTCCGGATGATCAAGAAAACCCCCACTGAGCACTTAAAAGCATTCTGGGGAATATCATGACAAACAACATACAGGTGGAGGCTGTTAGATGTTCAGTGAGGTTTCTAAAACGGGCCCTTGGAACAAATCTATGAGAATGAAATTTCACAAAGTGGTTCAGGAATAATGACCCTTCACCGAAAAAGGAGGTGGAGATTTTGAGTTCATGGAGAACTTACTCGCACCTCCTAAAACCCGCATATGGAGATAACAACCAACGAGAGCGTCCTTACAAAAGTTATTTTTTGACGAGGATTTTATTTCTCAACGGAGCTTGAACTTCCACAGTGCAACCCACGCTGGAGTGCTCACGTAAAAAAAATGCTCTGACTTGGGAAGAGTTTTTCTGTTGAAGGTTTGTTAAATTCACATAGCATTACCCGTGCCATGTTGTGCATGCTCCTCTTGTATGCGTTCCCCAGCAGTAGACGAGATATTCAGTGAACCAGCAAGGAGAAAGCTATCGTGAAAGCGTACATCCCTTTGGGCATATTCCTTGTGAGCACAACTCCTCAGAGAACCACCTGTAACTCCGGACAACCAGCCAGCACCCCTGATCCCCTTGATGAAAGCCATACGGCTGGCTGTTAACAGAATATCCACAACAATGACTGCAAACCTGTGCCCAAAGGCAACAAGAATTTCAGGATGCTAAGCCCATCCACGTCCATGCTACTCAAACTAAATTTATAGAAAACGACAGGGAAAAAAATGTTGAATTTATTAATTTGGTTCTCCATATTCTCACAACCAAAATTAAAAATGTGATGCCAATAATTCAAACTCGCTCCTCACCCCTCCCCTTCAAAACTACCCCCTCACACCTCCCCTTCAAATCTCCACCCTACTATTTTTCTCCATTTCTCCCCCCTCCCACCTCCTCCTCAAAGCTGCCTCCTCCCCACTTCCCCTCCCTTCCATCACATACCTCTACCACTCCCCTTATTTTGTGTGTTATGTGTCGGTTTGACTCTTTGTGTGATTAATGTTCGCTCCTGCACGAGCCTCGATCTTGTATACAAAAAAAAAAAAAATCTGCTTAACAGATACCTTCCTCCTTCAAGATGTCTCTGATTCCTTAATATCTCTTCCTCGTTTCTCCCTCCTCCGGTATGATAGGCCCGAGCCTTGTCCTGGTGGTGGGGTTGCTATCTTTATCAAAGACTCTCTTCCTCACTCTCCTTGCACTGCCCTCTCTCCACCCCACCCCCAAGAGTACCTCTGGCTTCGGCGTCTTCTCCGCTCCCACCTTTTGTTCATATGTGTTCTGTACCGTCCTCCAAACAGTGATGACTCCATTTACATCTCGCTGTCTGACAACATGGACTAACTTCTATCCACTCATCCCAACTCTCTCTTCCTCATATATGGCGACTTGAACTGTCATCATGCCAACTGACTGGGTGTGGGTTCCTCTCACACCAGCGATGAGACCTCAGCAAAGGACTTCTGCAACTCACTGGGACTGACACAATCTGTCAATTTCCCGACCTGGATCTCAGCAAACGGAGTATTTTCTCTTCTCGACTGGGTTATGACTGACTTCCCTGCAAATGTCTGCTGCTCTTCTTCTGCTCCAATCGGTTCTTCTGATCATTTCCTTGTTAAAGTGAACATCTCTGGCCAATCGCAGAGAGCCTCCTCGGCACCGATGAGTCTGGCATTTAACTCAGGCTGACTGGCATTGTTTTCAAGCAGCCATCAATCATCTGGACTGGTCTCCCATCTTTACTGCCTCTGACATCAACTCTTCCTGGGAATTCTTCCAAAGTAAACTGCTCTCTCATGCATAGATTTATCCCATCTCCTCTTCATTTGTCATATCCTTCCTCCCGTCCATGATGCACTGAAGCTTGTAGTGAGGCAGTTGCCATGAAGCAACTTGCCATCACCTCATGGAAGGCAAATCCAACTGAAGGTAATCTCATTTCCTTTCACAAAGCTCAGAACAAGTGTATCTACCCTCAGGAGAGCCAGGAAACAGTATCTCTCTGCTCTCAAGACTGAATTCTCAAACCTGTCGCCCTCCTCCAAATCCTGGTAGCAGCTGGTCAAATCTGTTTCTGGTGTTTGTTCCCCCATCCATCCCCTCCCTTACCTCAAAGGGCAACACAGCTGACACCGCACGTGAAAAAGCCGAATGCCTCAACTCTGTGTTTGCGTCAAAATCTTGTGTCCCAAACCCATCTCTCTCTGTATTCACCGTACTCAGTCGTACCCAGCTGCTCCTGGACTCTGTGTCCTTCTCTCCTGACAAGGTGGAGAACTTTTTGTCAAACCTTGACTCTGATTCTGCAACTGGACCAGACTGCATCAGCCCACGGGTCCTAAAATCCTTCTTTGCCTCTTTACCTCACCCTTTCTCTGTTCTCTTCACCCTCTATTTTGTTCAAGGTCATCTGTCATCTGCTTGGAAATCAGCCAACATTACCGCAATGCACAAAAAGGTGCAAAAACAGATCCTTGAAACTACAGACTAATTAGCCTGCTCCAAACAATCAGCAAGGTCATGGAATCGATCATCGCTTCTGACATCAAATCCTTCCTCATCTCTAATGGCTTGATCTTGGATCATAAATTTGATTTCTTAGCAGGACGTTCTACTCTGGACATGCTGCTTCTGCTCTCTCAACAATGGATGGAGATACTTCATGCCAAACAATAAATCAGAGCCGCCTCCCTCGACAGAGCACATGCCTTAGATACGGTCTAGCACCCTCCTATTCTCACCAAACTCAATGGAAATCTCCACGCATGGCTTGCAGACTTCCTCTTGGTGGTCTTTCTGTCTTCGACCGACTCCTCTTCGGCCTTGCTTCCCCAGCTCTCTCTGTGCTCTGTCCCACAAATGTTCCTACAGGTCGCACAAGATCTACCAGCAACCCTCTTGTGGTTAAACTGCCAAAATCAAGACTCTCTATTCACCTTCACTCTTTCAGTCCTCTTTTCTCCTGCCTCTGGAACAAACTCCCTCACTCTTTTTCAATCCCACTCCTCCCTCCAGGCCTTTAAAACAGCTGTTCACTACCATTTCTTATCTTCTCCCATCCAAAACCTTGATCTTTTCTTCCCCCGTTAATTCACCCCAGATCCACTTTTTTGAAATTCTGACCACTCCTGGATGTCCGAGCAGTGTCCATGTGGTTTTTTTTTTTTACCTCTCCCACCCCCCCGCCCCCCTCCCCATGCTTCCTCCCCCAAGCCCTCTCCCTCCCACAGATCTCCCAATGTCCGTGCTCTCCATCTTCTCTCCCGATCCTTCCTTTTGTCATATGTTTGATGTGTCGGTTTGTCTTTTTGTGATCAATGTTAGCTCTTACACGAACCTCGATCTTGTGTACAAAAAAGAAAAAATGGTAACATAACTTAATCTCTCAATCTGTACTTGGATCTCAACGTGCTTCTTTCAGGGCCTTTCTTCGAATGCAGTTTTGTTATTCTTGTCTCTGTCCTTCCCACGTATCCAGCCAAGTTCCATTTGCGTTTTTTGATTGTGACCACTGACCAGTGTCTAGAAAATTTGTTTTCCATCTGATTTAGTTGTTTTTCTGGTCCCGTTTTAGTTCTGCTCAGATGGAATCTTTCCATGGCAGTTTGGACATCAATTTTTACTCGATCTTTGCTGTCGTCCATGTTTCATTGCCATGTGTGATATTGGGAGAACACCCTTGTTGTAAAATTGTTTATCAAAAGAAGAGTCCTGCGTATGTTTTTCCTTAAACTTTAATTTGTTCAGGGTTTCACAATAAAGAGAGGTCCTCAAAGCACAAATGCACTGCCTGTGTTTTTGTGAATATTGTCACGCGATTGCCCTCGGTTAAGACTGGGGAATAGCGGATGGAAACGAGCTTAACGAGGCGTCCGGGTCAATGGTGGATTTGCTATACACACGCGGGTGGAAGACGGAAAGAGGAAGAAGAAGCGGCGAGATTTACCTGGCAGTCCGCGCGCATTCTCCAACCTGCGAAGTGATTAGATTCACACGAACACTGAATTATGTACAAAAAGAAATAAGGTTTTATTGCCACGGATGCCAACAAGAATGGGCCGGCAAAATAAAGGTCCTAAATCGGGACGTCCCCACACCTCACTTCAAATACACGGACGAAGGAATATTCAAATAAAATAATCATTGTGTTGGGGTTTGTGTGGTGCGAGTTTAGCTTTTGTGATTCGTAAAGAATCGTCAGGCATCGAGCGTGTTCGTGCGACGCAGCGCTGGTGTTGGCGGGAACTGCCTGGTCGTAGGCGCTGAGCAGCCCTCAGCGCGCCCACGCGATCACTCGTCAGGCCCCGTGCGTGAATGCAGTAAAGGAGGATCGTCAGCGCTCCAACAGCAAGCCTAGCTCGTCATTCGTATGTGAGCACAGGGGAAAAGAATCGTCGGCGCTCCGTCTCTCCACCAAAGTCTGAAGGCAAGAACAGGTCCAAGCGCAAAATATGCCAAGAATTGAAGAGAGGCAGAGGCGAAGAGAGAAAATGTCGGTCAGCGAGTCGTTTTACTGATCGTCTTCTGACGTCACCCTCTATCTCTCCCAATCAGTGTGTCATTTATTGGTGGTCTTTCGCGCATTCTTGCATCACCGGCGCTTGTCCTTCAATCAGCGCGTCGCTTGTTGTGGCTCTTTCGCGCCTTCCTTACCGATTGGCCGAGGTGTCATCGGTCGGTGGCCAATCGGTGTCGCTCCTTTACCTTCCTTACTCCCAATCCCGGGGAAGCTTTTTGTCCCTTCCCTAACCAATCACACGTCCTTCCCTGCTCTGCCAATTGGTGGCCTGCTCTTTGCTTGCCCCTCCCCTGGCCAATCACGAGATCTCCCTGGATGTGGCTCTCAGCCGGCCTGGTCAATGTTTGATCGCCACGGTGTACCACTGTGCGGCCGCTTGCTGTCGGTCTTTTCGGTCAGTCATTGTGGCGGCGGGGGAATTAATGTGGTGCACTAATGGATCTAGCTCATGTATGTGGTGTGTTGCCATAAGGGACAATGGATGGAGCACAGAGGTTTCACACACAGGGGAAGTATCATAGTCCCTAGTCTACCTATCACCGGATCATCCTCGTATGATCACAAGTACACACTTGATCCGACAAACCGCCTAAACACAGAACTTATCACATTGAGATTGTTCTCACTGGACAGACGAAGCATGATACCTATGCAGATCTACCTGGATCTATATATGCCTACACAACCGACATAACACAGCCCCATCCCCAACCCTCCGCCCCCCTGGAACTGTAGCCCCTTGCTAGGTTCACTGCATGCGCTACCATTCCAGTCTTAGCACTTACGGTCTCACACCTAATTACCCTATGAAATAAATCAGGAGGGCTGTGGGAAGTGAGCCGAAGCTACCGACATCGGCTCCTTAACATGCTCATCCCGTTTACAATTATGCATTTCAAATATTTACAATGGTTCTAATTTATTAGCGCTGAGGAAGCGCCTCTAGCGAATGACTTCCAGCCAGTGTAACGCGAATTCCTGTCACAGGAATTCTGAGATAATATAAGTGTGACGTGGCAGTTCCTGATTGGTTCGTGTTGGGGAACCCCTTCTCGCTGCCGACGTGACGTAAATTCGCGCACGCGCACTGGTGAAGCTTACTCGATCTTACTCGATCCCATATTACATGTACTTTCATTGCATACAAATTATACTTCCTCCTAGAAATTCCATGCCCGAACCTCAGCGCAATCCAAGAGGATTCACTTGTTGTTCCTGCGGAGGAAGGGAAACGAGCAACACGCAAAACGAACAACCACAAACTTAACCTTAACCTGCAAAAACTCAAAAATTCTATAAACATTTATACAACCCCTTCCTACAGACCGCGTCCCACGGTGGATGCCACAAGACTAAACGTTACCTTCGGGGCTGTCCCAATGCACCCCAAAATTTCCGTGGGCCCTTTCCTGGTGTTACAGGTGAGTGACTTGGCTCGGTGGATTTCGCCCACATTCATTCAACACAAACCCATAACCACTCATACACATTCCATCAACCAAACATTTCAAAAGTCAATAAAGCACTTAATCAATCCCCCTGCAGGACCATGGCATCGATGTCATCTCACATGTGTGTGTTGCTCTCAACTAGGCAGCGGGGAGGTACCGCACAATCAAGATGGTGGGGGCACTTCAGGCTGTGGTGCCCGCAGTCCAAACGCAAGTCACTTGACTTACAAATTCATTGCCCCCCCCCCCTTTACCTCTTCGCCCCGTGACAGTCAAACAGCCCCTTTCCGCCGTTACCCCGCTGGTGGGGGTCTCCACACTCCAGGGTCTGTTGCCTCCTGCTTCCGCACAGCTACACGGGTCGCCAGGAGTCTTCTAACCCAAGGCGCCCAATCAGACCCTCCACCGACGGGCTCCAATTTCCAGTCACCACTGATTGTCAGGGGTAATTGCCGCAGAGGGGGGTCGCAGTCATCGCTCCTCAGAGCTTGATCTGTACCTGCGGACACGCACACCTTCCCCACTCACAAAATCCCCAAAACACATTTCCTCCCCTGCTGCCATTCAATTTTCAAACAAATTTCCAGAGCAGATGTTTAAAAAGAGTCGTTTCCAAACGTTGCTGCCATGGCCTGCCATGATGTGAAATCCCATATTCACATTTAACCAATACTTTTCATAATCACAGTAATCATCACTCATCCATAATCTCAAACCTCACCACCACATAAATACACATCACCTTCACACAAAAACAAACGGCCACCCACAAGACACTGTGTTGCATACATTCCACCCCTCACCGACCATGCCATCAATTTTGAAGACCACATCAGTCACCTGCCGAAGTACCACCCCTGGGCCCTTCTCAGGTGAGGTGAGTTTTGGACACACCCCTTTCCTCCTCCGGGGCCAGTGGAGCCCAATAAGGTCTCCGGGGAGGAACCGAGGTGTGTGTGCCCGAACGTCATACCGCACTTTCATATGTGAGGAAGCCAAGCCAATTTGCTTCCTTGCAAACTCGTGAGCCCTTTCTATGCTCTTTCTCAAATTGGTTGCATAGCCTTCCACAGATGCTTCACCCGGTTCCTCTGGTGACAGTCCCATCAACAAATCTGTGGGGACTCGCATCTCCTCGTGGGGACTACCGAACATCAACACGGCGGGGGTGCACCAAGTGGTCCCATGCTGTCGGGTCCTGCATGCCATCAGTACAAAGGGGAGGTGCTCATCCCAATCCTGCTGGTTTTTGGATGTAAAGAGGGCCAATTGTGTCAAAAGGGTCCGGTTGAACCTCTCCACCATCCCATCCGATTGAGGCCTAAGAGAGGTCGTCCTGGTCTTGTGAATTTGGAGGATCTCACACATCGACCGCAGGAGCACAGTTTCAAAGTTCTGGTCCCAGTCGGCGTGTAGCTCCCTGGGAACGCCAAATCGGGAGAAGAATCCCTCAACTCGTACCCGAGCTACCAGCCGGGCTTCCTGGTTGGGTAATTGGTAGGCTTCTGGCCACTTGGTAAAATAGTCCATTGCCACCATAATGTACCGGTTCCCTTGGCGGGTGACTGGCAGGGGGCCCACTACATCTACTGCCACTCGCTCAAGTGGTGCTCCCACGTTGTACACCTGGAGCGGGGCCTTGCGCGCACGTGGGGGTCCCTTCTTACCGCAGCAGAGGTCGCAGGATCTCACCCAATCTTGAATGTCCCTGCCCGAATTCACCCAGTAGAACTTTTGCCGCAATTTGGACAAAGTTTTGGCCACGCCCAAATGTCCCATTGTCCTAGTCCCATGTACGTGCCCCATAACCACTTCCTTCAATTTGTTTGGTACAATTATCAACCGAAGCTGCATTGCCCGTTGGTGTGACCCATTTCCAATACAAATGGCCATCTTTCAACCCCAACATTTTGCCACTGTGCCCAATAGGCCTTCACCTGGGCCCCGTGTGGAGCAATCTCCTCCCAAGAAGGTCTTTTGTCCTCCTTTAGCCAATGAAAAAGGGGCCCCAAAACAGGATCCTCCCTTTGACTCTCTCGCTAATTCACATCGCCCAATTCAGGTGGGAGTTGTGGCAAAGTTTGCCTTGTCACTCTCGCTGCATATCGGCATGCATCAATTTGATCTTGCCCAATTGGATCCTTGGCTTCCTGTCTATCACAAAAATTGCACTGTGCCTCCAAACAGGGCCACCAAGAGAGCGCGTCTGCATTGGCATGTGCTTTGTCGGGCCGATGTTACACAGTGACATTATACTGCTGCAGCCTCTCAAGCCACCTGGCAATTTGTCCCTTCGGCTCTTTGAACCGAAGAAGCCGTTGCAAGAAGGCACGATCCACTCGGATCACAAACTCCCTCCCACAAAGGTAAGGGTGAAAGTGTCCAACTGCCGAGAGTAGGGCCAATCTATTTGCATGTAACGCAATAATTTCGCTCGGGCCTCGAAAGCGCCCGACTGTAATACGCAATAACCCTCTCGACTCACTGTTGCATTTATGACAACACAGCTCCCAATCCTTCCGGACTTGCACCCGTATCAAGGATGTAACTGCCATCATCCTTCGGTTTTGCCAAAACTGGGTCCTCCACCCGACATTGTTTTAAGTGACTGAATGCTTCGATGCAGCTCTCTCACCATATTAATCGGGCTCTTTTCTCTGTCAATTTGTGCACGGGTCTTGCGATTTCTGCAAAATTTGCCACAAATCTCCTGTCGTAGGAGCAGAGGCCCAAAAATCCTCTGACTTCCCTTACATTTTTGGGGGTGGGCCACTCTTTTACAGATTTTACCTTTCCAGGGTCAGTGGCCATGCCGCTCTCGCTAATCACGCGACGTTGGTAAGTCACCTCTCTCCTGAAAATTTTACACTTGCTCGGATTCAATTTCAACCCAGCCCCCCCTAACCTATTGTCAGGGAATTTGTACTGGGGGACTCACAGGACTCCAATGACCGGACACAGGTTACAAAAGGTCTAGTTTATTAAACTGTATTCACTTCATCCAATTACCAAAATGATACCGCATAATATAATGGATCAGGTTAACTCTTTTCGCTGGTCCTTCTCATTCATCCGACACTCCCGTTCGGTCAGCGCTTCACGTAGCAAGTCCTCTCGACTCCAGCCGCAGCTCCCGCTTATATGGACCAACTCGACTTAATCCTCTGTCCGCTGAACTCGTAATCTCTTCTCCGCTGACGTTACTGGTCGCCTTCCTGGCGCCAGCTAGCCCCCCCTGTTGTGAGTTCCATTTATCAAACAATAGGGGGGTGCTCCAGCCTGGGGCTGTGACCAGGTGTTTCAAGAGATTATCATGTTCGTGCACATTCCTAACTCATTTACAAACTCGTCCTTCACAGAGTTTGCATGTAAAATGCATTTGCTTTGTTACCAGGTTAATCAATAAGTTACCAGTGCCAATCAATAAGTTACACTGAATTACACTTCCACAATTCCCTCATCTTTTTGTTTTTGTTTATATTAACCATTAATCTAAACATCAATATAAGTAAACAATCAATCACTACAAGTAAACATCATTACAAGTATAAGTAAATAATCAATCACTGCAAGTAAACATCATTACAAGTATAAGTAAATAATCATAACTTTTGTAATCAAATTCCCTTAGGCATACACCATCATCCTGCAAGAATCACAAAACATTTCGTTGGTCATTGACTCCTTCCTTATTGTTCAATCTATTGCATTTGCATCACAAATATATTTTCAAAACAACACTTCACCATCACCAAGATACAACAATTTCACTTCATTTTCAAGTTTTGTAAAGCATCTGCACCATCTGGCAAAAACGTTTGCCTCCACACAAATGTTGACTTTGTTTGAAAGGAAGGGCTGATCACTTGTGTTTGAATCCAGGTATGAAACATTTTCTCCTAATGTCTTCATAGCTCCTGCATTACTTCGTGTAGGATTTCGCTGTTGTGGTAACATTGCGGAGTCATAGACTGACCCTGCTCTCCTTGTAGCATTCTTGCCACTTTTTGCTGTAAACCATAGTAATTCCTGAACAAGGCCTTCACCCAGTTGTAGTCGACTTGCCTCTTCCCTCATTGTGAGTGGGCAGCAAGTATTGGTGTGACGTTGATTGGCCAGCAAGATGTGGAACAGGGATGCCGGATGCATCCACAATGATGTTGGGACCATGGTGTTCAGGTCATTCATGGTCCTTACCAGGAGCAACCAGCAGAATCGTGCACAGCTGTTGTGACAAGGGCACAGCCGTTTTTTTTGCAGCTCCATGCTGGTTCCCCGGACGTTGGTGAAGTAATAACATATGTCCCCGCATTTCACAGAGGTTGCAGGTAAAATGTCGTTGTCCTGCAACTTCTGATGTGGTGAATGTTCGAAGCCTTCGAACAAGAGTAAGTGATCGCCTTTCTTTCATATGTTGCAGTGTGATCCAGGCAAATGGTCACATAAATTTCCTTGGTGAAGGTAAGCATTCATCTCCAAGTTACACGGGAGAATGTCTTCATCATTCTTTGAGAAAGAGGGTGTATGCCACGATTAACTTCATTTTTTAGCCACAAATTTTCTTTCTCGAACTTCTTCCCAATTCCGTTAGCACTCCCTTCAAAATGTGATCTCGTCTTATCCTTATGCTCAGTCACATCTGAATCTGCTTTCCACACACACTGAATCAGATAGGGTGCATCTTACCATGAAATCAGCATAATCATGTATATCTTCCGACAGTTTCACATTCAACAATTTGTTGTTTTTCCTTAACACAAAAAGTTATATTCATTTATATGCGTCACACAAATAATATTCAATCAGGTATGTATTTTATTACTAAACTAAGAATAGCATTGTATATGATTACAATCACAAACGGGAATACCTAATTCCCAACAACAATTTTCCCAAACCAACAAATTAAGCATAATGTATTATTACCATAATTCCTCTCCACTTTTTTTCTTTTCCCTCTTTTTTTTCCTAACGGTGTGTCACTCGTGGTGATATGAGTTCATTGATATTGTAATTGACACAACTCATAACATTGTCGTTATGCCATTATCTTAATTCTACTGTTTATGTCGCCATAAAAGTCTTCCTTTTCTGGTTCCACATTTCTTTCCTCATTTGTCACTTCATGCGTTATCATCGTGTTGTTGGTTACCTTATTCAAACACACCGTCACTAAGGCTTTCAAGCAAGCCACCACTAAAACAATTGCCAATATAACTACTAAACCAACAAACAAGTCTGCTACTCCTTGTATATATTCATATCTATGACATAGTTATATGTCGATGACATTTAACATTATGTACCAAACTAACAAGCTTCCTAAAAGGTAAATAAAGAAAATCCCTTAATATGTAACATAATCAGATTATTTGTCTTACCCTGATCCCCCTATCTCCCGGGGTTGAACTCAATCCCCTGATCATGAGTGTAGTTGTGATACATTTTTTCACTCATGCTGTATTAATATCAGCAGGTAATTGTATGTCATGTAGGCAAATAAATGTCACTATTCCAAGTAGGAATATCACATGTTGAAAATGTAATGTTTATCAATGCAAGGGGTGTTAAAATGTAATTCAAATGACTGTAAATCACGACTATCATTTTTCTACCACTGAATGTTCTGCTGGGCTGCTAGGTGCAGCCTCATTTTCTGTGGGATCGTCCACCTTAGCCCCATGTGCTTGCTTGCAATGAGAGGCATGAATCCAACTTTCTATTTTGGGTCCATATTTGTTTCTATTCTTATCAATCTCCTATGGTTTATCAATTCGTTCCAAGATACCGCAACCAAAGGTTTTATCCAAAGCTCTACCAAACTATTTCCAATTTGAACAAAAATGCCAGTGAAACAATGATTCGAAGGATTAACTTCAAGGGGTCAATAAATTTATTCTATAGCCAGATCTAATTTTCCCATCCAATAGTTTGCCTTGCCACATGTCATATTATAACACCTTAATAAACCTTCGAAAAAATGTTTCCCATCTCAACAAATTTCCTTTTTTACAAATAGCCATGTGTAACTTACGTATTTAACTACAATTTCCTCTCAATTTGTTTGGCCTAACTGGCCGCAAAAGTGGCTGCCAGCATGCAGTACCGTTTTTATCTACCAAGGAAGTGTTCCACACAAGACCTCTACCAAAATGTTGTTTGTAAAAAACAAATCTGGGATTTCTGATTACATGGATGCACACTCTCAGGACATTTTCAGGCTGCTGTTAACAATCCACTACGATGACTTAATTCCTTTACCCACAATCAAATAATTAGTACAAATTGAGGATATTATCCCTATCACATTCTTTAATAGATTCATTATGTTGGATCTAATTTTTTCCAATAATTTTCCACTGCTGTAAGGCGGAACAATAGCTCTCATAAGTCTTAGTAATATCGTACTTAATTTGCCCAGCAGGGAATAATTTATTTACTATCCTTTCTCATCTGTTAACCAGTGACTTTGTTTAAACTCCAGAACTGAAAACCCACAATAGTTCAAACCAGCAAAATTTTCTTTACTCTTTTCCCATATCATCTATGCCTAAAACACATCCATACATACAGCACAATTTATATGCTGATAAAATTCAAGTTTATCTATCTATAATTCCAGCAATCTCTGTGTGTCTGTGTGTCTGTGTGTCTGTGTGTCTGTGTGTCTGTGTGTCTGTGTGTCTGTGTGTCTGTGTGTCTGTGACCGCTGTTTCTCGACAACCACGGGTCCGATATACTTGAAACTTGCCAGGTATATTGCTGGGGACCCGAGGATGTGCCTTTTCAAGGTTTCATATTAATCGGACAATTACTTACCGAGCTATGTCCAAAAAACGCTTCAACCAATCAGAGAGCAGCGAGCTATCACGTGTGCCGAACGTGGCGATCAGACTCTGCCTCGGACGGCACATTTGACAGCGTATTCATTTATTTCACGTTGGAAAACTATGTTGCCGTTAAACTATGTTTTAAAACGAATTCAAACTGCGATTAAATTAAAACGATTCATCCTAACTGCGATTTGCGAACTTCCGGACAGTGACGACTTATCTTCCGGCAGCCAATCACAGAACGCTCTGTTGCGTAGGCGTGGCCGATGTGAGACGAGCGGAGCTGAGCGCGTTACGAGCTGACCGCCATTACGGTACGTAATTCGATTTCTTATGCGCATTATTTCTCCCAATTCAGTCAGAGCGAAGGGCGGAAGCGAAGAGCGTTGCTTTTTTTGTTTACGGGCGTACGGGCGGGGTAGAGCGTACGGGTAGCGTTTTTTTTTTTTTTTGGCCACGGAACGGGCACCCACGTACGGGCAATGCCCTAGTATATATAAAATCCATGAGCAGAGTATTCTGGGAAGTCAGTGTAAGACCTCTCCCAAATTTGGATGATTTTGTACTTCCTCATTTCCTTTTATGAAGCTCATATCCATAAATAGATGTTATTCTCATATACATTCTATCAAAAATGGAATCCCAAAATTACTCACAATTTTACTATTAATTAATGGCTGCTCATAACCCAGCACATCAAATTTTTTTTATATTCCATTTCCCTTGACAAAAGAGATAATGTTCATAATCAAATTATATTTCTATTTTATTTTACGGATTCTCTGGATATTCAATCCCATCCACATATCCCAATCCCATCCACATATAACTATCCATTTCCAGACAGGCACACTGTCGGTGTCAACAATCTTGTAAGATTGATACACAAAAACACACACACACATGCATTATGCATATTTGTTTGCGTTGGAACCATTATTTACAGATCAGATGGGTGTCAATTTTATTTCAATTTCATAAAATTTGTCAATCAAATTCAAAATGCTTATAGACAAATAAACCAAAAGTCCATTCTTAGAAAACCCTTATGATGTCAAATTGAAATTACCCTTTCTGCCTTCACAATAATCTATCCAAATTTTGACTACACACCCATTTGCATGTCAGTCGACCATTGACCTATCAATCGTGCGGAACAATAGTCCGAAATTCCCACCTGATCATCATGTGACTCTTGTTACTTGGTTTGCCAACAATTGCAACGCAATTGTTCCAAACTTTGTAAATTTAAAATTGCTGTGCCCAAAATAGAAGATCCAATTTTGGCATTTGATCAATTAATTATTAATTTGTTAACAAGCAAAAAGAAAAAATGAATCATTCTTGCTCTGAAAACTTTTCAGACACAAGAATCATCGACAGTTATTCATGTTTGTCCAGTAATCGAATCTGTTGAGGCCAATCATCATTTGGGATTTGCAGCAATGAAGGCCTAATCATTGTCTGAGGTATCGGTCAGCACTGGTACCCTTGATCTTGGTTTACCCTATTAACTTGTCTTCCTTTTGGTATACGGACATCCTCTTTTCCAATGTCCCATCCGTCCACATTTGAAACACCGGTTTCTGTCGTTGTCTGATCTGTGCACCTGTGCACTTGTATTGCTGGGCTGCATCTCTACATCCCTGAGTTGCCACTGCAATCTCTCGTTATCTCCTGAAACACGAAAAAATTCTCTGTACCGTCCTTTTTGGGGAGACAACTGGAAATCTGATGGGACAACTGTCACTTTCGTTCCTAATTTCGAGGGCAGTTGTGCATTTGTCTCCTCCACTGTATCCTGTATCCTTTTTATTTTAAGTTCTAGATCCGTTATCCGTTCTTGCTGTTCCCGTTGTCTGGATTCACCATCCCAAAGATGGAATGCAAGCCAGTCTACCGTTAGATTCTGTCTCTTCCTGGCTTTCAATCTTTGTTCCAATCTTTCCAATCGACTTCGCTCGAATGTACCATCTCTTGGAAACTCCTCATCATGTCCCTTTGTCCACAAATACCAATTCTCGACCTGCCTTATAGCTTCGGCACCATAACGGTCGTACATATGATGTGTACAAGTACCTTTTTGTGGAATTTCTGGTTGTCCTTGTGTATTCTTGCAGGCTCCATTTCCCATTCTGCCTTTTATCAAAGTAGCGTTGGATGTGTTGTAGCTTGTTCCAGGTTCCTCTAAAGCTTCACTCGTACCTCCAGGAAGGATCTCTCCACCTGTTAACACGGTGATTTCCAGAGAATCTCCCTCAGCTGTGGCTTTTGCACAATCCAATCTCACAGATCAGTATTTGCAGATGAGCCGGAGGGTCAGTATGAAATGGGTGAATCCTCAGGTGTCCGCTCTGTTTGACGGGGAAATCACACAATGGTAACCGCACATATATATCTGTATATAAACTCACCACCTTGCTCAATTTTCCCAGGTTGTCTCCACATTGATAATATCTCGCAAATATATCAAAGCTTCTTTCTTGAGACCGCATTTTCATCAATCAAACAATCAATATATTCAATTCAATTTATTCAGTTCAATTTATGCAATTAAATTCAATCAATTAGATTCAATCAATTAACAATTCAATCAATTATTCAATTTCAATTAATTCATCAATATTCATCAATAAATCAAATTAATCATTTTGGATGTCTCCTTGCATAAGCCCTTTTCCCAATGATGTCAGGACAGGTCCATCCATTGACTGAGATCGAATTTCATCGGTCGTCACCTCAGATTCGTACCTCATGTCAATTGATGAATCACCGTCCTGTCCTAGGGTCATATCTGACATATTTTCCCATTTTGCCTGGTCTCCACAAATTTTCTTTGCAACCACTAAAGGCAACTCATCCTTCATTCGTGAGACAGCCAAAATGGATGGCAGATATTAAAGTTCTTTGGGAAAAATATCTCATCATTTTCCTTTTAATAGTACCCAAAATCTCTTGGCAATTTAAATTTCGTAAAACTCCTGAAATAAGACTGTAAATTCCTTCAATCATGCTAAATTTTGAAGCTCCATCGCTTGTAACACCCAATTTATCCCATAGGGCTTGAAAGTTCTTTCCCAAGTTCATGCAATCATTCTGCATTTGAACCCTATGATATCATTCATAATAATCATCATGATTTTATAGTCATGGTCATATCATAATCATCTATTTAAAACGAACATTTCCTTTATCACCACAGTTATGTGGTATAATCAACAATAGAATAAAACTACATAGCAACAGGCTACCTCATGGCCACTTAGTATACCTATTGACAATAAGTCATAACAGTATCGAATAATCATTGAACAATTCAAAAATCGCTTCCACTGCTCCAGCCGCAGCATTCGTCATTTTGTCTGCTCATCCGCATGACCAAAACGAAATAAAAGGAGCTCAACCATTACACAGCGCTTTTAATGGCGCATGCCATAGAAACTCAACGCAATTTCGACTCGGCCAGAAAACGAGCAAATTTTGCAGGATGTTAACTGGAATTAGTCGTGAAAATATATCCAAAATACACAAAAATACACACCCACAAAAATAAACAACAAACCCAAACAAACCCAAGGTCGACCCTCTTACACAGTAAATTACATCATTTCAGCATCGTATTGATTGCTGAAATATTCCAGGGTTTATACATACCTTAAAAGAGGTATGCGTGGTGTTGCCCCCTCCCACGTTTATTCCAGGGTTTATACACACCTTAAAAGAGGTATGCGTGGTGTTGCCCCCTCCCACTTTTAATTCCTCATTAAATTCCTCATTAAATTCCTTATTAAATTACTTATTAAATTACTCATTAAATTACTCATTAAATTACTCATTAAATTACTCATTAAATTACTCATTAAATTACTCATTAAATTTCTCATTAAATTACTCATTAAATTACTCATTAAATTACTCATTAAATTACTCATTAAATTACTCATTAAATTACTCATTAAATTACTCATTAAATTACTCATTAAATTAACTTACATAGTTTCAGCATTGTATTGATTGCTGAAATATTCCAGGGTTTATACACACCTTAAAAGAGGTATGCGTGGTGTTGCCCCCTCCCACGTTTATTCCAGGGTTTATACACACCTTAAAAGAGGTATGCGTGGTGTTGCCCCCTCCCACTTTTAATTACTCATTACATCGTTTCCATTAAAAAACATCGCTTCTACTGCTCCAGCCGCAGCATTTGTCACTTTGTTTGCTCATTCACTATTCCTGATTCGTCATCAAGGATCTCCATCATCACACAGCGTACTTAATTCCGCATTCTAATGAGAATTCAACAGGATTTTACGACTCAAAGGAAAAGAACGAGCAGACCTTTTGCAGGATGATCGTTACAAAAATCGTTACATATATTAAAGTATTTATGATGTCGACAAATCATATCTTAATTCTTACAAGATTTTGGTTCTTTGAATAAATCACAGCGCCGGGAGAACCAGCTCCAAAAATGGATCTTTGTGTTTATTCAGCACCCTAGTAATTGGTTCTTTGTGTACTAATTACACAGCACCCAGGCCCCGCTCATATGGATCTTTGTGCAGCGCTACACAGCACCTGAGCAAAAAGGGGTTTCATCTACATTTTCCCTATCTGGTGTACCATCCGTGATATTTGTCTGCTCATTCACTATTCCTGATTCGTCATCAAGGATCTCCATCATCACACAGCATACTTAATTCCGCTTTTTAATGAGAATTCAACAGGAATTTATGACTCAAAGGAAAAGAACGAGCAGACCTTTTGCAGGACGATAACTGGAATTAGTCGTGAAAATATATCCAAATACACAAAAATACACACACACATGCATTAACAACATTTATTCCGTTTAACAGAACAAACATTTCCTCTATCATGACATGCATGTCTTCAAAATTATATGCCCAAGAGAAAAAGTAAAATTAATTAAAACTGCGGGCAGTGATGATCCGGGGACCATACCGCTCCATCCTGATTGGACGAGTGCGTGCTAGAGTCGTTAACAACGACAGTCCAGATCCGATTGTTCAAAATTTCAACTCAATCGATCGAAAAATGAACGCAGGGATGCATTTTAAAGGTGCAGTGGCACTAACTGAGTTGCCACGAATATGGCCACGAAATTGCCAATATGGCCATCACAAAATATTTTCCTTAATCAATTGGCTCATAGCATAACCAATCTGCAAGTATTTCATCCGAAGATGTATCTCTCAGGAATTTTAATTAAATAAGTCATTTATAAATCAATGAGTTAATTTATTAAATGATTAATCAATAAATCAATATTTTCCTTGACAGCCACATCACTTGGTCAGTGTCATGTCCAAATATCAGCTTCCTTACTCAAAAGGTGCCTGAGTTAATGTAATGTAATTACTGTAATAAGATTACTGCAATTACTGTAATGATTACTGTAATTACTGTAATTACCGGAACTGTAATTACTGTAATTACCTCAGGTAATTACTGTAATGTAATTACTGTAATGTAATAAGAAATGTAATTAATTAAATAAGTACTTCATTAATCGTTAATAATGAAATAATTCCTGAATTCTCATTCGATTCACTTGACATTCGAATGTCCCCAAAACGTTGGAGCAAAACGTTGCAACAACGAAAGTGAAACGTTGTAGCGACGTTGTGGAAACGTTAGCAAAACCCAACGTTTGAATGTTCCCAAAACATTCCAACAACAAGTTCCAACAACAAGTTCCAACAGCAAGTTCCAACAGCAAGTTCCAACAACAAGTTCCAACAACAAGTTCCAACAACAAGTTCCAACAAGTTCCAACAACAAGTTCCAACAGCAAGTTCCAACAACAAGTTCCAACAACAAGTTCCAACAACAAGTTCCAACAAGTTCCAACAGCAAGTTCCAACAACAAGTTCCAACAAGTTCCAACAACAAGTTCCAACAGCAAGTTCCAACAACAAGTTCCAACAACAAGTTCCAACAGCAAGTTCCAACAGCAAGTTCCAACAACAAGTTCCAACAGCAAGTTCCAACAACAAGTTCCAACAACAAGTTCCAACAAGTTCCAACAACAAGTTCCAACAGCAAGTTCCAACAACAAGTTCCAACAACAAGTTCCAACAACAAGTTCCAACAAGTTCCAACAAGTGCCAACAGCAAGTTCCAACAACAAGTTCCAACAACAAGTTCCAACAACAAGTTCCAACAAGTTCCAACAGCAAGTTCCAACAGCAAGTTCCAACAACAAGTTCCAACAAGTTCCAACAACAAGTTCCAACAGCAAGTTCCAACAACAAGTTCCAACAAGTTCCAACAACAAGTTCCAACAGCAAGTTCCAACAACAAGTTCCAACAGCAAGTTCCAACAACAAGTTCCAACAACAAGTTCCAACAAGTTCCAACAACAAGTTCCAACAGCAAGTTCCAACAACAAGTTCCAACAACAAGTTCCAACAACAAGTTCCAACAAGTTCCAACAACAAGTTCCAACAGCAAGTTCCAACAACAAGTTCCAACAACAAGTTCCAACAAGTTCCAACAACAAGTTCCAACAGCAAGTTCCAACAACAAGTTCCAACAACAAGTTCCAACAAGTTCCAACAAGTGCCAACAGCAAGTTCCAACAACAAGTTCCAACAACAAGTTCCAACAACAAGTTCCAACAAGTTCCAACAGCAAGTTCCAACAACAAGTTCCAACAAGTTCCAACAACAAGTTCCAACAACAAGTTCCAACAAGTTCCAACAACAAGTTCCAACAGCAAGTTCCAACAACAAGTTCCAACAGCAAGTTCCAACAACAAGTTCCAACAACAAGTTCCAACAACAAGTTCCAACAGCAAGTTCCAACAACAAGTTCCAACAGCAAGTTCCAACAGCAAGTTCCAACAACAAGTTCCAACAAGTTCCAACAACAAGTTCCAACAGCAAGTTCCAACAACAAGTTCCAACAACAAGTTCCAACAACAAGTTCCAACAGCAAGTTCCAACAGCAAGTTCCAACAACAAGTTCCAACAGCAAGTTCCAACAAGTGCCAACAGCAAGTTCCAACAACAAGTTCCAACAACAAGTTCCAACAACAAGTTCCAACAAGTTCCAACAGCAAGTTCCAACAGCAAGTTCCAACAACAAGTTCCAACAAGTTCCAACAACAAGTTCCAACAGCAAGTTCCAACAACATGTTCCAACAACAAGTTCCAACAGCAAGTTCCAACAACAAGTTCCAACAACAAGTTCCAACAAGTTCCAACAACAAGTTCCAACAGCAAGTTATTATCACATTGCAATGACCTCTAAACATTCCTAAACCAATATCCCATTAAAAAATCCCATTAAAATCCCATATTTTGTCACCCTTTGCATTGTTGAAAGCAATTAATTCCATAACTTAATATTACCTCAATTTATATATACTAGGGCGTGCCCGCACGTACGTGCTCGCCCGTACGTGCTTGCAAAAAACATGCGTGCAAACAACAACAACAAAACTTTGAAACCACGTGGCAGTAACGACCACAGAACCCCCCCTTCTATTTACATGCAATGGTTTGGTCCATTCGCAAAGCCAAAGCGAACGACCACAGAACCCCCCTTCTATTTACATGCAATGGTTCGGTCCATCCGCAGAGCCAAAGCGAACGACCACAGAACCCTCGCCATTAATATCTATTGTAAGCGTGCCAAATCAATAAGTATCAATTTTTTTTCTATGAGCCTCGACCAGAGAGTGGTTGCTACTCACAAAACACTCGTCGCTAGCTGTTCCATTGTCTGCCGATTCCCACTCTGCTGTTTTTGTCTCATAATCAAGATAAATTTGGAACAGCCCTTAAACTAACACCAAGCAGATCAATTTTTATATTTAAATATAAAATCATTTCCTCATTAATTCATAATCATAAAATCATTTAATCCGTGTCACCCATGCTATTTATCTAGCAAATTTCGTCAAAAAAAACAGCACTGGTTCCGTGTCACCCATGCTATTTATCTAGCAAATTTCGTCAAAAAAAAAAACAGCACTGGTTCCGTGGAAGCGTCCTACAAAACGCTTTGCTTCTCGCAAAACGTCCGCCAACGGGAAGTAAAGGGAGGGAAAAAGAGCGGGAGGAAGAGACAGGGTGCCGGAATTGACATGAGGGACAATGAGGGACAGTGAGGGAGTGTTGGTATGCAAATTTTTTTTTTCCAATCGCCATCTTTCACAGTAATTCTGGACCGGCATGAGGTGGGATTGTCTGTCATGAATTTATTTGTTGATCGAACGAGTTTTAGTTATGGCGGGAAAACTGAAAAAATTCTCTATTTAAAACGGGTGTACATGATTGTACACGTGTACTGACCTTACCGAACCGGCAAACAAGTCGCTTCATGCACATCAGTGGTGCGTTTCTTCGTGGCGCGTGTCAGAAGAGTTACACAGCGCAGGAAAAATACGTATTTACAGAAATCGTTAAAAAAAAAAAAAAAAACTCGGATAATCGCTAAAATCGTTGTGGCCGGTGTACCATATTGGAAATATATATATATATAAATATAATTCCGTTTCCCGGTTCCCTGTCGCTCGCCGAGCGCCGAGCAAGTCAAGTGCTTCGAACAAGTGCAAAAAAAAAGTAGTACTTTATACGTGTGCGGGTGGGTAAACGAGTGTACCGGCCTTACACGTCCTGGAAGCAAGCGGTCGCAAGGTGCACACTTGCTCCGCCCGCTTCCAGGTCACAGTAAGGCCCTTTAATAACCAGCGCAAAAATACGTATTTACAGAAATCATTTAGAAAAAAAACGAATCCAATTGCTACAGTCGTTTATCGAAATCCCATTCGTGATGGCTCACGCCACCTATATCGCGGCATCGGTGCGCAAAGAAGCCCCAGACCACCTGCTCCCCCATGTATGTACCCATAACTTCCAAGTTCGTAAATCATATTGGACCAAACAAGACACACTCACCTTTTAAAGACTTGTTTGTGTCCAGTTGATCCCAGCGGTGCCTCCAAGATTGTCAGGGAATTTGTACTGGGGGACTCACAGGACTCCAATGACCGGACACAGGTTACAAAAGGTCTAGTTTATTAAACTGTATTCACTTCATCCAATTACCAAAATGATACCGCATAATATAATGGATCAGGTTAACTCTTTTCGCTGGTCCTTCTCGTTCATCCGACACTCCCGTTCGGTCAGCGCTTCACGTAGCAAGTCCTCTCGACTCCAGCCGCAGCTCCCGCTTATATGGACCAACTCGACTTAATCCTCTGTCCGCTGAACTCGTAATCTCTTCTCCGCTGACGTTACTGGTCGCCTTCCTGGCGCCAGCTAGCCCCCCCTGTTGTGAGTTCCATTTATCAAACAATAGGGGGGTGCTCCAGCCTGGGGCTGTGACCAGGTGTTTCAAGAGATTATCATGTTCGTGCACATTCCTAACTCATTTACAAACTCGTCCTTCACAGAGTTTGCATGTAAAATGTATTTGCTTTGTTACCAGGTTAATCAATAAGTTACCAGTGCCAATCAATAAGTTACTCTGAATTACACTTCCACACTATCAAATACCTCTGACAAATTTTTAGCAGCATGTTCAAATGGGGGAGCGTGGACCAATACGTCATCCAGATAGACGAGGCAAGTCTGCCATGGTAAACCAATTAAAACACGTTCCATCAGATGCTCAAACGTGGCAGGGGCATTGCACAATCCAAAAGACATAACGACAAACTCCCAGAGACCCTTTCCTGTGGTGAACGCTGTTTTCTCCCTCACCTCTTTATCCATTTCCCCCTGCCAATAATCACTCTTTAAATCCAATGTGGAGAACCATTTTGAGCCTGAAACGGCATCGAGGGTGTCGTCAATCTTTGGCAAGGGATACGAGTCTTTGAGTGTCACGTGATTGAGCTGGCGGTAATCCATACAGAACCGAGTGGTCCTGTCCTCTTTTTCACCAGGACAATTGGTGACACCCAAGGACTCACCGAGGGCTCGGTAAATCCGACTTTTTTCATTTTGCTCACCTGTTCTTCCTCCTCTTTCTCAGCGAAAGGGAGCCCCTTTGGCGGTTGGCGAACAGGCCGAGCCTCACCAGTACTAATTTGGTGCCTGACGAGGCTCGTGCGTTCAACATCCTCAGGAGAGAGAGAGAGAGAAAACATCCAAGTTCTTACCAACCAAATTGTGCAAAGTCTCTACCTGCTCCGATGTTGGGCTCTTTTCAGAGCGTGTCATCATGTCCCGCACTCCCTCTGGCCAATCACATTTCCCCAAAATTTCCCCCTTTTCCGGCTGTACTGGCAAGCATGTGGATCCACTTCCTCCGATGACCTCAACTGCATGACTGCATTTGGCTATGATGGCTCCACCCCTTGCAGTGCGAGGGTTATCGGACAAGTTGAGCAGCGAAACTGCCATCATAGGCCCACGGGTGTCTACGAGGGCACAACCCACCATCCATCCTTTGGCCCGCTGTGAGGACCACGACTCCATTCGCCCCAGCTGGCCAATGTGTTGAACACCTGCTGCTAATTCCACCTTCACCACAGCCTCAGAGTTGGGAGGTACAGTCACAGTGCGCGCCACCTCCAGCCACGTTCCCTGCACCTCCTCATCATCCCCCAGTCTTACCATCTGCAGCCTGTCAGTGCCCAACCACATATGACCACGCCTTAGGTCTAGTTTGCAGTCGTGTTCCACCAAGAAACTCAATCCCAGCAGACATTGATCGCACACTGAGGCCACCCATGCCACCACATTGACCTCCAGACTACTCAACTCCATCCTCACTACACCACGTCCCATTAATTGGTGCCGTCGCCCCCATAGCCAGTTGAAGGCTGTGTCCTACCTGATCAATTTTATCCCAGCCTCCAACACTCTGGTCTAACACACTCAGGATTGATAATGGTGTCATTGGCCCCAGTGTCCACCACAGCCTCACAAAATTCCCCCTCGATTTTGCATCGAACACTGAGATTACCCATGGAAATTTTTCCGCAATTCACTACTTTCACAAAAGGAGGGTGCTTCTCCACACACTTGCCAGCTGAGCATGGCCCCATATGCTTGGCTCGTTCTATTTTCCCAAACACTCTATGGCGACAGGCCCAAGCCTAGGTGGTGATCCTCTTTCTGGCACCTGTGGTCTTACTGTGGGTCCCCTCCTTTCTGGGCTGAGACCTGTTAGGAGGTGGTTTCCCAGGTGGTAGTCGACAATCCCACTGTACGTGCCCTCTTCTCCCACTGTACATGCCCTCTTCTCCCACACCTAAAACAAGTCCCCAAGGTTACCCACAATCCTCCTCTGCTGTATCAATAGCTGCTTGTAAAGCAGCAACAGTATGAAGAGAAGGAATAATTTAGCATCTTATTTTGCTTGTCCTCAATAATCAATATATGTCTCCAATTTCGCTGATATTTCGCACAATGATACTTGTGTCTGCCCCTGGCTCAACTCTATTTCAAAATATTGTTACAGACGTGGCTTAGATGTTAGTTTACCGAGCGGTTTTGGTATGACCACGTCTGCACAAGTTACCGATTATACTCGACGTTGACGAAGCCGCGCCACGCTGGCTCAATAAGAAAAAGAAGACACCCGGCTGGGTTATAAAATGACGACACCAGGGATACGGTTCTCAAGACCTCCGGAGGAGATTATATTCGTGCGGAAGGTCAGATTACAGGGACGAGAGGTACAACATAGAAAGACAAGCACTTAGACACAATCTTATATTATTCCCCAACAGACGACAGGCAAACGGGACAAGGCTGACTCACACGGGGGTTGATGGCAGGAAAGCGGTTGTCGATGGCTCCAGGTTCTCCTGGGCTCAGGGCAGGATCGACCCGGTCCGGTCCAGAGACGCGGAAGGTTGCACAGCGCTCGAGGTGGTAACGTTCTTTCACAGGCGGGTTCTCTTCCTCTCAGCGATCGCAGGCAACGTTCTTTCTCCAGCTGGGGGCGCATCTGTCGTCACATCCGGCGCGGGGCCGCGTATATCCGGCGGGGAGTGACACGCCCTCGGCTCGTTAGCGCCGCCCCAGATGGAATCGGCACGTTGCTTCTCATTGGGTGCGTGCGGGGGGGTTTACCAGGCTCCGCCCTTGACGAGGAGCTGACAAGGAGCCCCTTCGTGGTAACCCCGTGGAGCGCGTGGTCAATGGCGCTAATCGAGCCGGTGTGAGGACGCATCCTCCCCCGCTCCGCCGCCATCTCCCATCCCCTCCGTTGCTGCAGCCATAGTTGGTTGGGGAAGAAGATGGAAGGAGGTATGGGAAGATGGAAGGAGGTATGGGAAAGGTCCTAAACTCACTACTGATGCCATATAATCACATTCTGGTGCAACGAAGAGTCATAATTAATGGAGACGAGGCCTTAACTGACATAGAATAAGAATAACTAGGAAGATGTCCGAAAGTTGTCTACGTGTGGTGCGGTGGACCTGGGCACGACATTTAATGGGGGAATAAGGGGAAGGTCGGCTCTACTGATTGTTATTTACATGCAATGGGACTAGGGAATGGGGGATTGGGGAAAGTTGGGGAGTATTGGAGAAAATAGGGGAATATTTACAAGCGGATATGGAGGCCAAATTCCATATTCGCAACATTGCACCCTTCTCTACCCTCGGGGCGTCCCGACCCGATAAATTTTTACCTACTTTAGTGTGGCACGCAATGTAGTTCCCTCTACTATTAACTCTACCCTGAGTGCGACAGTTTTACAGATATTCACGAATGAGTAAATATGTCCCCCTGCGACGTTGCACCCTTCTCCTCACAGAAACACACCCACAGGATAACCGAATCCGGAAAGAATTCTCAAACTACACATACAGCCGGTAGGGAGCATTATTTACAAGACTACGCTGCTATTTACACTACGATCCAGGACCTGTTTTTGGAGGAACACATGCAGATGTTATGCATAGAGAGAGCGCGCTTGCCAACATCGATACACCAACCCACGAGTGCTCTGTGGCCGACGGCCTTTAATAACGTGCAGAGCACCCTTTCCCAGCATCAAAAGCACCACCCCACCACCAATCGGTGCAGTCACCATTGTTCATTGGAATAAAAATAAATTCGACAACCCCTAACCCTGCAGGTGTCTCTTGCTCTTCTTGTGGTGCACTTGGTGTTAACTAACAGTGGTTCACCTTTATGGCATAGGTGCCACGTTGACCCATAGGTCCATCAACGGGTGGTGCTTGGCCGCAAACGAACTGCGGTCCATTGTGGGTGGCCACAAACATTGCGGTCCATATGGTGTATCGATCCCGGCAGCAAACAGCGAAAGTGCAGGCCCACAACTGCGCAGCCAGCACCTCTCTCTCCTCTCTCTCTACCCCAAAGCCAGATCCTCGGAGGTGGGAGACAAAAGAAGCAGACAAGTGAGTAAGGTGGTAAGGGCGCAAAAGTGCACGCAATGTAAGGTGATGCACACTGGGGGCACATGGGAACCAGGTGAGACAGGTACGTTCCTATCGTACGCCCCCCCCCCACCAGGTAACCTACATGGCCCCTCCCTTACCCCTTACTGTATCCACAAAACACAACACTACCCATAAACATCTACTTTACAAATCAACAAACATCCCTACTGTCTTCCCCGTTCCTCCCATAAACCAAATTCGTCTTCTCTCCCTCCTAACCAATCAAATTTGCCATTTTCAACTCTCATCAAAATTTGCCATCTCCAACTGCACATCAAAATTTGCCATTACCAATTCATCATCAGTCCCTCCTAGGGAGGGAGAGATGGAATCACTCCAATGTCTCATCCACGTCGTGATGCGTCTCACAAATCCTCACAGCAATCCTTACTTCTGCACAAAACAAAGGAAACACAGGTGTGGAGTCATCATCATCACCTCAGGCAAGTGGCTGCGTATGGTGCGACAGGTTCATCAATCCTAACTATTTCCTGAATGACTTTAACAACTTTACACTACCCGGGGTCTTTCTCCGGCCAAACCATTGGCCCTCTTACACTATGGGTTCTAAAAACCAATTCCCATTGGCCAAACTGTGGTGCTCTTCAATTTGGGGTCTCACTCCCCCGATTCATCTCCCGGTGCCCTCGCACAATTTCTGGGCTGTGGCGTGTACCTCTCCCAGTGGGTCTACCCACCTGCACACCTCCACCACTGCAGTTGCCTCCGAGCTTACCTGCTCCTCACCCTAACCTAACTACCTGGGGAAGGCCCTCTGGCTCTCTCCCCACTCGGTGCCCTCTCTGGCACTGGGCTACCCGGGTCCGTCCTCCGGATCCTCGGGCCCCATCCACAACTCTACCGGCTCCCAGAGCCCACCTGCGGCCTCACCTGGCCGACATCCTCACAGTGGTGGAGTGCTCAACCAACTACACACACTAACAGGCTACACGCCCAGCCATTTCCACAACACTAATGCACCCATTCACAACACCATTCTGCAACCGCACCACAGATGCCAATATCCAACCACAATTTACCTGCACCCTCTACCTAACACTTACACTACCCGCCCCGGGTATCCGTGATGGGGGTCCACTCTTCCCCCATCCACACCTTCGCACCATGCACACCACTCCGTACCACTTACTCCAACTTTCTCCACACACCTGTACTTGCACACCTGTGCTCTCACACCTGGTGCCACCGGCACCCTTCTCTCCCCAAGCGCATTCGCGCTGATCCACAACACTCACTACTCATACACTGCTCCACACACCTGTCCAGTTGCACACCTGTGCAATCACACCTGTTCCATCCTCACACACACGGCATCATCTCAGCTAACTACTCCCTTCTGAAACTTGCGCTTCCCAGTCGTCCCTTTAAACTATTGCGCTCCCACGTCATTATCATCCATACTAATCTACCTGCGTCCCCACTACAGGTATCAGTCACTAACTAACCTTAACGTCACCTAATGTCATCTTCGCTAGATCCCTACAATATAACCTAACCCACCCGGGCTAGTTTTCACTGCCATACACCCCATAATCTATAGCTCCTTTGCCCCCCCTGTGAGGGATGGTGGATTTGCCATCCCACCACATCGGGGGTCTCTCACTACCAATTTTGCACATCAAATTTCAACAAATTAAAAATTTGCCAATCACTGCCCATCATCTGCCAATCATCACTGCCAATCCCTTGCCAATCATCAAATTTTGTTTTTCTCTAATTTTGGGTCCAAAACACTAACCTCATCACCCAGTCTACTCACTAATACCTCTCGGTGCGCCAATTCCTGTCCAAAGCCCGGCTTCGTAAAGCCAAGCAATGGATGCTGGTTGTTTGGTACCAGCGGCTGGATACGTCCGGCACTCGGTGCAGGGAAGGAGGTTTACCCGGGCCGAGATCCCACGCATCACCTCGGCGTGGAGCCATCCAATGTCCCGATCTCGACCTGCCGGCACGTCTCAACAAAACGTGGTCGCCATAACGACCCTTCCTATCGGGCTGCCAGCTCCGCCTAGTGGAGCCTGGACGCGGCCGTTCAAAGCGAGGCCCGGCACGCACCGAGGGCCTGCTTCGGCTAAAAGTCGCTCTAACCTCTAACCCGTGTAACGTCGATGCTTCACCTGGACGCTTACACCCCGCAGCCCGTTCCTTGCTCACACATCCAGCCGTGCCCATGCTCCTCGTACCTTTCCTTACACACCCAGGTACACCCATTCCACTCACAGCTTTGGTCACACACCTGACCACCGAACATTTTGGCACACATTCGTTCGTAGCACACCTCACCAAAACACCTCTTCGCGCCCCCTCCTCGGTCACCTCCTCTGTGACAATCACAGGTGTGCCCTCATTCACACACCCAACCACGTGCCTCACCACCAACTCCAGCGTGCATTCCCACTCACGCTCTACCATTCCAGGTGTGCATCCTTCCATCCCAGGTGTACATCCTCTCTCACCTGTCACAACTAACTCACGCTCCATGTCACTCTCACTACTCTCACCTCCATTCTTGACAGCGCACTCACCCTTACTCTTGACAGCGCACTCTTTCCTCGTGCACCTGACCGTCACACACCTTTCTCGCGCACACTCTCCCGTTACACCCTCTGTAACACTCACCACAGGTGGACACTCTTCCTTACTTCTGACAGCGCACTCTTTCCCCATGCACCTGTCCGTCACACACCTTTCTCGCGCACACTCCTGCGCACACTCTCCCGTCACACCCTCTGCAACACTCACCACACCGCGCTTCCACGTGCTCCCTCGCACACACGCTACGACCGACTCACTCTCGCCAGCACACTCACTCCTTGGCACGCACTTTTTCCTCACACACCCCAGAGTCGGACTTTCTCGCACACCTCCTTTTTCGCACACCAGACCTGTCGCACACTTCACCAGTGGCCTCTCACGAACACCCGGGTCTATCTCGACCCCCAAGCTTCTTAAATCCCCTGGCGCATCATACGCACGACCATATTGGTCACCACTCACACCGGGTCCTCTTCCTCTTCGCTTCTCCTCCATCACCTGCGAATCCCTCATCCGGTTATTGAGCACATCATCACGATCCAAACACAGACTTTGGACCAATTCTTTTATCTCCTCTTTTATCTCTTTGTTATCCTCTCTCCGTCGCTTCTTAATTTCGCTCATCCCTTCTTCCACTTCTTCTAATTTGTGCTTCACTTCTTTTATTCCCCGGTACGTCTCCTCAAGCTCGTCCTCCAAGGCTACCTTGACCGTTTCCATGTGCGTCCTCACCTGCCGGTCCTTCGTCTCCATTACCTCTATCACCTCGTCCAACCTCGTTGTCAGTCCCTCACGTACCATCTGACATTCCCTCTTCGTCGCTATCAAGTCATCTTTTAGTTCTTTCTGTGTCGCTTTTAAACCTCCTATTACCGCTGTGTTCTTTTGAACCTGCTCCGTTAGTCCTTTTTGTCCCTCCGTCAGCTGTTCCACCTCCTGCGTCAGGTCCTCTATGCCCCCTTGTAACTTTACAGTCCCCTTTCTCACCTCCTTCTCCATGTGCTCCTTACAGTGCCTCACCTCCTCGCGCACTCCTCCGACCTCCTCACTCACTCCTCTTCTGATTTCCTCACCCATCACTTGCATCTCCTGCCCAGATGCCACCCTCATCTGCTCCATTTCCTCCCTGTGAGCATCCAGTTTGGTTTCTACCCCCATTCTGACCCCCTCTATCTGCTGCTCCATTTGTTTAACTTCCCTTTCCGCTTGGTCCCTCATGTCCCTCAATTTGCCTTCCATACTGTTTTCTAACCCCTCTAACCCATTTTTCACTTCTTTTATCCCGTTGTCTAACCCCTCAAAATTATTGTCTAACTTCCCAAATTTCTTGTCTAACTCCTCAAAATTATTGTCTAACCCCTCACTGGTACCCCTCGCTTCGTCCCTCATTACCCCCATTTGCTCACTCTGAGCCCTCGCTTCGTCCCTTATTACCCCCATTTGGCCCTCCAATCGCTCACCCTGAGCATCCATCCGGTTCCCCAATTGGTTACTCTGCAGTTTGAGGGACGCCTGCATTTGCGCCATAAATTGCTCCATGAGGACCTGCATCTGGGCCATCCCTCCCACTTGTGCAGCGGGTGCGGCCGCCGTAGCTATGTGCGAGGCGCCATTTCGCGCGTCTGCTACCCCCGCTGTTTCGCTCTCCTCATGTCCCTCATGTCCCTCAATTTGGTCCTGGACCGACCCTGCTTCACTCTCCCCTACCGGACCCCAGCCGTCTTGATCCGCCATGGCGCGACTTTCAAAATTCGAGTTTCGTAACACAAATTCGAAATTTCGCCGTTATAATTTCGTCGAGCGCAGTAACCGCGGGACCGCGCTCCGGATCGATTTGGTCGAGCGCCGTACGCGCTCCGGCTCGATTTTCCCTCCCAAAATTTGGGCCTAACTAATTTAGTCCCGGGTCCGAATCTCACTCCTCGACACCAATTGTTACCGTACTAACACAATTGGTGTCCAAAATTTGGGCTAAATAAATTTAGTCCCAGGTTCGAATCCCACTCCTGACACCAATTGTTACAGACGTGGCTTAGATGTTAGTTTACCGAGCGGTTTTGGTATGACCACGTCTGCACAAGTTACCGATTATACTCGACGTTGACGAAGCCGCGCCACGCTGGCTCAATAAGAAAAAGAAGACACCCGGCTGGGTTATAAAATGACGACACCAGGGATACGGTTCTCAAGACCTCCGGAGGAGATTATATTCGTGCGGAAGGTCAGATTACAGGGACGAGAGGTACAACATAGAAAGACAAGCACTTAGACACAATCTTATATTATTCCCCAACAGACGACAGGCAAACGGGACAAGGCTGACTCACACGGGGGTTGATGGCAGGAAAGCGGTTGTCGATGGCTCCAGGTTCTCCTGGGCTCAGGGCAGGATCGACCCGGTCCGGTCCAGAGACGCGGAAGGTTGCACAGCGCTCGAGGTGGTAACGTTCTTTCACAGGCGGGTTCTCTTCCTCTCAGCGATCGCAGGCAACGTTCTTTCTCCAGCTGGGGGCGCATCTGTCGTCACATCCGGCGCGGGGCCGCGTATATCCGGCGGGGAGTGACACGCCCTCGGCTCGTTAGCGCCGCCCCAGATGGAATCGGCACGTTGCTTCTCATTGGGTGCATGCAGGGGGGTTTACCAGGCTCCGCCCTTGACGAGGAGCTGACAAGGAGCCCCTTCGTGGTAACCCCGTGGAGCGCGTGGTCAATGGCGCTAATCGAGCCGGTGTGAGGACGCATCCTCCCCCGCTCCGCCGCCATCTCCCATCCCCTCCGTTGCTGCAGCCATAGTTGGTTGGGGAAGAAGATGGAAGGAGGTATGGGAAGATGGAAGGAGGTATGGGAAAGGTCCTAAACTCACTACTGATGCCATATAATCACATTCTGGTGCAACGAAGAGTCATAATTAATGGAGACGAGGCCTTAACTGACATAGAATAAGAATAACTAGGAAGATGTCCGAAAGTTGTCTACGTGTGGTGCGGTGGACCTGGGCACGACATTTAATGGGGGAATAAGGGGAAGGTCGGCTCTACTGATTGTTATTTACATGCAATGGGACTAGGGAATGGGGGATTGGGGAAAGTTGGGGAGTATTGGAGAAAATAGGGGAATATTTACAAGCGGATATGGAGGCCAAATTCCATATTCGCAACAATATGTTTACTTTTATACTCTGGAACAATTTGTTCCACCTTTTGATAAGCTGTATAATCCAAATTAGTATTTACTCTTCCCATCGTTCATTCATTTTCTGAGCCCAAACCCCCCATTGTGATGCTAGATAGCACCAGGCGGATTGAATTAGCCCATCATCCCTCAAATTTGAGAAAAAGCACTCCAGTTTACTCGAATTGGGACACTGCATCACCGGCACCGTCGTGTTATTATTTTGCAATTCCCATTTGTCAACATCATGTCACATTAAATTTTTCCGGTCAGGTACTACGCATAGCATCGTGTTCCCCTGCAACCACGTGTAGGCAAACTGTAATAATGCCTCCGGCACCTCCCTTTCCAAACCAGTTCGTGTGCCTGCAAATTACTGGAGATGGCGCCACCTGTTGGAGCTCATCAATATGCCAGGCTCTCCGAATTCTCCTGGAATAAGCTTCGACAATTCATGTGATTTAAAACATCTCTGAATAACTCCATTAGTCACGCATGCTGTCCCAACACACATGCACATCCATGGCCCATGGAAAGGGTTGCACCCACATTAATTTGGGATTCCGCAACTCAATAGCTACTTTTACACAGCTGTTCAGAATTTATTATTCGTATGACCATGAAATTATTTGCCACCCTTGCCAGAGGTTACCCCACTTGGGCCCGTTTGTTTGTTTCTACATTTTTCTCTGCAACTGCTCGGCCATTTGACAATAAATTTTCACCACAGGCCCACATCCACCTGTAAAATCTTAAATTATAATTATGATATCTTAGGGCATGTGGTTTGGTGGTTACAATTCGAACAAAAATTCTTCCTTAAAATTTTATCTCTTGAACCGCTTTATTGATTAATGCAAAACTCCAAGGTAATGTAATAGTGTAAAGCAGAGCACGCATCCAAATCCCAATATGATTGCCTCACAGTTTTGCAGCCAAGAATTGTTATTGTTTGGGAAAAGAAAAACTCCTACCTCTTCTTCTCCTCCAGTCTTCTGGAAAGGTCTTCTCCAGTGGAAGTCTATTAACCATCTTACTGTTTGAAGTCAGTGACATCCTGTTTGTTACTTACGTTGTCTGTTGCCCAGAATGCCGGTAATAGCTTGCCTTCTCTCCATCTCAAACAACCAACAATGGCAGGCAGGACCAATCGAGAGACAGCACAACTAACGATGGTCAAGACCAGAGGAGAGTACTGTTAAGGATTCGGGGATCGGCTCCCCCTTTATCAAGGGGGTTGGGGGGGATTTGATCAACTTGTCTTTTAAGCTGGCCGTCACCAAGTCCTGGAAGCTATGACGTCACTTCCGGCCCGTGGTAAGTAGGGTTGTAAGCCTAATTGGTCTTAGTACCTAAGTACTACCACCGGCCGTAAAGCGAGGAGATAACTCCCACCCGAGCCGCGGCGGTAATGGACACGCCGAACGAAGCGAGCCACGACTCAGGCCGTTAACAAGAACTAAACCCGATCCTGAGCGGTTCCGAAATCGTGCCACAGGTACTCAATTGGGAAAAGACTAAAGCGATCGGATGGAGAGGAAACCAGAGTCAAGGAAGAACAAAGCGTGGTTTATTAATTATGTACAAAACCAAAGAGGAAACGAAAGGAAAGAATGTACAGGAAGGAGAAGAAGCAAAAGGACACAGGGCAATCTTAACTATACAGTCTTAACTTATTACCCCGGACAAACATACACACTCACACGGGATGGTAGATGGTAGGGGGGAAGGTCCAGGTAGATGGTTCCAGGTAGGTCGACTCCGTCCAGGTTCCGGTTCCACGGGTGAAGAACGGCAGGCAGCTTCGCGTGTCGTCAACCGCGAGCGGACCTTACATATAGTGGGGGGACCGGGATGCTGCGTGCGTAATACGTTTATCGTGCCCAACGCTCTCTCTCTCTCCCGATCAATATTCGTATCAAAAAGGCAGTTCGTATCAAAGAGCAATCAGCGCCGCTGAATAACTCATCGCGCGGTCCGTGCAAAAAGGAGTCCCCCCAGCGCAGTCCGTATAATCGAGCTGTCTCCGCGCAGTCCGTATCAATCGAGCTCCCTCACGCAGTCTGTGCATACGCGCGCGCTCCCGACAAGTCCGTTAACAATGGAGTTCCCTTGCGCAGTCCGTGATAGGGCTTGGCACGTGCACTTATATAGTGCGCCTCCAGATCAATCCGCGCGCTTGGAAACCATGCCCGCCAGCGAGCTCATCTCAGCCATGGTTGGTTGGCGAGGGCTTACCGGCTCCGCCCTTGACAGCTAGTTGACAGGGCCACACCTTGTCCTTGGCGCTCCGCCCCCTTCTTCCTCGAGCTTGACTGCATGCGTAATGGCGTCTGGAGCGAGCGCTAAGGCGCGTAACAGAATTGGGAGAGAGACAAGCCCCGCCTGTAGGGCAGATAATGGCGTCGCTTGGAGAGAGAGACTCCAAAATGACCAGAATTGGAATGGGAACTATTCCTATTTAATTCACGCAACGCAGATTCGACTATTGGGAACACAGCCTTAACTTAACACATAATAAGGAAATAACTGAGATCCTAAGGTGACCTACGTGTTGCTGTGGCCTAACTATGGGTGCTAGCTTTTACCTTTTAATGATGAGAATTATTTACAAGAGTGATTATTTATTTAGAAAAGTGTGGGTTCTCAAAACCGCAACACTGCACCCTCCTTTCCTCCAGGTCCGGCCCGGGCCGAAACAAAAAGGACTATTTTTTTTAAAATTAATGTGACACTGACGTGTGGGTACCCTCTACTTTTAACCTCACCCTGAGTGCGACAGTTTTAATATTAAATATGTCCCACCTGCTGCGTTGGTCCTACCTAACTCTCAACCGAATTACGGAATGATTTTCAAACTACACATTTAGCCGGTGGGGACCGGTAGGCATGTAGCCGGTAGGTAGGTAGGTAGGTAGGTAGGTAGCCGGTAGGCATGCCCTAGGTAGTATACGGGTTTTTTTTTTTGGCAAGGAACGGGCACCCACGTACGGGCACGTCCTAGTTAGTTAAAAGACACTAATTTGATTATTTACAAAACTCGAACCCAGGACCTGTCTTTTGTGCGAAGAAGAAGATATTTTGAAAAGAGGAAAGGCTATTGCCATGCACTGCACCGATACACCATACCATATGCACCCATAAAATAAAATGCACCAAAAGCACCGTAAATGAAAATGCACAGAAAAGCACCAAAAATAAACATTTTAAAAATAATAAATGGTGTCTTCTTTCTTCTCTGCTCTGCTGGGCCGCTTGTTCTGGTTGTCTTCTTGCTTGCTGTTATTTATTAAAAAGGGCACACACCGCGTCCACTTTTTATTATTGATTTGGCCAGCAGGGCCAACTCCGGTGGTCTACTGCTGGGCATGGATGCCACTTTAAAAACAGTGGTCTGCAACCAGATACCGCTGGCAACAATGGTCGGTCCCAGCAGAGACGCCACGCCACAGAACGTGTGGTCCAGAGATGATGCCAGGCCACAGAACGTGTGGTCCATAGGTGGTGCTAGGCCACAGAACGTGTGGTCCATATGGTGCATCAGTGCAGGCCGGAGGCAGTGAAGGTGCGGGCGCACAACTCCGGTCACCTGCGCACTCCCCCCGGGCCCAAAAAACAAGTCCATGAGGGGGGAAGGAGGACAAGCAAAGCAGCGGGGTAAGGGCGCGAGGGTACACATCAATACAAAGCAATGCAGACATGAAGGGCTGAGAAAGCTCGTCCCTCGCGTACGTTCCCCCCATGTCACCTACCCTACCTTTGCCCTTACCTGTATTTACACAATTTACAAATTTATCAATTCGTCTCTACTGTCCCGTCCCCCATATCTCCCCTTATGCCAAATTCGTCATCAATCCCTCCTAAGGAGGAAGAGATGGAATAAACACAATGTCTCCCCCACATCCTGATGCGTCTTTCATTCCCAAACATTTGCAAAATCATGGTGTGGAGTCACATCACCGAGGTGAGTGGATGCAGATGGTGCGAAGAGATTTTCCTCCTATCTATCTACTGAATGACTTTATCTCTTTGCACTACCCGGGGTCTTTCCCTGCAAAACCATTGGCCATCTTACTCTATGTGGTTCTAAAAACCAATTCCCATTGTCCATACTGTGGTGCTCTACCAATTTGGGGTCTCACTCCCCCGATTCTTCACCCTGTGCCCTCGCACAATTTCGGGGCTGGGTCGTGTGGCTCACCAGCAGGTCTGCTCACCTGCACACCTCCGCCACTGCAGTTGCCACCTGAGCTTACCTAGCTCCTCACTCTAACCTACCTGGGGAAGGCCCTCTGGCTCCCTTACCCCACTCATGCCCCCTCTGGCATCGGGAGACCCGGGTCCTCTCTCGGGATCCACGGCCCCACTGAACTCTACTCAAAACTACCTGGCTCCCAGAGCCGACCTGCGGACTCACCTGGCCGACAGACTACCAGTGGCGGAGTGCCCATTTAATCATTCTCACTAACAGGCCACACGCCCAGCCATTCCATTTGACTCATGCACCCAATCACACACTTCTTTCCACTACCTGCACCACAGATGTCAATATCCACCCACAATTTACCTACTTCCTCTACCTACTTTTAATCTACCCTACCCGGGTACTCGTGAAGGGGGTCCATCCTTCCCCCATCCACTCCTTCGCACCATACACTTCACTCCACGTATTCCACACTCCCACTCCACACCATCCATTCCAGACCATTTACTCCAGACCATCTATTCACTTTTACACACACACATCATTCATGAGCATTGCCTCATTTCATCACCAGCACTACCATCAACTTACATTCGCAATGCCTCATTTCATCACTCACTCCAAACAGATAGCATCATTGCACTAACTATTTTTCCCTTCTAAAACTCGTGCTTCCCCCTGTCATCCCTTACACGATGCACATCCCACGTCATTATCCACCAACTACCCTACTCTACGTCCCCATTACTTGTATCATGTCACTACTTAACTGTTGGTCACCTATGGTCATCTCTAGGTCCCTCCCGGGCTAGTTTGTACAGCCAATCCCCATAAATCCTCCAGCTCATGTGCCCAAAATGATGTGAGGTGAATGGTAAAACTCCCATTCGCCATCACTATCGCCATTACTACGACTATGCCAGTCCTCTAGCACTACGAGCCCCCATCGTTAGAGGTACTGGGTCCCACCTCGGCATCTAAAGCCGAGGTGATCCACGAGGGCGCCTGCTCGCCGGTGTAGGGTCTTTTACCAGTCGGTATGGACGATCCGAGGGAGGGCTCATGGCCCCATTTTGATCTTAACGACCACGTCATAGACTTGCGACAGGACAACCTCCGGGCCTTGCCAGGGAGAGGTGAATTTGGGGCAGCTACCCTTCCGCCTCCGGGGATGAAAGAACCAGATCTTCATCCCCGGAGCGTACTGACTCCCCTGGCTCCGGTGGTCGTACCTGCGCTTCATCTTGGCCCCCGCCAGCTGGAGCTGGCGGCGGGCGAAGGCGTGGACCCGCTCCATGCCTTCTTCTAAGTGACGTGCGTAGCCCTCCCTCGGCGGGATATTAGTGGTGTCTGGCACGGGACCGCATAGCAAGTCGGCGGGAGCCCGCAACTCCCGCCCATACATAAGCAACGCTGGACTGCATGCGGTGGCCCCGTGCTGGCTAGTTCGGTAGGCCATTAACAAATACGGGAGATGTTCGTCCCAGTCGTCCTGATGGGTGGTGGTGAACAATGCCAGTTGTTGGATCAAGGTTCGATTGAACCGTTCCACCATCCCATCAGATTGTGGTCGCAAGGGCGTTGTCAGTGTCTTTCTAATTGACAGGAGTCTGCACACATCTTTTAGCAATTGACTTTTAAAATTTCGACCCTGGTCGTTGTGCAGCTCCTGTGGAATCCCATGCCGACATTCAAATCCTTCCACGAAGGCCTGTGCTACTACCCCGGCTTCTTGGTTGGGGAGGGCATATGCCTCCGGCCACTTGGTGAAATAGTCCATTATAACAAGGATGTACTTATTACCTTGGCGGGTGCGGGATAGTGGTCCGAGAATATCCATAGCCACCCGCTCAAGGGGGGCCCCCACCTGGTGTAATTGAAGGGGGGCCCTCATCCTCCATGCTGGTCCCTTTTTAGCAGTACAGGCGTCGCATATCCGACACCAGTCCTGTATATCGCGCCCCATATTTACCCAATTGAATCTCCGGCGGACCCGAGATGTTGTCTTTGTCCTGCCAAAATGGCAGCCGGAGCGGGTACCATGCACCTCCTGTAATATTGGGTTCTTAAATTTGTCAGGGACTATCACCAGCCAGGAAATTCTCTCCGAGGGAACCTCCACCCACTTGTGATACAAGATGTTATCTTTCAATTCCAGGGTTTGCCACTGAGCCCAATATGCCTTTGTTGGTGCACCGAGGGGGGTGACCTCCTCCCCATTAGGTCTCTGTCCCAATCAAACCCATTCGTACACCGGTCCCAGGATGGGATCCTCCCGCTGGGCCGTGCTCCAAGCCAAAGTTCCAAATTCTTCATCTGCGGTTAGTGGCAAAATTGGCCCTCTCACCTGGGTTGCACGGACTACGAGGGTAGAGGTGGAATCGCTCAATTGTTCCCTCTCCTCGTGTCTCGCACAAAATTTACAGTTTTCCCCTAAACAAGGACGCCGAGAGAGTGCATCGGCATTCCCATGGGCCTTCCCGGCCCCATGGGTCACACTGAAATCGTACTGCTGCAACTTTTCCAACCACCTTGCAATTTGGCCCTCCGGTTCCTTGAACCGATGGAGCCATTGCAAGGAGGAATGGTCAGTTCGAACCAAAAATTTCCGCCCGTACAAGTACGGGTGGAAATGGCTCATAGCAGCCAGCATAGCCAATAGTTCCTTGCGAGTGACGCAATAATTTCGTTTGGGCCGACTCATGGCCTGACTATAATACGCGATCACTCTCTCCATGCCCTCCTGTGTTCGAGACAAAACTGCGCCCAATCCTTCCTGGCATGCATCCGTGTCCAGGGTAAATGTCCCGTCATTAGTGGGGTACGCTAGAATGGGTGCGGATGTCAAACACCCCTTTAATGCTAGGAAGGCCTCTTGGCACTCCCTTGTCCAATTAAATCTCGTCCCCTTCTCCGTAAGCCGGTGAAGGGGCCGGGCCAACTCTGCAAATTTTGCCACAAAGTGCCGGTAGTTGGAGCAGTGTCCCAAAAATGCCCGCACCTCCTTGATGGCACGTGGTGCGGGCCACTCCTCTTCCGCCGTAATTTTGCCTGGGTCTGTTTTTACCACCTCGCGACCGATAACATGACCTAAATAGGCCACCTCTCGAGCAAACAAAGTGCATTTAATTGGACTCAATTTCAACCCTGCCTGTCTGAGGCACCCAAACACCTGGTCCAAATTAGCTATTGCCTGGGGGAATGTTTTAGCATGTACCAGGACGTCATCCAGGTACACAGGCAGGACTGCCATGGCATGCGGCCCAGTCCATGCTCCATTGCTCCATCAATCGTTCAAAGGTGGCGGGGGCGTTACACAAACCAAACGGCATCACGGTGAACTGATACAGCCCCTTACCTGTGGAAAATGCCGTTTTCTCCTTCCCTGCCCTATCCATCTCCACCTGCCAATACCCACTCTTGAGGTCCAAAGTTGAGAACCAATTTGAGCCCGCAACGGCATCGAGGGCGTCATCAATTCTTGGCAGGGGATTTGAGTCTTTGAGTGTCACGTTGTTTAGCTGGCGATAGTCCACGCAGAAACGAGTGGTCCCATCTTTCTTTTTGACCAGCACAACAGGTGACATCCAAGGACTTCCTGAGGGCTCGATGATACCTGCATCGAGCATTTTTTCTACCTGCTCGTCAGCTTCCTCCCTCTTGCTCCAAGGGAGCCGTCAGGCGGGCTGACGAATAGGCCGGGCCTCACCGGTGTGGATCTGATGTTTCACCAGGCCCGTCCGTCCAATATCCTCGGAGGACATGGAGAAGATATCCAAATGGGATTCAATTAATTTGTGTAAGGCCTCCCTCTGGGTACCTCCCAACTCTGCACTACTACGATTTACCATCTCGCAAATGGGCTCCGGCCAATTCCTAATACTTTTTGAAGGCTCCCCCTGGGGCCGGCTCGGCTGGACGTTCTCGTCCCTCAATGGCGCGACTTCGTTAACTGGGGTGCAGCCGGCTATCTTCGTGCCCCTTACAAAAGTGTGTGGTTTTGCACTCATATTAATTACTCGGACGGCCACCACTGGCCCATCCGTTTTTACGAGGGTGCGGCCCACGATTAAACCCGGGATGGACTGCGCTGCCACCAGTTCGACCAGGCCGCAGGACTCCTGCCATGTTGGGTGAGCTAACCATCGGGCCGGCACTACGGCCTCGGCCCGCGTAGGGATGGTCACGGCCTCAGAAGCCTCCAGCTCCATCCTCTCGGCCATGCTCACCCCCTCCAATGGTCGCTCTTCTACTCCCACTTGCAGGGTCCCCCGGCACAAATCGATTTTACAACCGCTGGCAGTCAACAGATCCAACCCGATGAAGCATGGATCGCACAGCTCCGCAACCCAAACTTCTATATCCCTCTTTACCGACCCCAACTTGAGGGTTACAAAACCATGCCCTATGATCGGGGCCATTACCCCGGTAGCCAGCTGCAAACTATGATTTTCCAGATGCTGGATTTTATCCCAGCCGTCTGCGCTCGAATTGAGGATCACAGGGCTGATGATCGTGGCGTTTGCTGCTGTGTCCACTACGGCGTCTACCCCCACGCCGGCAATTTTGCACCGAATTGTCAAACTACCAGTACCAATTTGGCCACAATAGATGACCTGTCGCGTCAATGAGGGCGCTTCACCATCCCCTACTGCCGAACACGGCCCTGTATGTCCGGCACCTTCTAGTTTCCCGGGCCCTGGTGGGGGGGGGGGGGGGGGGGTGGGGGGTGGGGAGGTGGGAGGTGTCTGGGGTCGGCTAGTCCGACCCGTTTGAGGTGGAGTTGATGGTCTCGGCTGTCGGGGTCCGTCCCGGCGAGGAGCTCGACACTCCCACGCACGGTGGCCCAGCTGGCTACAATTAAAGCACCTCACCTGGTAAGGTGCTTGCCTCCGGAATTTCAAATTTCTCCCCCCTGAAGGTCCGAATTGGGGCATTTGATCGTGGCCTACCGTGTGCCACCTCCGGAGCCGCCTGCCATGGTCCAGGTCGCGCCAGACGCTGGTCCACCAACCTCCGGACCATGCTCTCCAGGTCAGGGCCCCTTTTGGGGGCAGACCCCGTGGGGGGCCACCACCAGCCACGGGCCCTGCCTGGCACACCGCCACGGTGTGGCGCTCGCTTCCCCGGGCCAGGGGCCTCACTGCTTCCCAACGGGCTGCAGCGTCACCCTCCTGGCTCAAGGTCTGCGGGCACCACATGGCGAGCTGTTGTCTGAGATCCGGGTCCAGGAAGGCCTGGATAAAATGATCCAGCGCCAGCCTTTCCTGGGAACCCGCCGCCATGTCTGCGTGTGCAATCCCGACTGCACGGCAAATTTCGTATGCAAGTTCTGCTGTTCCACGCCGAACCTGTTAATTAAGGCCGCACGGAGGGCTGGCAGGGTGATAGCACCCGGTGGTAAGGCTGTCAGCACCTCCGCCGCCGCGCTGCGCAGTGCCCCCACAAGGTGTATTCCACCTTCGTCCGGGTTCCAACCGTTACCCCTACACACATGGTCGAATTGCGCCAGATATGCCCTCAGATCACTCTTACCGTCACAAGACGCGAGTGGAACCTTATAGCTGCCCGAAGGCCGGACCCCGTGCGTCGCTCCTTGCGGGGTTAGCACGGGGCCGAACCGTTCGGGCCCCCACAGTACACTATTCCCGGGGGACTCTCGCGCATCCCCCGTCCCTCTAAAGACTACCCCTGTCGGTGTCGATGCCTGGGCTGCCCCTCCGCAACCCGCTACCCACTCCATACTCGCACATCCTGGCTCACCAACACCTCTCACACTCCCCATGATCGGACATCCTTGCACACATTCTCCTTCCACACACTCCGGACCAGTCGCACACCTTACCCATGGCCTCTCACGAACGCCCGGGTCTATACCAACCCCCAAGCTCGCTGTACCTCCCCTCACACCATATGCATTTCCGATCATATCGCCACTCACCTAGGCGCCTCTTCTTCTTCGCTCCTCCTCCGCCACCTGCAAACTCTTTATTTGGTTATTCAGCACGTCATCACGATGTGAGCACAGACCTTGTACCATTTCAATCACCTCCTCCTTTATTTCCTTCTTAGTCTCCCCCCGTCTCTTTTTAATTTCACTCACCCCCTCTTCCACTTCCTCTAACTTTTGTTTCACCTCTTCTATCTCCCGGTGCGCCCCCACAATTTCTTCTTCTAAGGCCACCTTAGTTGTCTCTATATGCCTCCTAACCTCTTGTTCTCTTGCCCCCAACGTCTCTACCACCGCATCCAACCTCTTTGTCAACCCCTTGTGTTCCATCTGACATTCTGTCTTCGTCGCTATAAGTTCTTTCTTAATTTCTTTTTGGGCTGATTTCAGGCCCCCTATCACGTCTGTGTTCTTACCTACTTGCTCCCCTAACTCCTTTTGTCCCACTGTCAGCTTCTCTACCTCCCGCGTCAACTCCTCTATACCCCCCTGTGACCTAGCCGTACTCTTCCTCACCTCTTTCTCCATGCGCTCCTCACACTGCTTTACCTCGCCGCGTACCCCTCCGACCTCCTCGCTCACCCCACGCCTTATAACCTCCCCCATCTCTCCCATTTCCCTGGGAGATGCCACCCTCATCTGTTCCAAATCATTTTTTTGAGCGTCCAATTTGCTGTCCATCCTGTTTTTGACCTCCTCTATCTGATTCCCCATTCGTTTGATTTCCCGGGCGGATTGATCCCCCATTTCCCTCAATTTGCCTCCCATCTTGTTTTCTAACCCCGGTAACCCATTCTTCACCCCTTCCATTTGGTTCTCCTGGGTGGCCATTCTATTTTCCAATCCCGTTAACCCGTCCTTCATTTCCCTAATTTGGCTACCCACGTCCTCCAATTGGCCCCCTAATTTGCCCTCTAATCCTCCCAATTTACCTTCTAATCCCCCAATTTGACCGCCCAATTCATTTCTCAACTCACCAATTTGACCTCCCAATTGCTCCCCCATTCTATTTTCCATTCCCTCACTATCGGCCCTCATTTCTCCCATTTCTTTCCTTAATCCCCCAATTTGGCTTCCCATGTCATTTCTCAATTCCCCAATTTGCTCCTGCGTTTTGTCCACCCCTATTTGTATGGCTGCCTGTATCTGCGCCATGAAGGCCTGCATGTCTACCACCCACCCCCCATTTGTGCAGCGGGCACGGCCCTCGTCGCCATGTGCGAGGCGCCGTCATTTTTTGCGCCTGCAACCCCCACTACCGCACCTTCATTGTTCTCCTCCTCCATTACTCCCACCTCCTCCCTGGAGTCTTGGGTTGACTCTAACCCCTCTTCTATTTCCCACAACGGCATCCGATCGCCTTGATTATCCATGGCACGATTCAATTTGGTTGTTAATAAAAATTTCGGCCGCTCGTAATTTTGACCAAATTTTTTTTGGATTATAAAAAAATTTGGTTCGGGTCCAAATCCCACTCCTGACACCAATTGTAATGGTTTTGGGGGTCGGCTCTCCCCTTATCAAGGGGGGGTTAATCCCCTTGTCTTTTAAGCTGGCCGTTCCCAAGTCCTGGAAGCTATGACGTCACTTCCGGTCGGTGGTAAGTAGGGTTGTAAGCCGAATTAGTCTTAGTACCTAAGTACGACCACCGGCCGTAAAGCGAGGAGGTAACTCCGACCCGAGCCGCGGCGGTAATGGACACGCTGAGCGAAGTGAGCCACGACTCAGGCCGTTAACAAGAACTAAACCCGATCCTGAGCGGTTCCGAAATCATGCCACAGGTACTCAATTGGGAAAAGACTAAAGCGATCGGATGGAGAGGAAACCAGAGTAAAGGAAGAACAAAGCGTGGTTTATTAATTATGTACAAAACCAAAGAGGAAATGAAAGGAAAGAATGTACAGGAAGGAGAAGAAGCAAAAGGACACAGGGCAATTTTAACGATACAGTCTTAACGTATTACCCCGGACAAACATACACACACACGGGATGGTAGCTGGTCGGGGGGAAGGTCCAGGTAGATGGTTCCAGGTAGGTCGACTCCGTCCAGGCTCCGGTTCCGCGGGCGAAGAACGGCAGGCAGCTTCGCGTGTCGTCGACCGCGAGCGGACCTTACATATAGCGGGGGGACCGGGATGCTGGGTACGTAATACGTTTATCGTGCCCAATGCTCTCTCTCTCTCTCCCGGTGAATGTTCATATCAAAAAGGCAGTTCGTATCAAAGAGCAATCAGCGCCGCTCAATAACTCCTCGCGCGGTTCATGCAAAGGAGTCCCCCCAGCGCAGTCCGTATAATCGAGCTGTGTCCACGCAGTCCGTATCAATCAAGCTCCCTCACGCAGTCCGTGCATACGTGCGCGCTCCCGACAAGTCCATTCACAATGGAGTTCCCTCGCGCAGTCCGTGATAGGGCTTGGCGCGTGCGCTTATATAGTGCGCCTCCAGATCAATCCGCGCGCTTGGAAACCACGCCCGCCAGCGAGCTCATCTCAGCCCTGGTTGGTTGGCCAGGGCTTACCGGCTCCGCCCTTGACGGCTAGTTGACAGGGCCACACCTTGTCCTTGGTGCTCCACCCCCTTCTTCCTCGAGCTTGACCGCGTGCGTAATGGCGTCTGTGGCGAGCGCTAAGGCGCGTAACAGAATTGGGAGAGAGACAAGCCTGGCCTGTAGGGGCACATAATGGCGTCGCATGGAGAGAGAGAGAGAGACTGCAAAATGACCGGAATTGGAATGGGAACTATTCTTATTTAATTGACGCAACGCAGATTCGACTATTGGGAACACAGCCTTAACGAAACACATAATAAGGAAATAACTGAGATCCTAAGGTGACCTCCGTGTTGCTGTGGCCTAACTATGGGTGCTACCTTTGACATTTTAATGATGAGAATTATTTACAAGAGTGATTATTTATTTACAAAAGTGTGGGTTCTCAAAACCGCAATAGTACGAAACAGTGGCTCTATCCCTACTCGTCCCCAAGAAAAACGTTTGTTGTCTCCACAGACCTGTCCATTCGTCCTCAGACATCATTCAGCTCTGGTAGGCAGCTCTTGACAACACAGCAGACAACTGGTTTGAGTTAAAGCTGCACCCCCTTTAGCCCCACCTTGTAAGCTGCACACTGCCCCAACCTTTTCCAGGTGTGCAGCTCACACAAGCATCAGCAGATCAAGCCGAGTGGTGAGAAAAACTCCTCTTATTTAATTTTTTAATTATACCAGCAGTCGAGCAAGACACCTGTCTGAATGGTTCTATCCCCAGTCAATGGTGAATCTGCATATGACGCTGCATATGACGCTGACGCTGCAATCTGCAAGACGCTGTCCATGAGGCGCTGGAACGCCTGAGCAGCATTTTTCAAACCGAAGGGCATCTGAAGGAATTCGAAAAGCCCGAATGGCGTGATGACAGCCGTCTTCGGGATGTCCTCCGGCCTGACAGGGACCTGATGGTAGCCACGTACGAGGTCCACCTTTGAAAAGAAGGACATATTCGCCAAGCGGGCGGAAAAGTTCTGAATGTGGGGGACGGGGTAGCGGTCGGGGGTGGTGGCGTCGTTGAGGCGCCGGTAGTCCCCGCATGGTCGCCATCCCCCGCCGGGCTTGGGCACGATGTGGAGCGGGGACGCCCACGCGCTCTCGGAGCGCCGCACGATGCCGAGCCGCTAAAACGTAGCGAACTCCGCTTTCGCTACCGCGAACTTCGTCGGCTCGAGGCGGCGTGCCCTGGCGTAGACCGGTGGCCCGGCGGTGGGGATGTGGTGTTCCACCCCGTGCTTGACGGTCCTCGCCGAGAAGGTCGGCCGCATGAGGGCTGGAAAACCCGCGAGGAGGCGGGCGAATTCGTCCGCTGCCGGAAGCGTACAGATGAACCTGGTCGGAACGGAACCATTCGGCGAGCCGCTCAAGGAGCCGCTCTGTGAGCTGCTCAACGAGCCGGGCAGCGCACACGCGAGCGAGCTGAATGTCTCAGCCTGGACAAGCCTTCTGCGCTTTACATCGACCAGTAATCCATTAGCACATAAGAAGTCCGCGCCGAGCAGTGCCATGGGCACGTCGGCCGTAACGAACGACCAACAGAAAACCTGACCTCCGAACCGCAGGGAGAGACAGCGTTTTCCGTACGTGCGTATAGACGTACCATTGGCCGCAAGCAGCGCGGGACCTCGGCCCGCGGTGTGCTTGTCAGACGTACCGGCAGGAACGACACTCACCTGCGCTCCCGTATCGCACAGGTAACGGCGCCCGGACAAGGTGTCCGTTATGTACAGAAGGCTGTTGGAATTGCCGACGTTCACCGTTGCCACCGAGCGCCGGCTCGCCCGTTTCCCGACCTGCCGAATGAGCACGGCGGGCGACACTGCCGAGCCTCATGGCCGAACTTGGCGTGGAAGAAACACCAGGCGGGCAGCTGCGGCGTCGTAGGCCGCGGTTTTCTTCGCGACGGCGGCGGCGGTGGTGGTCTGGGCGTGGCGGCGGACACGAGGTGCGGTGCATCGGGGAAAGCTTCGGGAGCCTCGGGAGTGGCAACCGCGCCAAGACTCGCCTGCGTGGCCAAAGCCGCGTAGTATTTGTCGGCCTCGGCAGCGAGCGAACGGGGTTCCGTTAACGCGGAACCAGCCAAAGCGAGGCGGACTTGTGCTGGCAGCTGGCGTCAAAACAACGCCAGGAATAGAGCGTTCGGGGTTTCGTCGCCCATGAGCACCAGCATATGGTCCATATGGACCGACGGTCGCGTGTCCCCGATCTCGGGGAGGTCCAAGAGGCGATCGGCCCGTGCGTCCACCGTAAGGCCGAACGTGGCGAGGAGGAGACGCTTGACCGCCTCGTACTTGCCGTCGGCAGGTGGATCCCTTAGGACCGATGCGACACCGGTGGCCGTGCCGGGCCCGAGGGCGGCGACCACGTGGCAGTACATGGTCTCGTCCACCGTGATGCCTCGAAGTCGGAACTGGGCTTCCGCCTGCAGGAACCAAACTTCGGGTGGTGACTCCCAGAATTCGGGGAGCTTGATGGAGACCGCGTTGGTAGCCATTGTTGCGGCGGTTTCGGGTAGTCAGCGATGGCTGACTCGAATGTCGGAGGTCACCAATTTAGCACGCGGTGCTACGCGCGTGACTTGCTACCAAGGAGGAAGCGGACAACGCGGTAAGTTTGATGTTCTTTATTCAAAGAGGTCACTGTAGCACTGGCGCGCTCCGGGCTGCGCACCCGGTGTATATCCTGAGGCCACGCCTACCCCTCGGGCGTGGCCGCCGCCCACTTGGTGCGCAGAATGATGTCACCACGCCAGTGGGCTTTCGTGTACGCCACAACATCATTTATTCATTCATATTTATCCTTAATATCCCTATTTCATTCCAAACAGCACTACTCCAATCACAAATTGATACTATAACGAAACACCCTGCTAAATCACAATTGTATTTAGGTATTAACGGACACTTCTAATCTTGGCTCTCATGGATCGACACAACCATCGTATTCCGAGAACTTTTTGAATCTGCGTATGTAATATTTTTCGTATTAAACGATATTTCTTGAACGCATTATCTGATCTTTCCGATTCCTTCACAAGATTAGTTAAATTCCCGTGCTAAATCTGCGTGGATATAAATCAACGCATGTTTTAAACTTTTAATTTCAATGCCTTTGACGTCCTCAATGTTCATCGTCTCGGTAATTCGTTAACGGCCTCTGCTAAAATATACTACACGTTGCACACAAGGCAGACCAATTCCAAATCTCCCCACATTGGGGTACACCATCGCTGGGCGAAACAGCTCACGCCTTTCGAAACACATTGACAGGCCAGATCTGCATCAAACGCAATGAAAACATAATTACACTGTTGTAAACTATTATGTTTTGTATGATGTTTTACCCGAAATTAACTTTTCCCATTACACAAGCCACCAAACTAAAAGAAAGGAACTACAATCTGTGTCGCACACCTTTGGTGTGTTCAGTTACCAATCAGCTTGCTCTCACTTGCCAAGCCAACAATTCCTCACCAATGCTTTTGTTGGTGTGCTTGCTTGAGTACTGAAGCCACTTGGCTTAAGTACTTGCTTGCAAAATATTAGTGTTCTATCTTTCCATACAGTGCACACATATCGAGATGGATCTGGTGATATTTTTTTGATGGTTTGACCATTTTTACACTGGATCACCGATTCGATTTTTCTGACTTTTCCTTTGGAAAAAACAAGCTTAATTATTTTTGCTGGCGTGACTCGGCGCGCACCGTGCCCCTCACCACACCTCGTTTCAGAGGGACAGGCATCTTTGATAATTTCGGTGTCTTTTGGGTCTTCGTGGTGTTTTGGGTCTTCAGGGCCATTTGGGTCTTCAGGGTCTCTTGGAGCCTCAGGGCCTTTAAGGGTATTTTGGGTCTTCTGGGACTTTGGGGTCTTTTGGGTCTTCAGGGGCTTTGGGTTTCTGGGGTCTTTTGGGTGTTTTGGGTCTTGGGGTATTTGGGGTCTTCAGTGTCTTTTGGGTCTTGGGGGACTTAAAGGGTCGTCAAAGGTCTGAGGTGTCTCAGCAGTCTAAACTTAATTAAGAGTTCATTGACTGTGTTTTGCGTGTTCATTTTATTTGAAGAAGACGTTTTGGTCGCAAATAAACAAACATACTGTTGCAGACACGACTTAGATGTTGCTTGACCGAGCGGAATGGCCGCCGTGTTCGCACAAGTTACCCGATTACACTCGAACGTTGGCCGAATCGCGCTATGCTAAATCAATGAAGGAAAGGACACAACGGCTGGGTTAAATGACACGACACCAGGGGTACAGTTCTCAAGACCTCCGGAGGAGGATATAATATGGGATATGCAGAACGTTTAGATTACACGGACAAGAGGTACAGCACAGAAAGGTAGGCACTTATACACGGTCTTATCTTAGCCCCGACAGACCACAGACAAACGGGACAAGGCTGACTCACACAGGGATTGATGGCAAGGAGGGGCAGGTAGTCGATGGCTCAAGGTGCACCTTGGCTCAGGGGCAGAATCGACCCGGTCCGGTCCAGAGATGCGGGAGGTATCTTTCAGCGCTAGGAGGTGACGTCCTTTCTCCTTCGTAGCTGAGGCGCATCTGACGTCACCTCCGTCTTCCTGCGCTTGTCCCGCGGGGAGTGACACGCCCTCGGCTCGTTAGCTCCGCCCCAGATGGAATCGGTCCGCCGCTTCTTATTGGGTGCGGGGGGTTACCGGGCTCCGCCCTTGACGAGGAGCTGACAGTGAGCCCCTGCGTGGTAACCCCGTCGGAGCACATGGTCAATGGCGGCTAACCAAGCTGGAGTGAGGACGCGCACTCCCCGCGCCGCTGTTGTTGTTGTTGGTGTTGTTGTTTCATGAGATGATGGGAGGATGCGGAGATGAGATTGTGGGGAGGTATTGGGAGGTCCTAAACTTACTACTGGTGCCATACAATCACATTCTGGTGCAACGAAGAGTCAGAATTAATGGAAACGAGTCCTTAACTGACATAGACTAAGAATAACTAGCAAGATGTCCTATAGTTGTCTACGTGAGATGCGGTGAACCTGGGCACGACATTTAATGGGGGAAAAAGGGGAAGGTCGGGGCTACAGAGTGTTGTTTACAGACAATGGGACTAGGGAATGGGGGATTGGGGATAGTTGGGGAGTATTGGGGAAATAGGGGAATATTTACAAGCGGATATGGATGGAGGCCAAATCCCATATCCGCAACATTGCACCCTTCTCTACCTCGGGGCGTCCCGACCCGATAAATTTTTACCTACTTTAGTGTGGCACTCAGATGTAGTTCCCTCTACTATTAACTCTACCCTGAGTGCGACAGTTTTACAGATGTTCACAAATGAGTAAATATGTCCCCCTGCGACGTTGCACCCTTCTCCTCACAGAAACACACCCACAGGATAACCGAATCGCATAAAGAATCCTCAAACTAAACATACAGCCAGTAGGGAGCATTATTTACACAAGACTACACTGATATTTACACAACGATCCAGGACCTGTTTTTGGAGGAACACATGCAGATGTTATGCATAGAGAGAGAGCACGCATGCCAGCATCGATACACCAACCCACGAGTGCTCTGTGGCCTTACGGCCTTTAATAATGTGCAGAGCACCCCGTTCAAGCACCAAAAGCACCACCCCATAACACAGTCAGCACCATCCGGTGCGCCAATAAAGTGTTCAATTATCACCAGTGGTGTCGCAGCCGGCCGATGTTCTGCCGCTGGTCTTGCCTTCGTGTGGTGCATTTGGCCTTCTGGCTTCTTTCAAAAATAAAGAAAGGCGCCAACCACGTCCATTTCTGTGTTGTGGCCGTCAGGGGGCCAACTAAAAGTGGTTCACCTGTATGGCATAGGTGCCACGTTGACCCATAGGTCCATCCACGGGTGGTGCTTGCCCGCAAGAGAACTGCGGTCCATGGTGGGCGGCCACAAACATTGCGGTCCATATGGTGTATCGATCCAGGCAGCAAGCAGCGAAAGTACAGGCCCACAACTGCGGAGCCAGCACCTCTCTCTCCTCTCTCTCTGCCCCAAAGCCAGATCCTCGGAGGTGGGAGACAAAAGAAGCAGACAAGTGAGTAAGGTGGTAAGGGCGCAAAAGTGCACGCAATACAAGGTGATGCACACTGGGGGCACATGGGAACCAGGTGAGACAGGTACGTTCCTACCGTACGCCCCCCCCCCCCCACCAGGTAACCTACATTGCCCCTCCCTTACCCCTTACTGTATCCACAAAACACAACACTACCCATAAACATCTACTTTACAAATCAACAAACGTCCCTACTGTCTTCCCCGTTCCTCCCATAAACCAAATTCGTCTTCTCTCCCTCCTAACCAATCAAATTTGCCATTTCCAACTCTCATCACAATTTGCCATCTCCAATTCAACATCCAAATTTGCCATCACCAATTCATCATCAGTTCCTCCGAAGGAGGGAGAGATGGAATCACCCCAATGTCTCATCCACGTCGTGATGCGTCTCACCAATCCTCACAGCAATTCTCATTTCCTGCAACACAGAACAAAGAAAACACAGGTGTGGAGTCATCATCATCACCTCAGGTAAGTGGCTGCGTATGGTGCGACAGGTTCATCAATCCTAACTATTTCCTAAATGACTTTAACAACTTTACATTACCCGGGGTCTTTCTCCTGCCAAACCATTGGCCCTCTTACACTATGGGTTCTAAAAACCAATTCCCATTGACCAAACTGTGGTGCTTTTCAATTTGGGGTCTCACTCCCCCGATTCATCTCCCGGTGCCCTCGCACAATTTCTGGGCCGCGACGTGTAGCTCTCCCAGCAGGTCTACCCACCTGCACACCTCCACCACTGCAGTTGCCTCCGAGCTTACCTGCTCCTTACCCTAACCTAACTACCTGGGGAAGGCCCTCTGGCGCTCTCCCCACTCGGTGCCCTCTCTGGCACTGGGCTACCCGGGTCCGTCCTCCGGATCCTCGGGCCCCACTGACACTAACGGCTCCCAGAGCCCACCTGCGGCCTCACCTGGCCGACATCCTCACAGTGGTGGAGTGCCCAACCAACTACACACACTAACAGGCTACACGCCCAGCCATTTCCACAACACTAATGCACCCATCCAAATACCATTCTGTCACCCGCACCACAAATGCCAATATCCAACCACAATTTACCTATACCCTCCACCTAACACTTACACTACCCGCCCCGGGTATCCGTGATGGGGGTCCACTCTTCCCCCATTCACACCTTCGCACCATGCACACCACTCCGTACCACTTACTCCAACTCTCTCCACACACCTGCACTTGCACACCTGTGCTCTCACACCTGGTGCCACCTGCACCCTTCTCTCCCCAAGCGCATTCGCGCTGATCCACTCACTCACTACTCCACACACTGCTCCACACACCTGTTCAGTTGCACACCTGTGCAATCACACCTGTTCAATCATACCTGTTCAATCCTCACACACACGGCATCATCTCAGCTAACTACTCCCTTCTGAAACTTGCGCTTCCCAGTCGTCCCTTTAAACTATTGCGCTCCCACGTCATTATCATCCACACTAAACTACCTGCGTCCCCACTACAGGTATCAGTCACTAACTAATCTTAACGTCACCTAATGTCATCTTCGCTAGATCCCTACACACAATATAACCTAACCCACCCGGGCTAGTTTTCACTGCCATACACCCCATAATCTATTGCGCATTTGCCCCACATTGTGAGGGATGACAGAGTTGTCATCCCACCACATCGGGCATCTCCCACTACCAATTTTCCACATCAAATTTCAACAAATCAAAAATTTGCCAATCACTGCCCATTATCTGCCAATCATTACTGCCAATCCTTTGCCAATCATCAAATTTTGTCTTTTTCTAATTTTGGGTCCAAAACAATATCCCCGTCATTACAGTCTACTTACTAATGCCTCTCGGTGCGCCAATTTACTTCTAAAACTCGGCTGCGTACAGCCAAGCCATGAATGCGGGTTGTTCGGTGCCAGCGGCTGGATACGTCCCGCATTCGGTGCAGGGAAGGAGGTTTACCCGGGCCGAGGTCCCACGCACCATCTCGGCACGGAGCCATCCCATGGCCCGATCTCGACCTGCCGGAATGCCTCAACAACAAGTGGTCGCCATGACGACCCTTCCTATCGGGCTGCCCGCTCCGCCTAGTGGAGCACGGACGCGGCCGTTCAAAGCGAGGCCCGGCACGCACCGAGGGCCCGATTCGGCTATAAGTCGCTCTAACCGCTAAACCGGTTACCGTCGATGCTTCACCTGGACGCTTACATGCATACGCTACCCCTTGCTTGCTCATACCTTTCCTTACACACCCAGGTACCCTCATTCCGCTCAACGACTTGGTCACACACCTGACCACCGAACACCTTGGCACACATTCGTCGCTCGCACACCTCACCAACACACCTCTTCGCGCCCCCTCCTCGGTCACCTCCTCTGTGACCATCACAGGTGTGCTTTCACTCGCACACCCAACCACGAGCCTCACTACCAATTCCAGCGTGCATTCCCACTCACGCTCTACCATTCCAGGTGTGCATCCTTCCATTCCAGGTGTACATCCTCGCTCACCTGTCACAACCAACTCACGCTCCTTGTCACTCTCACTACTCTCACCACCACTCTTGACAGCGCACTCACCCTTACTCTCGACAGCGCACTCTTCCCTCATGCACCTGTCCGTTACACACCTTTCTCGCGCACACTCTCCCGTTACACCCTCTGTAACACTCACCACAGGTGTACACTCTTCCTTACTTTTGACAGCGCACTCTTTCCCCATGCACCTGTCCGTCACACACCTTTCTCGCGCACACTCTCCTGTCACACCCTCTGTAACACTTACCACACCGCGCTTCCATGTGCTCCCTCGCACACGCGCTACGACCGACTCACTCTCGACAGCACACTCACTGGTCGGCACGCACTTTTTCCTCACACACCCCATGGTCGGACATTCTTGCACACCTCGTTTTTCGCACACCAGACCTGTCGCACACTTCACCAACGGCCTCTCACGAACACCCGGGTCCATCTCGACCCCCAAGCTCATTAAATCACCTGGCGCATCATACGCACGACCATATTGGTCACCACTTACACCGGGTCCTCTTCCTCTTCGCTTCTCCTCCATCACCTGCGAATCCCTCATCCGGTTAATGAGCACATCATCACGATCCGAACACAGACTTCGGACCAATTCTTTTACTTCCTCCTTTATCTCTTTCTTATCCTCTCTCCGTCGCTTCTTAATTTCGCTCACCCCTTCTTCCACTTCTTCTAATTTCTGCTTCACCTCTTTTATTCCCCGGTACGTCTCCTCAAGTTCGTCCTCTAAGGCTACCTTGACCGTTTCCATGTGCGTCCTCACCTGCCGGTCCTTCGTCTCCATTACCTCTATCACCTCGTCCAACCTCGTTGTCAGTCCCTCACGTACCATCTGACATTCCCTCTTCGTCGCTACCAAGTCATTTTTTAGGTCATTTTGTGTCGCTTTTAACCCTCCTATTACCGCTGTGTTCTTCTTTACCTGGTCCGTTAGTTCTTTTTGTCCCTCTGTCAGTTGTTCTACTCCCAGCGTCAACTCCTCTATACCCCCTTGCAATTTTACAGTCCCCTTTCTCACCTCCTTCTCCATGCGCTCCTTACAGTGCCTCACCTCCTCGCGCACTCCTCCGACCTCCTCACTCACACCTCTTCTGATCTCTTCTCCCATCACTTGCATCTCCTGCCCAGATGCCACCCTCATCTGCTCCATTTCCTCCCTGTGAGCATCCAGTTTAGTTTCTACCCCCATTCTGACCCCCTCTATCTGCTGCCCCATTTGTTTAACTTCCCTTTCCGCTTGGTCCCTCATGTCCCTCAATTTGCCTTCCATACTGTTTTCTAACCCCATTAACCCCTTTTGCATCCCTTCCATTTGATTCTCTTGAGCAGCCATTCTGTTTTCTACCCCCATTAACCCATTTTTCACCTCTTTTATCCCGTTGTCTAACCCCTCAAATTTGTCGTCTAACTTCCCAAATTTCTTGTCTAATCCCTTAAAATTATTGTCTAATCCCTCACCGGTACCCCTCGCTTCGTCCCTCATTACCCCCATTTGGTTTCCCATTACCCACAATTGCTCCTCCAATCGCTCACTCTGAGCATCCATCCGGTTCCCCATTACCCCCATCATTCTGCTTTCCATTTCTTCGCTATTCTTGTCCATAAGGGCCTTCATTTGTATAAAAAAAAGGTTCAAATCTACCAGCGGCGCTACTACGGTCGCGGGCGCGATCGCCGTGGCCATGTGCGAGGCGCCATTTTGCGCGCCCGTAACCTCGTGCGCGACGACGCTATTTTGCGACCCTGCTACCCTCACTGCTTCGCTCTCCTCATGTCCCTCAATTTGGTCCTGGATCGACCCTGCCTCACTCTCCTCTACCGGAACCCAGCCGTCTTGGTCTGCCATAGCGCGACTTTCAAAATTAGGGTTTTTTTTTTTTTTTTTTGGGAAACACAATCAAATTTCGCCGTTATAATTTCGAGCGCGTGAAACGCGCTCAGGGACCGATCCCACTTCCCGACACCAATTGTTACTCTAATAGTACAATTGGTGTTCCAAAATTTGGGCCTAACAAATTTAGTCCCAGGTCCGAATCCAACTCCTGACAACCAATTGTTACGGACACGACTTAGATGTTGCTTGACCGAGCGGAATGGCCGCCGTGTTCGCACAAGTTACCCGATTACACTCGAACGTTGGCCGAATCACGCTATGCTAAATCAATGAAGGAAAGGACACAATGGCTGGGTTAAATGACACGACACCAGGGGTACAGTTCTCAAGACCTCCGGAGGAGGATATAATATGGGATATGCAGAACGTTTAGATTACACGGACAAGAGGTACAGCACAGAAAGGTAGGCACTTATACACGGTCTTATCTTAGCCCCGACAGACCACAGACAAACGGGACAAGGCTGACTCACACAGGGATTGAAGGCAAGGAGGGGCAGGTAGTCGATGGCTCAAGGTGCACCTTGGCTCAGGGGCAGAATCGACCCGGTCCGGTCCAGAGATGCGGGAGGTATCTTTCAGCGCTAGGAGGTGACGTCCTTTCTCCTTCGTAGCTGAGGCGCATCTGACGTCACCTCCGTCTTCCTGCGCTTGTCCCGCGGGGAGTGACACGCCCTCGGCTCGTTAGCTCCGCCCCAGATGGAATCGGTCCGCCGCTTCTTATTGGGTGCGGGGGGTTACCGGGCTCCGCCCTTGACGAGGAGCTGACAGTGAGCCCCTGCGTGGTAACCCCGTCGGAGCACATGGTCAATGGCGGCTAACCAAGCCGGAGTGAGGATGCGCACTCCCCGCGCCGCTGTTGTTGTTGTTGGTGTTGTTGTTTCATGAGATGATGGGAGGATGCGGAGATGAGATTGTGGGGAGGTATTGGGAGGTCCTAAACTTACTACTGGTGCCATACAATCACATTCTGGTGCAACGAAGAGTCAGAATTAATGGAAACGAGTCCTTAACTGACATAGACTAAGAATAACTAGCAAGATGTCCTATAGTTGTCTACGTGAGATGCGGTGAACCTGGGCACGACATTTAATGGGGGAAAAAGGGGAAGGTCGGGGCTACAGAGTGTTGTTTACAGACAATGGGACTAGGGAATGGGGGATTGGGGATAGTTGGGGAGTATTGGGGAAATAGGGGAATATTTACAAGCGGATATGGATGGAGGCCAAATCCCATATCCGCAACAATACATAACCATATACGTTTCCTCTATTATAATATAGATTCTCAGATTTTATGATTTTCACAGGCTTTGAAATTTTATGGGTCTATTATTCATCCAATGGATTTCTCACACCTGACAACTGCCAGAGTGTAACATTTTGCCAGACCTGTGGAAATATCATCCAAATAAAAGCATCAATGAATCATCTTCTTTATTTACCAAATACCCATCCACAAATTATGTATGCTATTTCAGTTTTCCAGTCAATTTGACCTTTATAGCAATCGGAGTCACTGCATACCTCCAGTACCCTTTATAAACTGAGTGACGCACACCCTCAGGACAGTTTGGTGCTGCAAATAAAATCTGTTTCCTTTTATCTTCATAAATTCACTTCACCACTTTCCTCACAGCACAAAACAAACAAGAAAGAGCAATCTGAGATTGCAGACCCTCACCAGGACGTGTTTTCAGTGTTTTTTTGTTTTGTTTGTTTTTTGTATACAAGTTCGAGGCTCGTGGAAGAGCTAACAATAATCACAAAAAAAGAAACGGACACACAAAACATACAATAAAGGGAGCGGGAGACAATATGGGGAGAGAGAGGGAAGCATGCAAGTACAACAGTAGAGAACAGGGTCATCGGGAGATCTGTGGGAGGGAGAGGGCTGATTCAGTGGTTTTTCAGGCTTTTGTGTTAAAACAAATATGGCGGCCGAACCACGTGACCAATAACGTCATTATTTTTTTTTCTCAACCAATTTATCCCAAGATGATGCTCAACAAATTTCATCTTGATCGAATGACATTTTGTAGTTGTCGAATTATGACGTCACAATGGAGGCACCTATGACATCATCATTAACCTATTTTATCCACATGGAGAGTTCTTTACAATGAGCCATGTCTCAATTTTTTCTGTTGAGCACTTTCGGAGATATACTTTCACGTGAATAAGTACGTACACCCCATGTAAAGTTTTGACTTTTTCAACATATTTCAACATAAAGCTATTTGATCTTCATTTCAACAATATTGAAAGATAAAGGTGATATTGTGGTGCTGCGCACACACGTCTCGATTGCCAGAGAGGTAGGCCACAACACGTTGGTACAAACAAAGAGTCTTCTTTAAGAGCTCGCACTTCAGCACTGGGCGGGCTCGAGCTCAGAGCCCGCATATATGTCCCGAGGCCACGCCTTGCCCGCGAGCGTGGCCGATCGGCCGAAAGGCGGGGCATGCATTACAGTTCCCCGCCTGGACGTTCGCGCCACCCACTGGTGCGCGTAATTATTGTCCCTTGTGCCCGCCACACACGCGCCCCCAGAATTCCCGCGCACCTGAAGGGTGAGTTTGCGGGGAAGCCGGATGACCCGGCCGAAACGCCCCCTGGCGATGTATGCAGGGCTGGGGGGTAGCGGGACGGCGGGGCTGGGGGGTGCCGGGGGTCTGACCGCCGGGGGGCGGCCTCGACGCGGAGGCAGAGCTGCCTGCGGGGGGTGGTCCAGATCGAGGTGGGCCGGCTTGAGGCGGTCCACGGAGATACGATCCGGGGCACCGCCGATGTCGATGGTGAAATATTTGTCCCCGGTCTCCAGCACGCGGAAGGGGCCGTCGTACGGGGGCCGTAGCGGTGCCCGGTGGGCGTCATGCCGGACGAAGACGTACTCCGCCGTGCGAAGCTCTGGGGTGATGTGGGAGGACGGGCAACCGTGGTGTGCCGTCGGCACCGGGGTGAACCTCCAGGCGGTCTCCTGCAGGATGGAGCGCTGTTGCACCGCGGATCAAGGAGCCATGGAGTCGGGGATAAATTCGCCCGGTACCCGCAGCGGTTGCCTGAAAACCAGCTCCGCCGAGGACACGCGCAGGTCGTCCTTGGGCGCCGTCCTGAAGCCCAGCAGGACCCATGGGAGCCTGTCAGCCCAGCTGCCGTCGCGGAGGCTGGCCCGGAGCGCGGCCTTCATCGAGCGATGAAAGCGCTCGCACAGGCCATTGGCCTGGATGTGGTAAGCCGTGGTGCAGTGCAGCTTTACGCCAAGCCCTTGCGCCACCGCGCCCCAGAGCTCCGAGGTGAACTGGGGGCCGCGGTCGGACGAGATGTCCGAGGGGGCATCGAACCGGGCAACCCAAGTGGCGATGAAGGCTTGCGCCACCTCAGCCGCAGACGTCGCCACCAATGGCACGGCCTCCGGCCACCATGTGGTGCGGTCCACCATGGTGAGGAGGTGGGTGAATCCCTGCGAGGGAGGTAGAGTTCCCACCAAGTCGACGTGAACGTGGTCGAACCGATGCTTGGGCACCGTAAACGGGGCCAATGGGGCCTGGGTGTGGCGGTGGACCTTTGCGCGCTGGCACGCGAGGCACGTCCTGGCCCAGTCACGGACGTCCTTCCTGAGGCCGTGCCAGACGAACTTCGCCACGGCGAGCTTCTGGGAGGCCTTCGTGCCCGGGTGGGACAGGCCATGGATGGCGTGAAAAACTGGGTGCTGCCAGCCAGCGGGCACGATGGGGCGAGGCCGGCCGAGGGAGACGTCGCACAGGAGGGCCGCTTCCGCGACGTCGAACGGCACCTCGGTGACACGGAGGCCCGTGACGGCGGTCCGCAAGGCCTGGACGCCGGGGTCGGCGGTCTGGTCCTCCGCCATCCGGGTATAGTCGATCCCGAGGTGGACCGCATGCACGACGGACCGGGAAAGGCAATCCGCCACCGGGTTGTCTTTACCCGCCACGTGACGGATGTCCGTCGTATACTCGGACATGGCAGAGAGGTGACGCTGCTGCCGTGCCGACCATGGCTCGGCGACCTTGGCCATCGTGAACACAAGTGGCTTGTGGTCAATGAAAGCCATGAACGGGCGGCCCTCGAGCAGATGGCGGAAATGTTGGACCGCCAGGTGGAGCCCAAGCAGCTCGCGGTCGAAGGTGCTGTGGCGCCGTTCGTGCGGGCGAAGCTGCCGGCTAAAAAACGCCAGCGGCTGCCAAGCACCACGCACCCACTGCCCGTGCACCGCGCCCACCGCGTAGTCCGATGCGTCAGTGGTGAGGGCGATCGGTGCATCGGGCACCGGGTGCGCCAGCATGGTGGCGTTGGCCTGGGCCAGCTTTGCGCCCGCAAACGCCATGGCCATCGGCTCCGACCAGGCGACGTCACCTTTGCCCGGCTTGCCCCGGAGGGCCTCGTGCAGGGGGCGGAGGAGCTGGGCGACTTGGGGCACGAAGCGGTGGTAAACATTTACCATGCCCAGGAACTCCTGGAGCCCCATGATCGTGCGGGGGCATGGGAAATCCCTGACCGCCTCCACCTTGGCCGGTAAAGGGACGGCCCCGTGCCTGGTGATGCGGTGCCCCAAGAAGTCGATTGTGGCGACGCCGAAACGGCACTTTGCGGGGTTGATGATCAGGCCATGCTGGCCCAGGCGTTCGAAAAGCGTGCGGAGGTGGAGCAGGTGCTCCTCCCGGGACGCGCTCGCGACTAGGATGTCGTCCAGGTAGAGATTGATGAAAGGTAAGTCACGCAGGATGCTGTCCATGAGCCGTTGGAACGCCTGGGCCACATTCTTCAACCCGAAAGGCATTCGCAGGAACTCAAAGAGGCCGAAAGGGGTGATGACGGCCGTCTTTGGGACATCGCCCGGTTGTGCAGGGACCTGGTGGTAGCCCCGGATGAGGTCCACCTTGGAAAACACGGTTGTGTTTTCCAACCGGGCGGAAAAGTCCTGGACATGCGGGACCGGGTAGCGGTCGGGGGTGGTGGCATCATTGAGCCGGCGATAGTCATCCTCCGCCGGGCTTTGGCACAATGTGCAGCGGAGAGGCCCAAGCGCTGTTTGAGCGCCGCACGATACCCAGCCGTTCCAGCGTGGCGAACTCCGCCTTCGCCACGGCGAGCTTGGTGGGGTCGAGTCGGCGTGCCCGGGCGTAGACCGGTGGCCCGACCGTGGGTACATGGTGCTCCACCCCGTCTTTAACGGCCACCGCTGAGAAGGTGGGCCGCGTGAGGGCCGGGAAACTGGCGAGGAGGCGGGTAAACTCGTCCGCTGCCGGAAGCGTACAAACTAAACTCGCCGGGACGGAACCTTTCAGCAAGCCGCTCGGTGAGCCGCTCAGCGAACAACCGAGCGAGCTGAAGGCTTCGGCCTGGACGAGACGGCTGCGCTTAACGTCGACCAACAGACCCATGCGCACATAGGAAGTCTGCACCGAGCAGGGCCATTGGCACGCTGGCGGTGACGAACGACCATTGAAAGCACTGCCCTCCGAACCGCAGTGAGAGACAACGCTTCCCGAATGTGCGGATGGGTGTACCGTTGGCGGCAAGCAAAGCAGGGCCCCGGCCCGCGGCTTGCTTGTCAGACATGGAGGCAGGGAGGACACTTACCTGCGCTCCTGTGTCGCAAAGGAAACGGCGCCCGGACAAGGCGTCCGTGATGAACAGGAGGCTGCCGGAATGGCCGACGCTTAGGGCCGCAAATGAGCGCCGGCCCGGTCGTTTCCCGACCCATCAAAAGAACACGGCGGGCGGCACGTTTTAGCCTTGCGGCCGAACCTGGCATGGTAGTAGCACCAGGTTTGTGGCAGTGATGGCCGCATCGGCCGTGCCGGCGGTGGCGGTGGTGGTGGCGGCGGCGGTAGTGGGCGGGGCGCAGCCGCGGCCACGAGGGAAACCGGGGGCGCTGTAGCCTCTGCACCGGGATCCACTACGGCAGCACCGTAAACCGACCGCGTGTCGCAGGCCGCGAAAACCTTGTCGGCCTCTCCAGCCAGGGCGCGGGGTTCCTTTATTTTGGAACCGGCCAGCGCGAGGCGCACCTGTACAGGCAGCTGGCGTCGGAAAAGTGCCCGGAATAAGAAATCCGGGGGCGGTCTCCCAGCAGGGACAGCATGAAATCCATCCATACGGATGGTCGTGTGTCGCCGAGGACGGGAAGGTCCAGGAGGCGGTCGGTACGTTCGACCTCCGTGAGCCCGAACATGGCGAGGAGGAGACGTTTGAGTGCCTCGTACTTGTGGTCACCCGGCGGGCACTGAAGGATGGACACCACGCGGGCGGCAGTGCGGGGCCCGAGGGCGGCGACCACGTGGTAGTACCGGGTCTTGTCCGCCGTGATGCCCCGGAGTTGAAATTGAGCTTCGGCTTGTACAAACCAAACGTCGGCTTGCGCCTCCCAAAAGTCCGGGAGCTTGATTGCGACGGCGTTGGTAGCCATGGCGCGTTCGGGGGTCAGCAACGGCTGAACCCAAGCGGGGTCACCAGTGTGGTGCTGCGCACACACGTCTCGATTGCCAGAGAGGTAGGCCACAATGCGTTGGTACAAACAAAGAGTCTTCATTAAGAGCTCGCACTTCAGCACTGGGCGGGCTTGAGCTTAGAGCCCGCATATATGTCCCGAGGCCACGCCTTGCCCGCGGGTGTGGCCGATTTGCCGAAAGGCGGGGCATGCATTACAGTTCCCCGCCTGGACGTTCGCGCCACCCACTGGTGTGCGGAATTATTGTCCCTTGTGCCCGCCACAATATAATACATATCCAGCTCAAACAACCAACAATGGCAGACAGGACAATTCGAGAGACAGCATTTATGTTTAATAAACATAAATGCAAATTTCGCATGTGGAAAAAGTAAGTACACCCCTACATTTATGACGACTTCAAATACCTAAATTTTTCCCTGTCGATGTCAGAGACTGGCAGACAGTTATAAGAAACGCCGACTTGAGGTTGTTTCTGCCAAAGGGGGCAATACCACCTATTAGAGCCAAGGGTGTACTTACTTTTTCCACATGCGAAATTTGCATTTATGTTTATTTAAATGATACAATGGACTACAAAATGTAAATGTTTCATGATATTTGTTGTATTATATTGAAGGAGCTGCGCTCCAACGCGAGTCGAAAGAATTGACGCGACCAAAGACGGAATTCGTCCGAGTTGCTTTATTCCAACAAAACAGCTCAGGTATTCTGAAAAGCCCGTTTATCGGGCAGCAATATATTGTTGCGGAGATGAGGACTGTATATGTTTTTTGATTGTGTGCTGTATGATTATTATTATTGTTTATTCTGCGCCCCCCTACCTCCGGTTGTGGTTGTATAAAGGTCAAAGGGCGTTCCCGTAGTTAGTCCATAAAACATACATGCAGGACACGATATATCTTTGTTGACAGTTATATCCTTATTATGTGTTTTTAGAGTAAGGCTGTGTCTCCCATTAATTGAAATACTCCATTGCACCAGTGAAAGAGATAGATTCCCTTCATTCCCACTCCCAACGCTTCCATTCCCCCCCTTTCCGTCAATTGCAATTCGCATTACCAACTGCATGTTGGGCGGTTTTCTTCAACCACCATGGCCACGAGGCAGGGTTGGGGAAGAAAGGCGTGTCTCCACCTCGTCATAGAGGGGAGGAGTGAGCCAGCCCCACTCGACCAACCATGAGCCAGGGGTTTGGCTAGAGAGGGCGGAGGAAGAGCGATCGGGGAGGTTCGCAAAGGTTGAGGGGCGGGGGCCTATATAACCCAAGGCAGGGCGTGTCCAAAGGGAGATGCACTTTGAGTTGGTCTGAGTCGGTTGCCAGTAGAGGGTCTGAGTCGGTTGGTCAAAAAAGGGTTGGTCTTGGTGAGAGAGGTCTGAGTTGGTCTGAGTTGGTCGTCAAGAGAGAGTGGTAAAGAGTGAGGGACCAAGAAAGAGTTGAGGGTTGGACCAGACGAGTGGGACAAGGCCTGGCAAGGCAAGCGGAGGCGGCAGTAGCAGCGACACCCGGCAGCCGCTTGGGGCCTGGGCGGCGGTTTGGAGCAGGGCCGAAAAGGAACGGCGGCTGCTAAACGCGCCGATCGTGCTGCATGACCCCCTTGGACCTCCCTCTCCCTCCAGCCATCCACATCCTGCGATTCCTGCAATTCCCTGCGTGAGTCAGTGTCTTCTGTTTGTTCTGTCCTGGGATAAGTTAAGCCTGTAGATAAGCTCGTATTTGCACTGTGTCACCTGCGTCTTATGTGTTGTAAATAAACTTGATTGCTTTCTTTTTGCTTGTGTGTAAATAGCCAATAAATTCAGTCGTATTTCCAAACCTTTCTTGCCTTCTTTTTCCTCTTTGCATTCGGTCGTTTTTGTCTTTTCCCTATTGGGCAGCTGTGGTGCGATACGGCCAAAGTTCGGGTGGAATCGGGTAAGTTTGTTAGGTCGCGGTCACCAACTGCTCGGTCTACAACATCTAACCGCGATCTGTAACAATTGGTGTCAGGAGTGGGATTCGAGGCCCGACCAAATTTTTTTAAAAAAAACGAATAGAGGAAAAAAAAAAAAAAAAATTTGGTCAAAATTTGGAGCGGCCGAAATTTGTTTTGTTTTACAAAACCTGAATTTTGAAATCGCGCCATGGCTGGTCAAGGCGACGGGATGCCGGTGGGAGAGATAGACGGGGTAGAATCGACCCAGGACCTCGGGGAAATGTATGTGGAGGAAAGGGAGGAGGAGAGCAATGAGGTGGTTGAGGGTGTATCAGACGCACAAAATGGCGCTCTCGCGCACAAGGTTTCAGGCGCGCAAAGAGGCGCCTCGCACGAGCGCGCGGTAGCCGAGCCCGCTGTATCAGCGGGCTTTAACATGCAGCAGTTCATGGCACGGTTTAGCGAATACATGGCACAGTCGAAGTGCGACAACGAAAAAAGAGCCAGGGAAATGGAGGGAATGGAAAACAGAATGGGGGAGCGACTAGGAAATCAAATCGGGGAGTTAGACAAGAAATTTGGGAAGTTAGACAATAATTTTGAGGAGTTAGACAAGAAATTTGGGAAGTTAGACAATAATTTTGAGGAGTTAGACAAGAAATTTGGGAAGTTAGACGACAAATTTGAGGGGTTAGACAACGGGATAAAAGAGGTAAAGAATGGGTTAACGGGGGTGGAAAATAGAATGGCTGCCCAGGAGAATCAGTTAGAGGGGGTGAAAAATGGGTTAATGGGGTTAGAAAATAGGATGGAGGACAAATTGCGGGAGATAGGGGAACAATCTGCCAGGGAAATCAAACGAATGGGAAACCAGATAGAGGAGGTGCAAATCGGGTTAGAAAGTAAACTGGATGCTCAGAGGGATGAATTGGGACAGATGAGGGTGGCATCTACAAAAGAGATGGGGGAGATGAAAGAGGAGATACGACGAGGTGTGGGTGAGGAGGTTTCAGGGCTACGTGAGGAGGTAAAGCGAGGTGAGAAGCGTATGGAGAAAGAAGTGAGGAATAATACGGCTAGGTTACAGGGGGGCATAGAGGATCTGACGAAGGAGGTGGAACAGCTGACAGAGGGACAGACGGAGTTAGTGGAGCAGGTTCAAAAGAACACTGCGGTACTAGGAGGGTTAAAGGCGACACAAAAAGAAATTAAAAACGAATTAATAGCGACGCAGAGGCAATGTCAGATGGTACGGGAGGAACTGACAATGAGGGTGGACGAGGTGACAGAGATAATGGAGACAAAGGACCGGCAGGTGAGGATGCACATAGAGACGGTCACGGTAGCCTTAGAGGACGAACTTGAGGAGACGCACCGAGAAATAAAAGAGGTTAAACAAAAATTAGAGGAAGTGGAAGAAGAGGTGAGTGAAATTAAGAAGAGACGGACAGAAACTAAGAGAGAAATCCAGGAGGAGGTAATGGAATTGGTACAAGGTCGGTGCTCAACTCATAATGTGATGCTCACTAACCAAATAAAAAGTTTGCAGGTGGCAAAGGAGGTGCGGAGACGAGGTACGGAGGTGAGTGGCAATGTATATGATGTGAGGAAAGCTTCAGTCGGCTTGGGGATTGGTTTGGATCCAGGTGTTCGTGAAAGGCCGTTGGTGAAGTGTGCGACAGGTCTGGTGTGCGAAAAAAGAGGTGTGCGAGAATGTCCGACCATGGGGTGTGTGAGGAAAAAGTGCACGCCGAGGAGTGAGTGTGCCGTCAGGAGCGAGTTGGTCGAAGCGCGTGTGCGAGGGAGCACAGGGAAGCGCGGTGTGGTGAGTGTTACAGAGGAAGTAACGAAAAAGTGTGCGCGAGAGGATGCGCGAGAAAGGTGTGTAACGGACAGGTGCATGGGGAGAGGGTGCGCTGTCAAGAGTGAAGGAGAATGCACGCCTGTGGTGAGTGTTACAGAGGGTGTAACGGGAGAGTGTGCGCAAGAGTGTGCGCGAGAAAGGTGTGTAACGGTCGAGTGCATGAGGAAAGAGTGCGCTGTCAAGAATGGAGGTGAAAGTAGTGAGAGTGACACGGAGCGTGAGTTGGTTGTGACAGGTGAGCGAGGATGTACACCTGGAATGGAAGGATGCACACCTGGAATGGTAGAGCGTGAGTGGGAATGCACGCTGGAATTGGTCGTGAAGCACGTGGTTGGGTGTGCGAGTAAGAGCACACCTGTGATGGTCACAGAGGAGGTGACCGAGGAAGGGGCGCGAAGAGGTGTGTTGGTGAGGTGTGCGAGCGACGAATGTGTGCCAAGGTGTTCGGTGGTCAGCTGTGTGACCAAGTCGGTGAGCGGAATGAGGGTACCTGGGTGTGTAAGGAAAGGTATGAGCAAGAAAGGGGTAGCGTATGCATGTAAGCGTCCAGGTGAAGCATCGACGATAACCGGTTTAGCGGTTAGGGCGACTTATAGCCGAATCGGGCCCTCGGTGCGGGCCGGGCTTCGCGTGCCGCGAGAACCAGCGGGGATCCGAGCCACGGCGGGTTCGAAAGGACCGCCGTGCGCGATCCATGCTGGGCCTCGCGTGGAACGGCCGCGTCTGTGCTCCACTAGGCGGAGCGGGCAGCCCGATAGGAAGGATCGTCATGGCGACCACTTGTTGTTGAGGCATACCGGCAGGTCGAGATCGGGCCATGGGATGGCTCCGTGCCGAGATGGTGCGTGGGGTCTCGGGCCGGGTAAGCCCCCGTCCCTGCCCCAAATGCGGGACGCATCCAGCCGCTGGCACAGAACGACCCGCGTTCATGGCTCGGCTGTACGAAGCCGAGCTTTAGAAGGGAATTGGCGCACCGAGCGGATGTAATAAGTAGACGGGTGATGAGGATAGTGTTTTTGATCCGAAATTTAGAAAAGTGAGTAGAATTGGCAGTAAATGGAAAATTTTTGAATTGGTTGGAATTTGGATGAGCCAAATTGGGAGTGAGAGATGCCCCGATGTGGTGGGATGGCAACTCTGTCATCCCTCACGTGTGGGGCAAATGCGCTATAGTTTATGGGGTGTATGGCAGTGAAAACTAGCCCGGGTGGGTTAGGTTATATTGCTGGGGATCTAGAAGAGATGACATTAGGTAACGTTAAAGTTTAGTTAGTGACTGATACCTGTAGTGGGGACGCAGGTAGATTAGTGTGGATTATAATGACGTGGGAGCGCAATAGTTTAAAGGGACGACTGGGAAGCGCAAGTTTCAGAAGGGAGTAGTTAGCTGAGATGATGCCGTGTGTGTGAGAATTGAACAGGTGTGATTGCACAGGTGTGCAACTGAACAGGTGTGTGGAGCAGTGTATGAGGGAGTAGTGGTGATTGCGTGTTGTGCTGACCAAATGGTCCAGGAAGAGGAGGAGGGTGCAGGTGGCACCAGGTGATTGCACAGGTGTGCAACAACAGGTGTATGTGGCTGTGTGGAATAAATGGTAGTGTGGAATAAATGGAGTATTGGAATGGATGGTCGTGGAGTGAGTATGGTGGAAATTGTGGAGTGGAGTGGATGGTGCGAAGGTGTGACTGGGGGAAGAGTGGACCCCCATCACGGATACCCGGGGCGGGTAGTGTAAGTGTTAGGTAGAGGGTACAGGTAAATTGTGGTTGGATATTGGCATCTGTGGTGCGGGTGAAAGAATGGTCTTTGGATGGGTGCATTAGTGTTGTGGAAATGGCTGGGCGTGTAGCCTGTTAGTGTGTGTAGTTGGTTTGGGCACTCCACCACTGTGAGGATGTCGGCCAGGTGAGGCCGCAGGTGGGCTCTGGGAGCCGGTAGTAGTTGTTGTGGATGGGGCCCGAGGATCCGGAGGACGGACCTGGGTAGCCCAGTGCCAGAGGGCACCAGGGGGTGACAGAGCCAGGAGAGGGCCTGCCCCAGTTAGTTAGGTTAGGGTGAGGAGCTAGGTAAGCTCGGGTGGCAACTGCAGTGGTGGAAGTGTGCAGGTGGGTAGACCTGCTGGGAGAGCTACACGTCGCAGCCCAGAAATTGTGCGAAGCACCGGGAGATGAATCGGGGGAGTGAGACCCCAAATTGAGAAGCACCACAGTTTGGTCAATGGGAATTGGTTTTTAGAACCCATAGTGTAAGTTGGCCAATGGATTGGCAGGGAAAGACCCCGGGTAGTGTAAAGTGTGTTAAAATCATTTAGAGGATAGTTAGGATGAAGGATCTCCTCGCACCATCTGCATCCACTCACCTGAGGTGACAGGTACTCCGCACCATGCCATGTTTAATTATTTTTACTGTGCAAATGTTTTGGAATGTGAGACGCATCATGACGTGGGTGTGACATTGTGCTTTGATGTTCCATCTCTGCCTCCTTATGAGGATTGATGATGAATTTGGTGATGGCAAATTTTGAAGTAGAGGGATTGTGGAGACGAATTTGGTATAGGGGAAATATGGGGAAGACGTGACAGTAGTGACGAATTTGTAAATGTGTAGATTTTTGTACATATGGGGTAAGGGCAAGGGTAGGGTAGGTGACAGGGGGGTGACGTACGGTAGGGACGAGCTTTCTCACTTCGCCCTCCGTACGCATTTCGCCTTGCATTGCCTTATTGATGTGTACCCTTGTGACCTTACCCCTCGCTCAATTGTCTTTCCCCTTTTGTCTCCCACATGACCTGTGCGCCGTTGGGCGCCGAGGGGAGCGTGCGTGGGTCGGCCATTGTGCGCCCGAAATTCCCAGAACCAGCTGTCTGCATCGATGCACCACATTATGGACCACATGTCTGTGGCCGAGCACCACTTATGGACCCCATGGGTTGGGGCATGGCCCCTCTGCTGGAACCGGCCATGAGGGCCCGAAATCTTGCTGGCAGACCTTGGCCACAGGGCACCGATGCCCCACAGGTGAACCACACGTAGTCGGCCCTGTGGGCCATAAATAAAGAAAATAAAAGACACATTGGGCACACTTTATTGCAAATAGGCTGCCAGTAAGAAAATGAAAATGACAACATCTGGAAGAACAAATAATGATAACCAGCAGAGGGAGCCGAAGAGCAAGAGATCACCTGCAGGGTTAGGGGTTGTTGAATTTATTTTATTGTTGAACACTTGAACAGTGATGACTGCACCGATTGGTGCTTGGGGCGTGCTTTGGTGCGTTTTTGGGTGCTTTAATGGTGCATTGATGCAGAGCAGACTGTCTCCCCCCCAGAAAGAACAATTACAGGTCCTGGGTTAGTTTTGTAAATAAAAATAGCGTCATTGTAAATAATGCTTCCCACCGTCAGTGTATAGTTTGAAGACCATTCCGCAATTCGGTTAACTGTGGGCGTAAGTCTGTTAGGCAGGGTGCAATGGAGCAGCGGGACACATTTATTTATGTTTTAAAACTGTCGCACTCAGGGTCAGGTTAAAAGTAGAGGGAACTACACCTACGTGTCACACTAAAAATAAAAGTTGTAGGCCCGGGACGTGCCTAAGAGGAGGAGGGTGCAGTGTTGCGGAGATGAGGACTGTATATATTTTTTGATTGTGTGCTGTATGATTATTATTATTGTTTATTCTGCGCCCCCCTACCTCTGGTTGTGGTTGTATAAAGGTCAAAGGGCGTTCCCGTAGTTAGTCCATAAAACATACATGCAGGACACGATATATCTTTGTTGACAGTTATATCCTTATTATGTGTTTTTAGAGTAAGGCTGTGTCTCCCATTAATTGAAATACTCCATTGCACCAGTGAAAGAGATAGATTCCCTTCATTCCCACTCCCAACGCTTCCATTCCCCCCCTTTCCGTCAATTGCAATTCGCATTACCAACTGCATGTTGGGCGGTTTTCTTCAACCACCATGGCCACGAGGCAGGGTTGGGGAAGAAAGGCGTGTCTCCACCTCGTCATAGAGGGGAGGAGTGAGCCAGCCCCACTCGACCAACCATGAGCCAGGGGTTTGGCTAGAGAGGGCGGAGGAAGAGCGATCGGGGAGGTTCGCAAAGGTTGAGGGGCGGGGGCCTATATAACCCAAGGCAGGGCGTGTCCAAAGGGAGATGCACTTTGAGTTGGTCTGAGTCGGTTGCCAGTAGAGGGTCTGAGTCGGTTGGTCAAAAAAGGGTTGGTCTTGGTGAGAGAGGTCTGAGTTGGTCTGAGTTGGTCGTCAAGAGAGAGTGGTAAAGAGTGAGGGACCAAGAAAGAGTTGAGGGTTGGACCAGACGAGTGGGACAAGGCCTGGCAAGGCAAGCGGAGGCGGCAGCAGCAGCGACACCCGGCAGCCGCTTGGGGCCTGGGCGGCGGTTTGGAGCAGGGCCGAAAAGGAACGGCGGCTGCTAAACGCGCCGATCGTGCTGCATGACCCCCTTGGACCTCCCTCTCCCTCCAGCCATCCACATCCTGCGATTCCTGCAATTCCCTGCGTGAGTCAGTGTCTTCTGTTTGTTCTGTCCTGGGATAAGTTAAGCCTGTAGATAAGCTAGTATTTGCACTGTGTCACCTGCGTCTTATGTGTTGTAAATAAACTTGATTGCTTTCTTTTTGCTTGTGTGTAAATAGCCAATAAATTCAGTCGTATTTCCAAACCTTTCTTGCCTTCTTTTTCCTCTTTGCATTCGGTCGTTTTTGTCTTTTCCCTATTGGGCAGCTGTGGTGCGATACGGCCAAAGTTCGGGTGGAATCGGGTAAGTTTGTTAGGTCGCGGTCACCAACCGCTCGGTCTACAACATCTAACCGCGATCTGTAACAATATATACACATTTATGCCGGGGCGTTTGCCCGGGAAAACCGAGACCGGGCATGCCCGGGTGTCAAGGGCGAGTCCTGGAAAGGCGAGTCTGGACATGCCCGGGCGTCCTGGACGCGGCCTGGCAAGTCGAGGCTGGGCGTGCCCGAGCGCTCTGGGCGAGCCCTGGAAAGGCGACAGCGGGCATGCCCGGACGCTCTGGGCGAGCCCTGGAAAGGCGAGTCTGGACATGCCCGGGCGTCCTGGACGCGGCCTGGCAAGTCGAGGCTGGGCGTGCCCGGGCGCTCTGGGCGAGCCCTGGAAAGGCGAGAGCGGGCATGCCCGGGAAAGACGAGACCGGGCGTGCCCGGGAGGTTCGGGCATGCCCGGGAACAGCGAGTCCGGGCATGCCCAGGAGAGGCGCGTCTGGGCCCGTCCGGCCGAGCCCGGCATGGCGATCGCGCCCTGGCCGCGTCCTGGCAGGTGCAAGGCGATTGTGTACATTCAGCGGGAACCGCTACAATATCACCTTTATCTTTCAATATTGTTGAAATGAAGATCAAATAGCTGTATGTTGAAATATGTTGAAAAAGTCAAAATTTTACATGGGGTGTACTTACTTTTTCACGTGACTGTATGTACTATATATACAGCACGTATAAAAAAAAAAGGTAATCCGAATTCAAGGGGTTAATATGCAAAGGTTATTTATTTTGACAATTTACATGTGGTTTACTAATTAAGAGGAGATCCTCAGCTTTCCATTGATACCTTTCATGCATCATTGCTGTCTGGCATGACCGAGTACATGTTCATTGAAAATGACTAGTTCAAATCGCATTTTCACGATTTACAGCATGACAAATCACACAAATTACAGCATTTTTACACACAAAGTAAAAACAGAAAACTATGTCATACCAGACAGCAAGATCAAGCTGTGAGCATCAGACAATCAAAATGTTTTAAGATCAAGACGACATGTTATTTTCACAGCTCGGCCAGACCCGGAATGGACCAGGACCATTGTCAGGCTCTGCAAAGGAGGCAACATGGACAAACTGGCAGAGACTTCGGGGAAGGTTGATGAACTATCTCTGCTCTGGCAGTGAGAGTGATGTCGCAGTCCTGATTCACAGGTTTAACTCCGGACCCTGCATGTAGTTCACCATTCCTCGGTGCAGAATTCTCTTTTTGATTTATAGGTTGATGGGACACCGCAACACATTCTGGAAACCGCTGAATGTGAATAAGGATCACCTTACCCTCTTGTTGGAGTTGGGGGAACGGGTGGGAAGGATGTTGGAGATCGCCTTACGCTTCTGCTGGCAAGGTGTGAGGAAGATGCTCAAGATGGACTGAAGCTCCTGTATAAGGCTTGGGGGTGGTGGGGAGGGGATGCTGAAGATCACCTTGAAGGAGCGGCGCTCCAACGCGAGTCGAAAGAATTGACGCGACCAAAGACGGAATTCGTCCGAGTTGCTTTATTGAAACAAAACAGCTCAGGTATTCTGACCAAAAGCCCGTTTATCGGGCAGCAATATGTATACACATTTATGTCGGGAAGTTTGCCCGGCAAAAGCTATACCGGGCATGCCCGGGTGTCAAGGGCGAGCCTTGGAAAGGCGAGTCTGGACCTGCCCGGGCGTGTTTGGCTGCGGCCTGGCAAGTCGAGGCTGGGCGTGCCCGGGCGCTCTGGACGAGCACTGGAAAGGCGAGAGCGGGCATGCCCGGACGCTCTGGGCGAGCCCTGGAAAGGCGATAGCGGGCATGCCCGGATGCTCTGGGCGAGCCCTGGAAAGGCGATAGCGGGCATGCCCGGACCCTCTGGGCGAGCCCTGGAAAGGCGATAGCGGGCATGCCCGGACGCTCTGGGCGAGCCCTGGAAAGGCGAGAGCGGGCATGCCCGGGAAAGACGAGACCGGGCGTGCCCGGGAGGTTCGGGCATGCCCGGGAACAGTGAGTCCGGGCATGCCCAGGAGAGGCGCATCTGGCCGTGTTCTGGCGGGTGCAAGGCGATTGTGTGCATCCAGCGGTAACCGCTACACACGCCCCTCCAGAATCGACCTGCACCGGCAGGGTCAATTTAAGGGGGGTCCGGATGACCCGGCCGAAGTGACCCCTGGAGTGTCGTGGGGAGGGGTCCGACGTGGTGGTGGGTGGTCGAGCGGGGGGAACTGTGGACGGGGGGCGGCCTCGCCGCGGAGGAAGGGCCAACCGTGGTGGTCGGTCGACGTCCATGTGCACCGGTTTGAGGCGGTCCACAGAGATCCGGTCCGACCGGCCGCCAACGTCGACGACAAAGGACTTGTCGCCCCGTCGCAGGACCCGGAAGGGCCCGTCGTACGGCGGCTGGAGTGGCCCCCGGTGCGCGTCATGACGCACAAAGACGTACTCCGCTGCTCGAAGCGCCGGGGGGACGTAGGACTGAGGGCCACCGTGGCGGGACGTTGGCACGGGAGCAAATCGGCGGGCGGCCTCCTGGAGGTCCGAGCGCTGGTGTGCGACGGACCAGGGACAGCTAGCGTCGGGCACGAACTCGCCCGGGACGTGGAGCGGCTGGCCGTAGACGAGCTCGGCGGCGGACGCCCGGAGGTCCTCCTTGGGGGCCGTGCGGAGGCCCAAAAGGACCCACGGCAGCCGGTCGGTCCAACCGTCGTCCTGAAGGCCGGCCATGAGTGCGGCCTTCATGGAGCGGTGAAACCGCTCGCACAACCCGTTGGCTTGGGGGTGGTAGGCCGTGGTGCGGTGCAGCGTGACCCCCAACGAGCGGGTGACGGCGCCCCAAAGTTCGGACGTGAACTGTGGGCCGCGGTCGGACGAGATGTCTGCCGGTGCGCCGAAGCGCGCGACCCAGGTGGCGATGAACGCCTGCGCCACGTCTGCGGTGGTGGTGGAGGTGAGGGGCACGGCCTCCAGCCACCTGGTGGTCCTGTCCACCATGGTGAGCAGGTGGGTGAACCCCCGCGATGGGGGCAGGAGACCCACCAGGTCCACGTGGACGTGGTCGAAACGCCGTGCAGGCACGGTGAAAGGTGCCAGCAGGGCCTGGGTGTGGTGGTGGAACTTGGCCCATTGGCAGGCCGTGCAGGCGTTGGCCCAGTCGCGGACGTTCCGTCGAAGGCCGTGCCAGACGAAACGCGCCGACACCAGCTTCTGAGAAGCTTTCCGGCCCGGGTGAGAAAGGCCGTGGATGGAGGCGAAGATGCGGCGCTGCCAGGAAACGGGCACGATGGGGTGAGGCTGGCCCTGGGAGACGTCGCAGAGCAGGACGGTGCCCGCGAAGGGCAGGTCGGCCAGGCGGAGGCCCGTGTCCGCCGCCCAGAGGGCCTGCACCGAGGTGTCGGTGGTCTGGTCGGCCGCCATGAGCGCGAAGTCCTCGCCGAGATGGACCGCGTTCGCGCTGGCCCGAGAAAGACAGTCGGCCACAGCGTTGTCTTTGCTGGCGAAGTGCCGGATGTCCGTGGTGAATTCCGACACGGCGAAGAGGTGGCGCTGCTGGCGGGCCGACCACGGCTCCGTGACTTTGGCCATTGCGTAGACCAACAGCTTGTGGTCGACGAAAGCCGTGAACGGGCGGCCCTCCAGGAGGTGTCGGAAATGGTGAACGGCCAGGAATAGACCGAGCAGCTCGCGGTCGAACGTGCTGTATTTTAACTCGTTCGGCCGGAGCTGCCGGCTGAAAAAAGCGAGTGGCTGCCAAACCCCGTCCACCCATTGTTCATTGACGGCGCCCACCGCGTAGTTGGAGGCGTCCGTAGTGAGGGCGATGGGCGCGTTGAGCACCGGGTGAGCCAGCAGCGTTGCGTCGGCGAGGGCCCGTTTTGCGCTCGCGAAGGCCGCGTCCATGGCCGCGGACCAAACGATGTCATGCTTGGCCGGCTTGCCCCGGAGGGCCTCGTAAAGGGGCCGCATGAGCTGAGCAGCGCATGGCACGAATCGGTGATAAAAATTCACCATGCCGAGGAACTCTTGTAGGGCCTTGATGAAACGGGGACGCGGGAACGTGGTGATGGCCTCGACCTTGGTCGGCAGCGGCACGGCCCCGGTCTTGGTGATGCGGTGGCCCAAAAAGTCAACGGCCGTCGTGCCGAAGTGGCATTTGGCCAGGTTGACAATTAAGCCGTGCTCGCTGAGGCGACCGAACAGTGTTCGGAGGTGGAGGAGGTGCTCGGCGCGGGACGTGCTGGCGACGAGGATGTCGTCCAGATAGACGAAAAGAAATGGCAGGTCGCGCAGCACGCCGTCCATTAAGCGCTGGAACGCCTGGGCCACGTTCTTGAGGCCAAACGGCATCCTCAAAAATTCGAACAGGCCGAACGGCGTGATGACGGCCGTCTTCGGGACGTCGGCCGCCCGGACAAGTACCTGGTGGTATCCCCGTCTCAGGTCAATTTTGGAAAATATGACCCGTCCCACCAAACGGGCGGAAAAGTCCTGGATGTGCGGGATCGGGTACCTGTCGGGGGTGGTAGCGTCGTTGAGGCGGCGGTAGTCGCCACACGGGCGCCATCCGCCCCCCGGCTTTGGCACGATGTGCAGTGGTGAGGCCCACGCACTATTGGAGCGCCGCACGATGCCGAGGTGCTCCAACGCGTCGAACTCGGCCTTTGCCACGGCGAGCTTGGCCGGGTCGAGGCGGCGGGCCCTGGCGTAGACCGGCGGGCCCGTAGTGGGTATGTGGTGCTCGATCCCATGCCGCACTGCGACGGCCGAAAACGTCGGCCGTGTGAGGGCCGGGAATTCCGCGAGCAGGCAAGCGAACTCGTTCCCCGTCGGGAGGGCGCACGCCAGTTCGGTCGGCGCGGAGCTGCTCATCGTGCACGCCAGGGAGCTGAAGGTCTCGGCGTTGACAAGGCGACGACGTTTGACGTCGACCAGCAGCCCGTGCGCGCAGAGGAAGTCGGCGCCCAGCAAAGCCATGGGGACGCAGGTGGTCACAAAGGTCCACTGAAAGCGCTGGCTGCCGAAGCAGAGGGTGACGTTGCGCGGGCCGAAAGTGCGTATGGCCGAGCCATTAGCAGCGACCAAAGAGGGGCCGCAAACGGCATCCCGCCTGTCCTGCTCGGAGGCGGGTATGACGCTCAGTTGGGCGCCGGTGTCACAAAGGAAACGCCGCCCGGACGCTTTGTCCCGAATAAAAAGCAAGTTGCCCGAGTGGCCGGCGCTCATGGCTGGGAATGAACGCCGGCCCGGCCGTTTCCCGACTTGCCGAAAGTGCACGGGGGTAGGCACGTCCGAGCCTTGTGTCCGAACCTGGCGTGGTAATAACACCACGCCTGGTCAGGTGGAGGCCCCGGCCGTCGTGTCGGAAGCGGTCGGTGCGGCGTGGCGGCCGCCAGTTTCACCGGCAGTTCGGCCTCCAACCGCGCAGGGTGCTCGGGCGTCGTGGGCGTCGCCTCGGACGGCGGCAGGCTCCAGGTAGCCGCGCCGATATGTTGGCCCGCCGAGGAGATCTTATCGCCTTCCCTGGCGAGGGCGCGGGGATCGGTGATCGACGTGCCAGCCAGGGCGAGGCGTACCGGGTGAGGCAGCTGGCGAAGGAACAACTCGCGGAACAGAAAATCCGGAGAGTGCTCACCGAGCAACGAGAGCATATAGTCCATGCGCTCGGACGGGCGCATGTCGCCGAGCTCTGGCAGGTCGAGCAGGCGCCGTGCGCGTGCCGCCGGTGAGAGGGCGAAAGCATCGAGGAGGAGCGTCTTCAGCGCGTCATACTTGTCGGCAGCCGGCGGGTGCTCGAGGAGGCTCAGGGCGCGGGCCGCGGTGGCGGAACCGAGCGCTGCCACGACGTGGTGGAAGCGGGTGTCGTCCGCGGTGATGCCTCGCAGGGCGAACTGGGAGTCCGCCTGGGCGAACCAAACAGCCGCGTGAGCCTCCCAGAAGGTAGGCAGTTTAAGCGTCACTGCCGTATCCATGTCGGTAGGTCACCAGTGAAGGAGCGGTGCTCCAACGCCAGTCAAAAGAATTGACGCGACCAAAGACGGAATTCGTCCGAGTTGCTTTATTGAAACAAAACAGCTCAGGTATTCTGACCAAAAGCCCGTTTATCGGGCAGCAATATATATACACATTTATGTCGGGAAGTTTGCCCGGCAAAAGCTATACCGGGCATGCCTGGGTGTCAAGGGCGAGCCTTGTAAAGGCGAGTCTGGACCTGCCCGGGCGTGTTTGGCTGCGGCCTGGCAAGTCGAGGCTGGGCGTGCCCGGGCGCTTTGGACGAGCACTGGAAAGGTGAGAGCGGGCATGTGTGTAATCTGTGTGTGTGACCATGTGATCTGTAAAACGGACGCTCTGGGCGAGCCCTGGAAAGGCGATAGCGGGCATGCCCGGACGCTCTGGGCGAGCCCTGGAAAGGCGATAGCGGGCATGCCCGGACGCTCTGGGCGAGCCCTGGAAAGGCGAGAGCGGGCATGCCCGGGAAAGACGAGACCGGGCGTGCCCGGGAGGTTCGGGCGTGCCCGGGAACAGTGAGTCCGGGCATGCCCGGGAGAGGCGCGTCTGGCCGTGTTCTGGCCGGTGCAAGGCGATTGTGTGCATCCAGCGGTAACCGCTACAACCTTGTCTTTCTCCGTTCTGTTGGGAGGGATGGACAGATGGCCTTACTCACCCGTTGGGGGCTGGGGAGGGGGGGGGGGGGGTGGGGTTAGGGTGTAATGCGAACTTTCCCTCCTGTTGTGGGGGGGGGGGGGGGGGGGAGGCGGTTGGTGCAAAAGACTACCACCTACTCTCCTGTTGCGGGGGAATGGGGACCTGGGGGTAAGGTGAAGTATGGTCTGAACTACCTGTTGGAGGGTGGGGTAATACTGAAGACGTCCTTGTCCTGTTGCGGGGATGCGAAAGATGGCCTTACCAGCACTCAGCAGGGGGAGGGAGAGCATGGTGAAGTTACAATTCTCTCAATTCAACATGCAATGTTTCGACATTTTGCTGTCTTAACCTCTAATCTTTCCCAGGTAAGGTCTCGTTTCTTGGACTGTATTATTTATTGCAAATAATCCATCTTACATAATCCATAGGCCTAACTGTATTTATTGTAATCCTTTGTGTTGTGTATATTTTTGTGCACCCGTCGTTCTGATAGACTTTCCCCCTCCTCGTGTCATAAAGGAGAAAACACAAATAAAACTGCTGTTAGTATAGTCTAGTAGATCGACCAGAATTTTGGTTTCGGTGTTTCCAAGAACAGTTGGATCGGGGGCAGGGTGTGACGGGGTGTGACGGGGTGTGACGGGGTGTGACGGGGTGTGACGGGGTGTGACGGGGTGTGACGGGGTGTGACGGGGTGTGACGGGGTGGGACGGGGTGGGGTGGTGTGAGGGGCGAGTGGCACTCCGAAGGGCGCGGCATTGCTGGAAAGGGTTCTGATGTTCTCTCGTTCACTACGCGGTCAGTAGAAGGGGTTGTGTGTAACTCCAAACTTCTTGCCAAGTCGACGATCAAACAACAACTGAACGAAAGGGAATAACTCTCATGCACCAAGAATGGGAGTGGAAAAATGGCCGATCTGTGACTTCAGTTCTTTATGTGACGCCAATTGGTCAATGAGCCATCAACTGCAACATTATGTGGTGGAGCCCACGTCAGCCCTCCTCCTCCACCACTGATCTCGAGATCAGTGGGTGGAGTTTGGTGAATGCGGGGAGGAAGAAGAAGAAGTAAATACTGTTACAGGAAAAATTGAATAACGAGGATAAACTTCCGGGTGATCTTGCAAACTTTGAACTAACTGTGACGAAGATCCTCGTGCTCGGGTCGGATCTTCTGAGGAAAAGGTTTGTTCGGAGTTTCTCATTTTTTTATTAATACTAAGAAAGATCTGTAAAACGATCATTTGAAGGGATTCTTCACAACAGAGAGATGGGGCCAACATTATGATTATACACATCACGATATGTCAAAGAGCGGCAATAAAAAATAAGCATCACATCCGGTCATGAAGGAACATCATATCCGGTATCGGCCCTCTGGTGAATTTCCACTTGCAGTCCATTTTTCGTCGGACGATCTTCGTTGTAAAAACACGATTATAATCGCTTTTTTTTGTAAGTATGGCATCAAAATGGAAGTTTTAAAAGTTTCAATTGTTGTTCATTGGTATTTTATTCAAGTGATGCATTTATGACGTGAATGAATGACGATTTTATTTGCTTGTTTTATCCAATCTATCGGTGACTGATCGAGGCCTGTGTGGCAAGGACGGCTATCCGTAATCGATATCTGTCAATATTATCTGTCCCAGTTTTCAAAAAGAGTCCGGAAACATGAAATTGAAGTTCTTGTTGAAGTTTGATCAGGAAAACTCCTTCATTTCATGTGAACTCGGGGGTCCATTGGCCTTTTGGACCAAATTTCGATGGTTCATGGTTTGCAAGCTCTTACATTATCAAATACCAGTTAAACAAGATTTGATTCACAAAGATTGGCTTTCTACCTTCAGTACTTTATCAATGAACTAAGTTTCTGCATCGGAGATACTTTTCATTGAGTTCACAAAGTTAATTTATTCACGAAAGTAATTAATATCGCTAATTAGCAACATGTTAATTGCTTGATTATGAAGTATAAATTAAGTCATTAAAATGTGTATCCCATTATCCCATGGGCTTTGTTCACTGAAAGTTTTATTTAAATATTTCAGGTGTTGAGGAAGTTGTATGTTCTGATCCTTTCTTTTCAATGACAATGACCTCCCGCCTCCCCCACAATCAAAGAACTCCAAATGATCACGTCATTGCAAGGATCAGAACATGCATGATATTATAACATGTTAGATCAGGTCATTGAAAGGATCAGAACATGCATGATATTATAACATGTTAGATCTCGTCATTGCAAGGATCAGAACATGCATGATATGACGTGTTAAATCGGGTCATTGAAAGGATCAGAACATGCATGATATGATAACATGTTAGATCAGGTCATTGAAAGGCTCAGAACATGCATGATATTATGACATGTTAGATCAGGTCATTGAAAGGTTTAGAACGTGCATGATATTATATCATGGTATATCAGGTCATTCAAAGGATCAGATAGTGCATGATATTATGATGTGTTCGATCAGGTCATTGCAAGGATCAGAACATGCATGATATTATAACATGTTTGATCAGGTAATTGAAAGGTTTAGAACATGCATGATATTAAAACATGTTAGATCAGGTCATTGAAAGGCTTAGAACATGCATGATATTATATCATGTTAGATCAGGTCATTGAAAGGATCAGACCGTGCATGATATCACAACATGTTCGATCAGGTCATTGAAATGATCAGACAGTGCATGATATTATGACATGTTCGATGAGGTCATTGATAGGATCAGAACATGCATGATATTATAACATGTTCGATCTGGTCATTGAAACGATCAGAATGTGCATGATATTATGACATGTTCGATCAGGTCATTGAAAGGATCAGACAGTGCATGATATTATAACATGTTCGATCAGGTCATTGAAAGGATCAGAACATGCATGCTATTATAACATGTTAGATCAGGTCATTGAAAGGTTTAGAACATGCATGATATTATATCATGTCACATCAGGTCATTGAAAGGATCAGACTGTATGATATGACATGTTTGATCCAGTCATTGCAAGGATCAGAACACACATGATATTATAACATGTTTTGTCAGGTAATTGAAAGGTTTAGAACATGCATGATGTATAAAACATGTTATATCACGTCATTGAAAGGTTTCGAACATGCATGATATTATAACATGTCAGATCAGGTAATTGAAAGGATCACAACATGCATGATATTATAACATGTTCGATGAGGTAATTGAAAGGATCAGAATGTGCATGATGTTATATCATGTTACATCAGGTCATTGAAAGGATTAGACAGTGCATGATATTATAACATGTTCGATCAGGCCAATGAAAGGATCAGAACGTGCATGATATTATAACATGTTAGATCAGGTCATTGAAACGATCACAACATGCTTAATATAATAACATGTTAGATCAGGTCATTGAAAGCATCAGAACATGCGCAAGATATTATAACATGGTAGATCTGTGCATGTTTTCGTGTTTAATGTGTTCGCTCTTGCACGAGCTTTGGCTTTCGATACCAAATTTTTTTTTATTTTAAATGATCAGAACATGCATGACATCATATCATGTTAGATCAGGTCATTGAAAGGATCAGACCGTACCTCACCATTTTAAATTACTGATCGTAATATTTACTTCAGTGAGGATTTTGAGGTGGGGGAGGGGGGAGGCAATATCTCAAACCACAAAACCCTTTGAGGAGTGGGGTTATTGTTTCATAACATAATTAATATTATGTGGTCATCATGTTTTATTACTTTTGTAAAAAGAAGGAGCTTCCACACAAACACCATAAAAACGCCTTGAAAGAATTCCACGGAAGCGGCAGGAAGGGTCGTGTTATTAACCCTTGGTGGGTATATTGAGTGCAGTAGATCTACGATCAGATGTGATAAGCATGGACAAATGTCCGAGTCTAAATCTATTTCAGTTCAGTGTGGAACAGCATTATCGACTCTTCATATAGGTAACCAAATATGTTTGTGGTTTATAATATTTTTTCTTCCTGTATTGGCCGTTACTCCCACAAAAACGGCACTTTAAGCGATTTATACACATTAACACGGCAGGGAAAAACCACTTGTGGAGGTGGGATATTATTACGATTAAAGTTGTTTTGTAATTACATCAATCTTATGCTATTATCATTAGTTTTGTTAGTAGAAGCGGCCTTGAAAAAATGTAACAATATAGCTAACTTAACATTGATATACACCTCAACACGTGTCCCCAATGGTGGGAAAACACCTTTAAGGGAGAAAACCCCCCTTGGGAATGGGGGGGGGGGGGGAAATGAATGTGCTGCAACCTTCATTGTGTGACTATTAGTCCTGTCAAGTTTGGTTGAGATTGGATAAGTGACGACAGAATGTATCGCGGTCAAAAATCATCAGACAGACAGACAGACCCCAAATTGGGTATTTTAATATGATGATTAAAATAAATGCATTTCCCCATTTGTATTTGACGCGCTTGGGATATGCCTGGTCATGCCACAACGGCTCATCCGTATTCCTCCTCTCATTCCCCAAATGAAATTGCATTGTTTTGGCGGATAAAATTGGTTTGGTGTTGATGTAGCACAGCATCATGGGTCGAATGGTCTCCTCTTGTGTTTACCCTGGGTTTATTTTTGTCTCTGTAAATAAAAACTTGCATTCATTAGATCCTTTTTGATGGGAAAACTTACAAAATGGGACACAGTGGGTGAACAAACTGAATACAAACATGATCAGTGCATGATCAGTGCCCGTATTTATTGGATAATTATTGACTGGATTGTCCATGGAAATGAATCACAAAAATTCCAAACAGAGTAAGGAATATATCATGTATAACTTTTCTGTGAGTAACATAAACATTGTATCCTTGGCAGGTCATCGGTGAAATGGAGAGCTTCTTGGAATGGCTCCAATCACAAGGCCTGAGAGCAGAAACAGCCCAAGCAGTGATCGACGAGCTTGGAATTGAGAATCAGAAGGTTATTCGAGCTTGTACTGAGTCGGATTCATTGCGGGATGAGCTCTTTGCTCTCTCCAAAGAGAAATTTCAATTTGCAATGTATGCTGACTTCTGTAAATTTATGAATTCTTTTTTAAAGCCACAAGATGTCCAGATTGCAGGTTCTTCTCTGTTGGGAAGTATTTTCGTCAACTTGGATAATGTTATTCGGGAACTTTCCAGTTTCTGCCAAAACTTTGTTGGATTCCAAAATGTGCAGCTGGAAAATCGTCCTGGTGTCTCTGGAATTGGGTTCAGTGATGTCTGCAGCCTCCGCTCTCAGGATGGATTAAGATCCACGTCTGGTATGTGACAGGTTCCTGCGATATAGCATGTCAACAAATATCTTTATCTTCTACCATTGCTTTTTTAAAATTATTTTAACTTGTATAAACTCTTTTGGTGCAGCTTTGTGTTGTCTAATATGAATGTATTTTTGATGTATGGTACAAAGTCAATTTTTAGCTCACCTGGAACATATATCCGGTTAGCTTATGGGATGGCGCATCTTCAGTTCGTCCATAAACACTTGCAACTTCTTCTCCTAAACTGCTGATGGGATTGTGACCAAACTTGGCTAAAATTATGTTTCTTGTGTTCGAACTTAAGTTTGTTCACGGCATTAAAAAAATCGAGGTCTCAGAGGTCTATCGGGGGTCAAATTAAGTCCAGATTTGACCCAACCCAGCCCCCTAAAGTGGAACTACCGGGGGTCAAAGGGGAGGGAGAGTGGGGGGATCAGATTGGGTCCAGGTTTTAATCCCCCAAAATAGGTATTTGCTCTCTTCTCTGAAACCATCCACACGATTTCGATGACGCTTGACCACAACCGTCATCACCCGTGATGCACCAAAATTTGTACACGACATAAAAAAATCGAGGTCTCATGAGCTCAATGTTGTTGGGGGTGGGGGGGGGGGGGATGGGGGCGGCGCGGCGGTTGAGTTCCCCAAAATAGGTATTTGCTCGCTCCTACAAAACTACACACACAATTTCAATGAAATTTCACCACGACGTTCATCACCCGTGATGCACCGAAGTTTGTTCACAGCCAAAAAAAAAAAAAAAAAAATAATCAGAGTTTATGGGGAAGTGTGGGGGGAAGGGGAGTGGGTTATGATCTCCTAAAATTGGTATTTGTTCTTTTATCCGAAACTACACACAATTTTGATGAACCTTGATCACAACCTTCGTCACCCGTGATGTACCAATGTACCAAAGTTTGTTCACAGTTTTCGAAAAAAATTGGGGTCCATTGCCCCTATTTTTATTTTTGTTTTGTAAATTGTATGACATTCCTCAGTGTTCCGTGTTAAACGGTGCATTTAAGTTATTGGCATGCAAGAAGTGGTTTGTTGTCTCTCTTTTGTCATAGAAGGCTTATCCTTGTTTTCCCACACTTTTTGAAAAATATGAATATGCTTCATCGAATTCATATTGTAATCAGCTCCGTCCATCCGTCAGTTTGTCCGTCTGTCAGACATGCTATCTTCTCCTGAACGGTTGTGTAAAAATTCACAAACTTGGTTGTTTTGATCATATGGCAATAAGGTGCAACATCAGTATCCTTTTGACCCCGCCCCTTGGGTACATTGCCTAAAAAATGGAATACCATGAGGTAGAAAACCAAAAATTGTAATTTGAGGCACATTTTTGAACATTTTTTTTATGGCATAGCCCATAGGGCAAAGCCGTCTCGAACAGAGTTTGTCTGTCTGTATGTATGTTTGTATGTGTGTATGTATGTTCCCTCAAATGTACACCAATCAAAGCTGAGGATCTGGTCAAATGACAGGGGTGATGTGATGTCATGATGGCAGCACGACGCCTGACACCACACACCGCCATTTTGATTCCTTCGCCGTTCAAGCCGGACATATTGTTGAACCTGTCACGTATCACAATCTGCATGCTCTACCTTTATGTTTTTCATTCAGTCTGAAACACATGAAGTGAAACACGTGAAAATATGGATCTTTTATAACACTCAATTGTTATCATGGCTGTGCTTGTTGTTGTTTGTGGGTTCTTTCTGTGTAGTTTTATATGTTTCTATTGCTTCGCAAAATATCTCTACTCTATATTAGTGCTGGGCGATAATCGTGCTTTAGATTTACTATCGCGATAATGATAATCCATATTTGTTATCGCGATAGGTGCTGCGCATGCGCAGTCGAGATATAACTCACCTTGAACCCGGATATTGACTGCTTTGAGCGGTTGGTGTGTTTGGTTTCTCTCAAGGGATATACCTGTATTAAATGCAGCGCTATAAAATTCACCAGATAATATAATATGGAATGTATATTGTTATGTTTGTCGGGGGTAGGCAGTGATTACTTTTGTCCAGGTAGAATTGCACATGGGGTGTGTTCTGACTGTTGTGAAGAAGAAGAAACACATGTATCATAAGTAGGGATTCTGGAGACCGTATGTCGTGCAAGCGCGTGTTTTCGATCCCATCACGAGAGGTGGGGTTATGTTAATTAGTTGGGGATTAATTGTGAATCCCCTCTATGTAATGGCCTCTGTTATTTTTCCTTGTTCCTTATGGCACACACTGCACACACAAGAAAGAAATCGCGCATTTTCCACATGACATAAAAGCGACCGGAACTAGGACATTCAACTACTGCTGGTGCCACAGGCTTCACATCGCACCACAAGCAGGCAGGTCCTGGTGGTTACGCCCCGAAGAGCAGTGATTGGTCCAGGATTGATTGGTCAAGGACTGCTAAGATGGGACTATTGGATTGGTGGAGAAGGCACGGATAACGTCAGCGCCTTGAGTATAAAAAGATCCTTCTGCCCGACATTCTCTCTCCTTTTCGCCTTCTCGTGGCTGGCTCTGGTTTTCTGGGTTTGGTGGCGAACGGTCGTCTCCCTGGCATTTTGTCCTCTCTTGACTTCCTCGTATCTTCTGGCTTTGGCAGTGAGCGGTCACGATTTGATGTCTTGCTCTGCTTCGGGAGTTCACGGCGAGTGGTCGGAGTTCATAGCGCTCCTGCGCGAGGGGAATTCATTGAAGAGCACATGAACATTTTGTGGCGCTCTTGCACCAGGGACATTGGAAGTCTGGATGATCGGGAAGACGAGCGCGGCTGAGCGGACTGCGCAGCGAGGCCCAGTTCCCACCCATGGGCAGTACAGTCTGCGGTTTCCTGCGCAAGGACGTCAGGGCCTGTGACTAACCGGGACAATTCCTAACTAGTTTCCAGAGCAGATGAGAGCTAAGTTCCCACAAAAATAACACGCATTTAATTTTGTTCTTTTATATTTCCCTTTGTCTGTATTCGGGTCTGCAAGGGGACGTCCCATTTAGGATATTAGTCTTATCGCGCATTTTCTCGTTTGCTGGCATTTATTTTCATTAAACCTGTTTATTTGTACATTTTAAATTCCGTGTCGGTTTGAGTTGATTGATTATCCAAGTGCGAAGACGTCGGGTGCATGCCGTCCAGGCAGGCAAGTTCATCATCCTCCTTTCCCTCACGTGTCAATAATACCGTCATTTTTGGATTGAATGCCTCGGAGTTAAAGCTCGTTTGGTTATCCGTGTCGCCCTGCAGTGTTCATTTCAGGGTAGTCACACGACAATATTCTCCAAGATGTAATTTAAATGGTACAAACATTAAAACAAACAACCGATTAAGGAACGCACCGAAAGGCTGCCGATGTCGAAATCGCCGATCTGTTTGAGTTCACTTTGTCTGTGCGCGAAGTTGAGCACTAAAGGCAACATCTTGTTGAAGATCGACAAGGTGAGCGTACTCTGTGTGTGGATTTTTGGCTTTGAAGACAAGGATAAGCGGGTAATCTCGTTATTCTCCTCACCGTTCACGATGGACCAGACGAGAGGCAAACATGGCAACTTTATTTCGTTCATTTATTTGTTTTTACATTTTTGTCACGACATGGGATTGCTTGGCAATTATTATTCATGAAGTGCAACATCAAAGTTGTTCTTTAACGGCCACTATTATCCCACCTTGTGGGGTCTGCCGGGTGAAGCTTAGCCCAAGTCATTTAAGAACCGGCTGGTGAAGCCTGACATTCGCTAAGTTAGTTTGCTCCCACCTTTTGTTCATACTAGGGCATGCCCGTACTATATCTATATCTAAAATTATATCCCCCCCCTCTATTTACATGAAATGGTTTGGTCCAAAGCGAACGGCTTGCGAGTACGGTGACAACCCCCCCCCCTCTATTTACATGAAATGGTTTGGTCCAAAGCGAACGGCTTGCGGAGTTTGGTAAAGAAATCGCCATAGCATGCACAAACGCGCAGGAAAGCGAAAGAATCGCAAATTAGTTTTAATTAGTTTTAAAACATCGTTTAACGCCAACATAGCGGCAACATAGTTTGCCAACGTGAAATAAATGAATACGCTCTCAAATGTGCCGTCCGAGGCAGAGTCTGTTCGGCACGTTCGGCACACGTGATAGCTCGCTGCTCTCTGATTGGTTGAATCGTTTTTTGGACATAGCTCCGTAACTACTTGTCCGATTAATATGAAACCTTGAAAAGGCACATCCTCGGGTCCCCAGCAATATACCTGGCAAGTTTAAAGTATATCGGACCCGTGGTTGTCGAGAAACAGCGGTCACAGACAAACATACATACAAACATACACACAGAGATTACTGGAATTATAGATAGATGTTTGTTGTCCCGTCCACCATACAGTGATGACTCCATTTACATCTCGCTGTCTGACAACATCGACCAATTCTATCCACTCATCCCAACTCTCTCTTCCTCATATATGGCGACTTCAACTGTCATCATGCCAGCTGGCTGGGTGTGGATGCCTCTCACACCAGCCATGGCACCTCAGCAAAAGACTTCTTTGACTCATTTGGACTGACACAATCTCTCACTTTCCCAACCTGGATCCCAGTTAATGGTACGCCATCTCTTCTTGACCTGGTTATGACTAACTTCCCTGCAAATGTCTGATGTTCTTCTTCTGCTCCAATCGGTTCATCTGATTGTTGAAGCTTGTTAAAGTGGACGTCTCTTTGGCCGTTCTCAGAGAGCCTCCTCAGCACCGATGTGTCTGGCATTTCAATCAAGCTAACTGGTATTAGTGGGGCAGATATGTGAAAAAGATGTTCATTTCCGGCAGAAAGTGTGAAATTTCGCATACAGGGGTATTTTGGGGCGCTGATTTCAAAAATTGGCGGATCCAAGAGATCTAACCAATGGACCGGCCGCCATCCTGAATTCCAATATGGCCGCCAAGACGAAATGTTGAAATTCCCTATCTTGGGTTCTAAATGACCTGTGGCGCTGAAATTTGGTACACAAGGGTATGTTGACATGCTGAGTTCAATAATGCAATAATTTGAAATGTCTGACAAACGGTATGGCCGCCATTTTAAATTCCAATATGGCCGCCAAGACAAACATCGATGTTTTCATTGCTTTAATAGCACAGTGTACGGTAATGTCATAATGTTAAATCATTTGAGCATTATTATGATAACTTGAAAATTGTTGCATCTCAAATCTACTGATGGGTTTGTAATTTTGTCGAAGGCAGTAGAAATTTGGGAAATTCAGCGCCCCAAAATACCCCTGTATGTGAAATTTAACACTTTCTGCCGGAACTGAACATTCACATGACATTCCAATAATTTTTTTTTTAATGTTTTTTCTCTTTCAGATCCAATGTCGAAATCAAAGAAAACATCGTCAACAATTCCAATGCCAACAGACTGGAACATTTGCGCTCTTTGCCAGAAACGTTCTGAAAATGAACCACTAAGAGATGCACGTAAGGGCAGCAATCAGTCGTGTCTAGACGTCTACGAGAATCTTGCTCAAAATCTCAAGGCATTGAATGATTTAGGTACCTTGCCTTGCGGGATAAACATTTCCCGACTAGATGATGGTTGCGGTATTGCAGAAACCCTAGCTGCGCATGCTGCCAAATGGCACAAAAACTGTTATGTGCAGTGCAGCAGCTCTCGTGTGGCCAGGGCTGAATCAAGGGAAAGAAAGCAAAGTTCAGACCTTAAACTTGGTGAAGAAACTTACTCGCCTGTTAAGAAAAGACTCAGAACAAGTTTCAAATCTCCATCCGTTGAACAGAGTACTGCTAGCACATGTTTCTTTTGTGATAGCATTATCAGTAATGAAGAAATAGTCCACAGAGCGGCAACAAAAAATGTAGATTCCAATGTTCGATTGATGGCAACAGAATTGAGGGATACAAAACTCCTGGCTAGATTGTCTGTAGGTGATATGACGGCATCAGATGCTGTTTATCACAAGAAGTGCATGACTGTTCTCCACACTCGATACAGATCATTTGTAAGAAAGAATGAGGAAGCCAGTTCAAGTGAAAATATGCCACCATAATCAGTAGCTTTGGCCGAATTGATAGCCTATTTGGAAGAAATGAAGTGTACAGATGACAGTTACACTTTCAAGTTAGCCGATCTCACAAAGCTTTATACAGAACGTCTGGCACAACTGGGAGGTGATATCTCAAAGAGGATTAATTCAACTCACCTTAAGGACAAGCTTCTCAGACACCTTCCGCAACTTGAGGCACATAAGAGCAACCATGAAGTGGCACTGTCATTCAAAGAGGACATTGGTGAAGCTTTATTGCATGCTTGTAGACAAAGCTCTGACAACGACGCGGTCATTCTCATGAGAGCTGCCCAGATTGTGCGCAAAGATATTTTGCAAAAGCAATACCAATTCAATGGATCCCTAGTTAACGAATCATATAACAACTCACCACCATCATTGGCAGCGTTGATGGAAATGATTCTTGCTGGTACAAACATACAAAAACAAAACGCAAACAACAAGGGAGGCGTCTCTGTGCAATCCTTAACTCAACTTGTAACATTCAACACTATGAAACGAGGAAGGTTGGAAACTACAGCAGTACGTCACAATTTGAAACGTGAAACATCACTGCCACTTTACCTGGGTCTTCTCATTCATAGCAAAACAAGGAAACGGGATCTCGTTGACGTTCTTTTTCAACATGGTTTGTGTGTTTCCTATGATCGCATACTGGAGGTATCCACAGATGAGGCCAACAGAGTCATAGAAATATACAAACATGACGGCGTTGTGTGTCCAACAAAATTGCGAAGTGGAATATTCACAACAGGCAACCTAGACAACATAGATCACAACCCATCATCAGCATCAGCACAAAGTTCATTTCATGGAACCGCGTTATCACTGACACAACATGTTTCACATGACAAAAGTGGCAGCATTCGAAATCATGAGAATGTCACTGAGAATGAGAACAAACAGCGCTCCAAAACCATAGCCGCCCTTCCTGCATCTTACAGTGATGTGCCTCCTGAAACATTTCCAACTAATAATCCCATTCCAAGAAAACCAAAAGGTCCATCCACTCCAAGTGTGTCCTCCGGAATACAGGACAAAGAAAGTCAGTGGCTTTCGTTTGTACAAAGTCTGCAGGAGAAGGAAGGTCTTGAGAGTGAAGATAATATCTCCTGGTCAGCATACATGGCAAATCTGCAGGTTGAAGTTCCTCGGCCTCCTGCAATTACAGGACTGCTACCTCTGTTCCGCGAGAGTGCTCACACATTGGCAATGGTGAAGCATGGAATGAATTTAATCAAGCAGGCGACAGAACTAGTAAACCCCGGACAAGTTCCAGTTCTGACCGTTGATCAACCACTCTATGCAATTGCAAAGAAGATTCAATGGACTTGGCCAGGTATATATGGTGAAGACAAGTTTGTTGTGATGATGGGAGGACTTCATGTAGAGATGGCCTTGTTGAAAGCGATCGGCAGCTTCCTGGAGGGGAGTGGCTGGGCAAGTGTAATGACCAGTGCTGGTGTAACAAGAGAGGGAAGAGCAGATAGTCTTCACAAAGGTTCGCAAATATCGAGGTCACAATGGGCACACCAAGTAACAGTAGCGGCGTTGTACGCTCTGCAGCGAAAGGCATACGATGACTACCGGAAAACATGTGAAACTGAAGATTTACAATCATTTGATCTTTGGAGCAAGAAGATGGCTACAAAGTACCCCCAGTTTTGCTACTGGAATAAAGTCCTGCAGTTGGAGTGTCTTCTCTTGGCATTCATAAGATCACAACGGGAAGCCAACTACACGCTCTATGTGGAGACTCTCACGGCGATCATTCCGTGGATGTTTGCCATGGACCATTACCATTACGCCAGATGGTTGACAGTGCATGTAACAGACCTTCAGGAACTTTCAAACGATTCCATGGATATCCATCGTGAATTTGTCAAGGGGAACTTTGTCACTCAGAAGTCATCACACAAGTTCTCTGCTATGGCACACGATCAGATACACGAACAGCAGAACGCTTATGTGAAAGGTGATGGTGGAGTCATTGGAATTACTGAGAATGAAGGGGCTCTTCGCCGGTGGATGGTAGCTGGTGCAGAAATAGCCAGAATCCTGAATGAGTTTGAGGACCAGTTTCAAAGACAGAGGCAAACTGATGTCCGCCACCACGAACAATTGCCTAGTGTCCAGAAATCCTTTGCATCAGATCTCAATAATGCAATCAGTTCCTTTGAAAAACTTGGAAACCCGTTTGCGGAAGACAGTAATGACTTGTATGTGCTTGACACAAAGGTCATCATGCCTGATGAAGTGATAGCCGCAGTGCGATCCATGGAGGACACTGGCAAAACACAATTTGACGGATTTGTGGGGCAGCGAATCAAGGATCCTTCTGACAATTTCTATGATAGCATTTCAAAGAACAATCTGCCACTGTTGAAATCGAAGCCCAATAAAACACCTGGAAAGTCTGAGGCGAAGATTACACGTATGAAAAGTAATGTGGAGCTCTTCTCACGAATGTACATTTCTTGCCAAACTAGAGATGGTGATCTTAACACATTTTATGAATATGAGTGTCATGGGTGGCCACCTGCATTGGCTGAAGGTATCAATACAATGCGGCCACCAACCGGCAAGGCTGATCTTTTGCCCTGTTTGGAAGCTTTAGCACAACGTCCTCGTGATGCGCCCAAAGGAGAAGTTCGTATTTTCGATGGGGCTGCCTTAGTCCATCATTTGGAGCCTAAGAAGTGCAACAGTGTGATCAGGACATTTGGTGACTATGCACAGAAACAGGTCCTTCCGTACATTGCCCGAAAGTTAAATGAGGGGACTGTGATGCGTGTTGATGTGGTGTGGGACACCTACAGAACGGACAGTCTCAAAGAAGGCACCAGGCTTGGTCGTGGCACTGGCATACCACTCCATGTGACTGAACAGACATCCGTGCCACGAAACTGGAGCAGCTTCCTTCGTGTAGATTCCAACAAAAAGACATTATTCAGTTTCCTTGCTGATTCCCTGCAAACGATGCCTATTCCAGAGGGAAAAACACTTCTTACAACCTTAGAAGAAGAGGTTAAATCAAAGCCCCCTTCTGATGTTTCTCAAATTCAACCATGTACGCATGAAGAGGCTGATTCACGAATGATGCTACATGCTTGGCATGCATATCAGCAGGGGTACAGAAGTATCGTCATTCATGCAACAGACACGGATGTGGTTGTGTTGGCTATCGCAATGGCAAGCATTATGGACGGTTGTGCAATGTGGTTGGCATTTGGACATGGAAACTATTTCAGGCACATTGCTGCTCACACTATTGCGACTCACATTGGCCCTGAACGCTCATGGGGGCTTCTATTCCTGCATACTGTTTCCGGATGCGATACTGTTTCTGCCATATGTGGGATTGGCAAAAAGACTGTGTGGAGCATATGGAATTCCATGCCAAACTTGGGGGAGGTCTTCAATCATCTCTCACATGCACCAGCGGAAGTAACAGATGATGACATGGACAACATAGAGAGGTTCTTCGTTGTTCTGTACAGTAGAACTTCCCCTCTGAAGAAAGTGAACGAAGCACGCAAGCAGCTGTTTGCTCAGGGAAATCGGCAATCGGAAAATATTCCACCGACAAAAGAGGCACTGCGTCAACATGTGAAGAGGGCAGTCTTTCAGGCCGGTCACATCTGGGGACAGTCCCAAATTGCTAACCCAGAGCTGCCTTCACCTGCAGATTGGGGATGGGCTAAAAATGCAGATGATGTCTGGCATCCATTTTGGACAGTAATGCCAGAGGCGTCAAAAGGGTGCCGAGAGCTGATCAAGTGCAAGTGTAAAAAACGGTGTGCTGGAAATTGCAAATGTGCTGCTGCTAATCTAACATGCACAGAACTATGTTTCTGCTCTGGACAATGCTTCCGAGATGAGCAGTAGGAGAAGTAAAACGGATGGATAAAAGCTTGCAGCATGTTACGGCTGCCAACTGGTACGAAATATACTTTGAAATGAGCTCTTTGACTTGTTATATGATTTGTCAACTAGGGATCCATTGAATTGGTATTGCTTTTGCAAAGAACCCGGGATTTTCAACATTTCGTCTTGGCGGCCATATTGGAATTCAAAATGGCGGCCATACCATTTGTCAGACATTTCAAATTATTGCCTTATTGAACTCAGCATGTCAACATACCCTTGTGTACAAAATTTGAGCACCACAGGTCATTTAGAACCCAAGATAGGGATTATCAACATTTCGTCTTGGCAGCCATATTGGAATTCAAGATGACGGCCTGTCCATTGGTCAGACCTCTTGGATCCGCCAATTTTTGAACTCAGCATGTCAAAATACCCCTGTATGCAAAATTTCAAACTTTCTGCCGGATGTGAACATCTCGTGCAATTTTTGTTACATATCTGCCCCACTATATGGTCTTCAAGCAGCCAACAAACATCTGGACTGGTCTCCCATCTCGACTGCCTCTGACATTCTGACATGAATGGAATTCTCTCATCTCCCCTTCCTGTCCAGGCTGGAGTTCCTCAAGGCAATGTTCTGGGCGCTTTGCTGGTCTTCATTAATGATCCATCCGACTCTGGAAAATCCTCTCTATCTTTTTGCTGATGACCACTCTGTGCCGCTCCATATATCATCCCTCAGATCGGCAGGCAGCACCCTCTTCACTCTCTGCAGCCCTAGATAAAATCACAAACTGGTCAAACCAGTGGAACATGTCTTTCAATCCTGATATATCTCACACCCTCACGATGTCTCTCCAAAAAGACCGACTGGACAACCCTCCCATCCAATTTCTGAATAATCCTCTCCAAGAAGTTATGTCACTCAAGCTTTTGGGTCTCACTATCTGCCATGATCTTTCCTGGGAAAACCGCATTTCAAATCTGGCCTCCAAAGCCAATCGCCGACTGGGCATCCTCCGTCGTGTTTTCTTTGCACGACTTTTGCATGGTCCTTTCTTTGCACGACTGAGGCTCTCACCACATACAAAGCGTTCAGCCGTTCACCCGCAGCTCAATGGAGTACTGCTCTCCCCTCTTCATGTTCTTCATGCTGTGGAAACGAAAGCTTTTAATATCATTGGTGTCTCACGTAATTAAGCTGATTCTGAGGGCCTTTCACTCTCTCACCGCAGGCAGATTGGTGGTCTTTCTTTCTTCTACCGACTCCTCTCAGGCCGAGCTCCCCCTGCTCTGTCTGTGCTCTGTCCCCCAAATATTCCTTTAGGATGCATATGATCTGCCAGCAACCCTCTTCTGCTGAAACAGTCAAAATCATGACTTTCACTCGACATTGCTCTTTTCTCCCACCTTTGGAAGAAACTCCCACACTCTCTTCAATCCTACTGCTCCTTCCAGGTCTTTAAAACAGCTGTTCACCACCATCTCTTATCTTCCTTCATCCACAACCTTTCTTGGTCTTTTCTATCTCTGTTAATTCACCCCAAATTCACCTTTTTAAAACTCCAACTTCTTTTGCGAAAGTCCTAGTCGTGTCCATTTGTCTTGTACGTCCTCCCCACCCCCCTCCCCAACCCCATCCTTCTCCCTCCCACAGATCTCCCGATGTCCCTGCTCTACTGTAACTTGTGTGCTTCCCTCTCTCTCCCCCCCTCTTGTCTCCCACTTCCTTTATTTTATGTTTTATGTGTCAATGTTTAAATTTTATGTGTTGGCGCTCTTACAGTGCCTCGACTTTGTATAAGAAAAAAAAAAAAATCTCCACCCTTGAGGAAATTCTGATCATGTCCACATCAAATTGCAAGTTTGTTCTTCTTCACCATCAACTGTTGTTCATCCTGTCCATTGAACTGTCTTCCAATATAGCAAGGCTGACAGGGATGCCTTGCATTCTTTTCTTGTCGATGTTCACTGGAACTCAATCCTGTGTCACAACCCATCTGAAGCTGCCAAGGAAGTCATTGAGTGGATCCCTGTTGGTGTGGATCTCTTTCTCCCTTCTTGGACCCACCAGGTGAAACCATACTCTCAGCCATGGTTCACACCGGCTTGTTCTGCTGCCATCGCCCATCGCAATCACTTTTTCAACCAGTATCGAGCTCGAGAGAGGCACATCTTTTGTGAGCAACCAATGTAAACGAGGATTGGAAAATGCGAAGCGACAGAATGCAGAATCTGTTTGTAATTCTATCTCAAATAAACAGCTTGGTTCTCGAGATTTTTGGAGAATTGCTGACAGCATTTTCAACCGTAATCAGTCATCGATTCCTGTCCTCTTCAATTGCCCTGAAGTGCTTTTGATAAAGTCAACCTCCTTGTTGAGCATTTTTCTCCAAACTCCACACTTGAAGACCACGGACAAACATTGCCTGTTTGTCCTTCCCGTCTTGACACCAGGCTTTCCACCATCATCAGCACACCCAGGAAAGTTGCTAAGATTATTCAAAGGCTTGACATTTCAAAATCTACTGCACCACATAGAATCCCTACAATTGCTTCGAAGATGTATTCATTTGAGCTGTCTTGTGTCCTCTCAAAACTGAATTGATTGTGCATGTCAAAGTCTGTATTTCCACTTGGCTGGAAGCAGGCTTCTGTAGTCCCTGTCTTTAACGGCTCCGGTGAGTAATCAGATCCTTCTAACTATCGGCCTGTTAGCCTTCTACCTATTATCAGCAAAGTGTTTCAATCCTTCATAAAACAACAACTCATGACTCATCTGGAAACCCACATCCTCCTAATTGATATGCAGTGTGGCTTTCGACTGTCTAGGTCGACTGGTGATGTTCTATCCCTTATCACTGAACGTGTGAAGAGGGCTTTGTATCATCGTGGACAAGCCAGGGTTGTTGCTCTTGACATCTAAAAGGCTCAAATCAAAAGGCATTTATGGAAAATTGCTTGATACAATCTCTGATTTCCTTGCAAATCATAAAATATCTGTGTTACATGAGGGACAGTAATTCCCTGTCCATAATACAAATTTGAGTGTTATCCAGGTTCTGTCCGAGCTTGGGCTAGGAGTTGGGGCTGGGAGTTGGGGCTGGGAGTTGGGGCACGGAGTTGGGGCTGGGAGTTGGGGCACGGAGTTGGGGCACGGAGTTGGGGCACGGAGTTGGGGCTCGGAGTTGGGGCTCGGAGTTGGGGCTCGGAGTTGGGGCTCGGAGTTGGGGCTCGGAGTTGGGGCTCGGAGTTGGGGCTCGGAGTTGGGGCTCGGAGTTGGGGCTCGGAGTTGGGGCTCGGAGTTGGCGCTCGGAGTTGGCGCTCGGAGTTGGCGCTCGGAGTTAGGGATCTTTGGTCTTTTCACATTGCTTTTGACTTTTTCATATTTCTCTTTCGTCATTCTAATTCTTGCTGCTTCTTTTTTTCCCTCCGCCAGCAAAGGTGGATGGAGGTTATGTTTTCACCCCTGTCTGTCTGCCTGTTTGTTTGTTACTTGGAAAAAAGTAAAAGGTCAACACAAAAAAGTTTACTATTTTGAGATCAGCATTGACCAAAAGGTCAACATATGCCAAAGGTCAACCACTTTTTTTCAAATTTCTAAAATCCTCAATTATAATCCGATTGACTTGAAATTTGAATAGGATTTACATGTCAGCGGACTGAATTCAACCACCAACTATTTTGAAGATCAACATTGGCGAAAAGGTCAACATAGGCCAAAAGGTCAACATTTTGAAATTTCTAAAATCCGAAATTTTCATCCGATTGACTTGAAATTTGAATATGATTTTCATATCAGTTAACTGAATTCAACCAACAACTATTTTAGGTCAACATATGCCAAAAAGTGTATACATAGGTCAACATACATAACGACAACAATCAACATATAACATAACATATATGCATAGCAACATAGGTCAACTATAACAATAAACACCAAAACTATATCAACTATAACATAACATAGTCAACTTTAACATAGGTCAACATTTTCAAGTTTTTATAATCCTCAATTTTCATCCGATTGACTTGAAATTTGAATAGGATTTTCATTACAGCAAATTGAATTCAACTACCATCTATTTTTGAGATCAACATAGGTCACAAGGTCAACATAGGCCAAAGGTAAACACTTTTTTCAAATTCTTAAAAACCTCAATTTTCATCCGATTGACTTGAAATCTGAATAAGATTTGCTTATCACCAGACTGAAATCAACCGCCAACTATTTTTGAGGTCAACATTGGCTAAAAGGTCAACATAGGCCGGATTTCTAAAATTGTCAATTTTCATCCGATTAACACAAAATTTGAAGACTATTTGTATATCAGGTCACTGAATTCAACCACCAATTATTTTTGAGGTCAGAAGGATGCTCTAGTAAGTGCCATTCTACTTTGTTCTCCTTTGCTAAGTGTCACACCATGAGTGATTTTTCATTTGTTTGTTTGTGAACAAGATATCTCAAAAAGTTGTGGACGGATTCGGACGAAATTTGGCACAAATGTAGCGTATGTGACAAGGACGAAATGATTAGATTTTGGTGAAGATCCGGACTCGGATCCGGCTACTATAGTTTTTGAAGTGATTCTTCACCATTGGGAGATGGGGCCAAAAACGATACATAGCAGGATATCTCAAAAAAGGTTGTGGACGGTAGTAGAAGGAAAATCTTGGTTTTGGGACACATGAAATTTAACATTGAAGTCAATGGGGAAAATTAAGGAAACTTATTGACTCACACCCCCTCTCTCATAAAATTACATGCCTTTTTCTCATTAAATTGTGCACCCTTATTTCTCCCCCACTGAGACATGATCAAGTCTAGCCAGTTTCATATTTATCAAATCAACCCCCTGGTGTGTATTGACAACTGTTGCAAACTCAAACAAGGAGCCAATGAACACCCCTTCAACCTTTGGCATCAACCTAAGTTTATTATCCCTCAGGAGACTATTTGTATATCAGGTCAACCTCCTTGTTGAGCCACCATATCATTGGTGTCTCACGTAATTTCAATCCTTATCCATCCCTCAGGAGAGCCAGGAAACAATATCTCTCCGTCCTCAGGACCGAACTCTCTTATCTGTCTCCCTCTTCCAAATCCTGGTGGCGTCTGGTGAAATCTGTTTCTGGTGTTTGTTCCCCCTCCATCCCCTCCCTCACCTTAAATGGCCACACGGCTGACTCCGCACGTGAAAAAGCTGAATGCCTCAACTCTGTGTTTGCCTCTAAATCTTGTGTCCCAAACCCATCCCTCTCTGTACCCACCGTACCCAGTCGTACCCAGCTGCTCCTGGACTCTGTGTCCTTTCCTCCTGACAAGGTGGAAAAGTTTCTGTCAACCCTCGACTCTGATTCTGCAACTGGACCTGACGGCATCAGCACGGGTCCTAAAATCATGTTCTTCCGCTCTTTCACTCCCCCTCTCTGTTCTCTTCATCCTCTCTTTTGCTCAAGGTCATCTTCCATCTGCTTGGAAATCTGCCAACATCACCGCTTTGCACAAAAAAGGTGCAAAAACAGATCCCAGCAACTACAGACCAATCAGCCTTCTCCCAATTATCAGCAAAGTCATGGAATCCATCATTGCTTCAGATATGAAATCTTTCCTCTTCTCCAATGGCTTGATCTCTGATCATCAATTTGGTTTCAGACCTGGACACTCCACTCTGGACATGCTGCTTCTGCTTTCTCAACAATGGATGGAGGTCGTCAATGCCAAACAGGAAATTAGAGCAGTCTCCCTTGACATATCACGTGCCTTCGATACGGTCTGGCACCCCGCTCTGCTCACCAAACTCTCCTCTTTTGGTATCCATGGAAATCTCCACGCATGGCTGGCGGACTTCCTCTCTAGTCGTAGTCAACGTGTGGCCCTGAATGGGTTTCTCTCATCTCCTCTTCCTGTTCAGGCTGGAGTTCCCCAAGGCAGTGTTCTGGGCCCTGTGCTTTTTCTGGTCTTCATCAATGATCTCTCTGACTCTCTTGAAAATCCTCTCTATCTCTTTGCTGACGACTCTACTCTCTGTCACTCCATTCTTCATCCCTCAGATCGGCAGTCTGCAGCCTCCTCACTCTCTGCAGACCTTGACAAAATCACAGACTGGGCAAACAAGTGGAACATGTCTTTCAATCCTGACAAATCTCACACTCTTACGATGTCTCTCCGAAAAGACCGACTGGACAACCCTCCCATCCACTTTTTGAATAATCCTCTCCAAGAAGTTCTGTCACTCAAGCTTTTGGGTTTCACTATCTGCCATGATCTGTCCTGGAAAAACCACATTTCAAATCTGGCCTCCAAAGCAAGTCGCCGACTGGGCATCCTCCATCGTGCGAAGTCCTTCCTTGGCACACCTGAGCTCCTCACCACATACAAGGCTTTCATCCGCAGCTCAATGGAATACTGCTCTCCCCTCTGGGCTGGTGCTCCTGCCTCACACCTAGCTCGCCTTCACGCTGCTGAAACCAAAGCATTCAGAATCATTGGAATCTCCCGCGATGAAGCTAACCCCAAGGGCCTCTCACTCACTCACCGCAGGCAGGTTGGTGGTCTTTCCGTCTTCTACCGACTCCTCTCTGGCCTTGCCCCCCCAGCTCTCTCTGGGCTCTGTCCCGCAAATATTCCTACAGGTCGCACAAGATCTGCCTGCAACCCTCTTTTGGTTAAACTGCCAAAATCAAGACTCTCTGCTCACCTTCACTCCTTCATTCCTGTTTTCTCCCGCCTCTGGAACAAACTCCCTCACTCTCTTCAATCCCACTCCACCCTCCAAGTTTTTAAAACAGCTGTTCACCACCATCTCTTATCTTCCCCCATCCAAAACCTTGATCTTTTCTACCCCCGCAAATTTCACCCCAATTCCACTTTTTGAAATACCAACTTTTGTCCTGGAAGTCCTTGGTGTCCTTGTGCTTTATACTTCTCTCTCCCACCCCCCCCCCCCTTCCTACGCCTCCTCCCCCCGGGCCCTCTCCCTTCCACACATCTCCCTGCTCTCGGATGTTGTGTGTGTGTGCTTCCCCATATCTCCCCATCTTGTCTTCCGCTCTCTCTTTTTGTGTATTTTGTTTGTCTGGTAGATTTGTTTGTGAAGTTAATGTTAGCTCTTTCACGAGCCTCGATTCAGTATACAAAAAAAAATAAAAAATAATTGTGACATTCATCTCCATCCAGTATATTGATGAATAATACATTATCATTTTGTTCCAAGTATTTCTTTTGAACCAAGATAAAATGATACACCTCTCTTTATGACCTTGTTTGACCACCCCCCGAGCCACATATCATTTTAAGATTATAGTAATAGGGCGGGCCATACTTCTTTTTTTTTTGTAAATCAATCGAGAGGGGTGTTCACATTATGTATTTTTGTGTGTAGAACATAAATCTGAGCTTTAAAAAAATTCTGATAACCCTAACCTTCATCAATTTGCAGTTGATTATTATTAAATTTTTGATTATTTTGCTATTCTTCTGGAAAAAAAGAGACATTTTTTTTTTTGAAGTTAGGGCTTTTATTTTGGTAACTTCCTGTTGGGACGGCAGTTGTAGCCATCTTGTTGCTGAAAGCTCGATGTTGAGGAGGTTGGCAATCCTTATCCATCTCTGTCTTCTCTTCTCTTCTTATGGCATTGCCAGTAAGTACGTTTTTGATTAGGAACCTGAGGAACAAATAGATAATAATTTTAGATGTAAATTACCTTGTTTTATATTATATTTGTTAATTGATTTGTGTACTTACCTATTGCTAGCCTGATTTACATGTGAAGGAAAATAGTGACCTGTGAAGTGAATATTTTGACGGTTTTCTGTAATACCTGTGTAATACCTCAATATCTTTCTGTAGATACTTACCTGTGTATTACTGTTTTTATTTCAGTGTGAACTACTAAAAATGGCTCAAGTCAGAACAAGGATGAAATCAAGTTCTCATTTAAGTAATCTTGTTGGCACTGGGCAGGAGCTGTTGGTGTCTGAACTGCCAACTGTGAGGGATATCCTGAGGTATGGCCTCTACTTGAGGGAGCAAAGTGAAGATGACAGGAGGAACTACCCAGTGGACCAGCTCGTGTCTGACATCTACCCTGGTCTGATTTGTCAGTGGAGCAAAGCTAATGCTCTTTTCAAGCCTCCTGTTATCAATGAAAAGGTGACCATCATGTCCAAGCTCAAGGAGGTCTGGAATCAGGCAGTGAAGTTTTCTCTTGGGAAGGGCAACCTTGATGCCAAAGAGAGGTTCATTGTCAAGTTAGACAAGTTATTTGATATTTTGACTTGCAAGTGTCAGATTACCAGTTGTGAGGGGGGAGGCTGTGAGGGCTGTGTGATCCAAGTCCACATTAACTGTTCCTGCAGCAGAGAGAAAATGATTCCTGTGAAAGATCTTGCCTACATCAAGGGACAGAAAGAGGTTGGAAGTAAAGGACCCCAACAAATGGGGAGCCCTGATCTGCCAGAGCACAAGAGACAGGTGAGGACATTGGAAAGGCAGGAAAAGAAAAAGAATGCAGAGAAAAGGAGAAGGAGCAAGGAGGAAAATGCTGCAGCAGCAGAGAAGGCAGCCAGGAAGGATGTTGAGAGATTTTTGTCAGATGGTGATGAGGATCTGGAATTGGAGAGAAGTGGTGCTGAAGATGAGTTTGTCACTGAAGTTGAGCTCTTCCCTGAAACTGACACTGAGCCTGCAGCTTCAGCAAGGTCCAGAAAAACTATGATGAGATTCCAAACATTGCCCTTGCTAGTGTAAGGTATGGCATAGGGCTGAGGACAACTGCAGCGATAGCAACTGCAGCTCTGATTGATGCAGGAATCATCACAGAAGACAATACAAGTAAAGTGATTGATAAGAACAAGGTCAATAGAGCACAGGAGAAGATGTCCAAGAATGAGTCAAAGCAGGACTTGTGCAACCTGGTAAAGTTCAAGAAGTAAGGAGATTGATCTTTGTAATTGTAACCAGTGATATACATGCAGTTCACCTGTGAATAAATATGTACATTTGATTTGGTTGTGTCAATATGAATGATTTCCCTTATATATTTTAATATCTTATAAAGGGGTTCGAAAGGGTAAAATTGGCCATTTAGAAATACAAATTGATGTAGGTTAGAGTTATCCTATCCAAAAAATAAACTCATATTTGAATTCCCCATTAAAAAAACATGATATAGACACCCCTCATGTTAGGATTTCCTTCAGATTCATTTTGGCACCTGAGTATGACCCGCCCTATTATAGTAAATTATTTTTCCCTCGATTTCTTGACAACCATCAAAGTTTTCTGTCCACTCAAGGATATTACTGCCCAGAGACTCCAACTTATTAGTATTTAAATTTATTCTTTTATTTGTTTTCTTCACCTTCACCCCTGTTATCTCCTCAATTATACCTATTTGGTATTTCTCACATTCGTTATGCTTTCCATTTGGACCATGGAATGAAGGTATTGGAAAGGGTGTTGGAGAGGAGGATAAGGAAGAAAGTGAAGATCGACGAAATGCAGTTTGGATTTATGCCAGGAAGAGGAACGACAGATGCGCTTTTCATTGTGAGGCAGTTGCAGGAGAAGTACATGGATAAGAGGAAGAAGTTGTTTTTTGGGTTTGTTGATCTGGAGAAAGCATTCGATAGGGTTCCACGCAAAGTATTGACATGGGCATTGAAGAAGTTAGGAGTGGAGGAATGGTTGATCAGAGTAGTGATGGCAATGTATAAAAGAGCGCGCACAGCTGTAAGGACGAAGGACGGGAACAGTAGTGAGTTTGAGGTGAAGGCGGGCGTGCATCAGGGGTCGGTACTAAGTCCACTACTATTTGTAGCTGTGATGGAGGTGCTGGTTCAGAACGTAAAGGAGGGTTTACCGTGGGAGTTGTTGTATGCAGATGATCTGGTGTTGATTGCGGAAAGTATGGATGGACTGAAGGAAAAGATGAACAAGTGGAAGGAATGTATGGAGACAAAAGGTCTGAAGGTGAATATCGGAAAGACAAAGGTGATGGCAAGTGGTAAAGCATGTGGTGAGGTGGAAAGAACTGGGAAGTGGCCGTGTGCTGTGTGCAGGAAGGGTGTCGGAGTGAACTCCATTCAATGTACAATGTGTGCTGAGTGGGTTCATCAAAAATGTAGTGGTCTGAGAGGGTCATTTACCAGTGTGGACAGCTACATTCAAATGTAAGGTGTGCACAGAGGGAGCTGCAGATGGAGGAAATGTTGAGTTGGATCTTGGAGACGGCATGAAGCTGGAAGGTGTGAAAACATTTTGCTACCTCGGTGACATGCTGAATGGAGAAGGTGGATCAGACTCGGCAATGGTTGCTCGAGTGAGATGTGCATGGAAGAAGTTTCGGGAACTGAGTGGCGTGCTGATGAGGAGGAGAGTGTCGCTGAAGCTGAAGGGAGAGGTGTATGCTGCATGTGTGAGAAGTGTTATGATTTATGGGAGCGAGACATGGGTAATGAACGTAGAGCAGCAACGAAGGCTGGAAAGGGTGGAAATGCGAATGGTTCGATGGATGTGCGGAGTATCGTTGAGAGAGAGGAAGACAAATGTTGAATTGCGAAAGATGATGGGAATATTGCCTGTGATTGATGCTGTGAAGAGGAACAGGTTGAGATGGTTTGGTCATGTGTTGAGGTAGGATGAAAGTGACTGGTTGAGAATAGTGATGGAAGTTAATGTAGAAGGAAGTAGAGGACGGGGAAGACCGAGAAAGACTTGGCTAAAGATGGTGGAAGAAGAAATGCGGGCAAGGAGGTTAACAAGGAGAGATGCAGAAAATAGGGCAAAATGGAGAAGATTGTCATGGGGACCGCAAGGCTAACCGCCGCTCTAGCAGGGAAAATGGCCTTAAAATGCATGTTGTTGTTGTGTTGTTGTTATGCTTTCCATTTATATACCAAAGTTGATTACACCATTCCTTGGTTTGGTTATAACCTGGTTCAATCATTTATATAATGGTAAAAAAGGTGGCAGAAGCCCGTTAAAATTCCAACACACCCCCCCCCCCCCCCTTTTTTTAAAAAATAAATCTTATCACTGATAACCATGAGGGACACTGTCAATTCCATTCTCTGAAATAAATCTCTTATCATCAAAAGCCCCCAATGCTTTCTTATTCACCTCTTCAGTATATAACTCATGCTTATAACTTCTTATCATATTCATTTTTCTAAACTCTTCTTTCTTTAAAGTTAAACAATTATAATCATTTTCGAAGTTTATTGTTTCTTTAAGAACATTTTTCTTTATTCCTTTCAAATTTTTGTCACTTTTCAATATTATTATCAATATATTTATAAGCATAAGCCTTAGACCTCAATCCCACAAATTCACTCATAACATTTCTTCCTAATTCATCCTTGAACTTTCCAATCACCTTTTTATTTTTAGAAGAGAACAACTCACTCTCTGGACTATAATTACTAGTATCATAGATATTAATGTCTTTTATCATGTCTGAATAAACACCATCAGTATTAATTTTCAAGATGAAGCCATCTGAATCCGTGTATGGAAGATTAAGATCTTTTTGATATTTCTTTAAATTATTATTATAATAATCATACATCAAAGACTTTGAAAGATCAAGAATTGTTCCAATATAAATCGGTTTGTTCATTTCTATGCTTTCCTTAACCAAATGGATCGCACAAAAGTTCTCTGGAAACACCTCAGCTCTTAAAAAACTCGGTCTATTAATTAATTTTGATGCTTGTTCCCAAGATGTTGCAAGTCTTATGTTTTGTCTATTCCTAACATTTTCCATGGTCTTACCAAAGACCGCATTATTCATCAATTTATAAAAGTCCTTTTCAAAATCAGTTTTTGCTTCAGTTCTCTGGAGTGTATTAAAATCAATATACTCCTTCAACCATTGGCTTTGTTTAAACTGTAAAACTCCATGGATCTTCTTTATTCTCAACCCTGCTGATAAACATTGTCTCAAGTTCCTTTGATGTAAAACATAATTTCCTTTGTTATATAATGTAGTAAGTAATTTTTCTGTTGATTTGCCTTTTGTATAAAATGATTGTTGATAATCGCTTAACCATTCTTTTCTTGGTCTTGCTTTATCAGGAGCGTAAGGCAGATCTTTATGTTTATTATGAAGGTCTTCAGGATATTTCAAATCGACCTCAAAATAATATCCAATTTTAGCTTTATCCAATTCTTTTTGTGTAGAGATAACGATATCCTGTAAAACCTTTTCATAATCTTTCTCTTTAATCCATTTGAGTTTTCCATAAGGTAGGGCTTGAGACATAGCCCATCCATACAATTATTAGCATCATAATACAACAAATACATCTCTCGACGGATGTGCGGAGTATCGTTGAGAGAGAGGAAGACAAATGATGAATTGCGAAAGATGATGGGAATAGAGCCTGTGATTGATGCTGTGAAGAGGAACAGGTTGAGATGGTTTGGTCATGTGTTGAGGAAGGATGAAAGTGACTGGTTGAGAAGAGTGATGGAAATGAATGTAGAAGGAAGTAGAAGACGGGGAAGACCGAGAAAGACTTGGCTAAAGATGGTGGAAGAAGAAATGCGGGCAAGGGGGTTAACAAGGAGAGATGCAGAAAATAGGGCAAAATGGAGAAGATTGTCATGGGGACCGCAAGGCTAACCCCCGCTCTAGCAGGGAAAATGGCCTTTAAAATGCATGTTGTTGTTTGTTGTTACAAACTCCTCTGGGACATTTGAGCCTCTATACTCCTCAGTAGGGGAAGAATGTTGGTTCTGGGGCACAATCCATTTAACATGTAAGTGAATGGGGAAAGCGCATTGAAACGCACTAAATCATCCCTTTTTTTCTCTTTTTCTGAGCCAATTTACCTACTACTAAAACACGTTGAAGTCAATGGTCCGCATTTAGCTTATTAACTCTCCCCATTTTTCATAATACTCGTACAGAGACCCAACTAATATTTGTGTTTCATTTTGAGGAAACAGCTTAATTCTCTTAAAAGAACAATCACCATCTAAAATATTGATAAATATGGTATTGGAATTTAACTCCTGGTTTGGGTATCGCCACTGAGCTGATATAAAATGATACACCTCTCTTAATGACCTTGTCTGAAATCCCCCTGAGCCACATATCATTTTAAGATTATAGTAAATTATTTTTCCCTCGATTTCTTGACGACCACAAAAATTTTCTGTCCACTCTAGGATATTACCTCCCAGAGCCTCCAACTTATTAGTATTGAAATTAAATCTTTTATTTGTTTTATTTACCTTCACCCCCGTTATTTCCTCAATTATACCTATTTGGTATTTCTCACATTCGTTATGCTTTCCATTTATATACCAAGGTTGATTACACCTCCATTCCTTGGTTTGGTTATAACCTGGTTCAATCATTTATATAATGGTAAAAAGGTGGCGGTAGCCCTTTAAAATCCCTAACCCCCCTTTAAAAAAAAAGAAATCTTGTCACTTTTAACCATAAGGGCCACCATCAATTCCATTCTCTGAAATAAATCTCTTATCATCAAAAGCCCCCAATGCTTTCTTATTCACCTCTTCAGTATATAATTGATTATTATAACTTCTTATCGCATTCATTTTTCAAAATTCTTCTGTCTTTAATGTGTTACGTGGTCCTCCCGGTAACTACCTGGTCTTGGTGACCCCCGGACCGTGGGAGGACCCCGCCAGAAAGATCTCTGATTTATACGCTTTCGTAGCGCAATCAATATGAAAGACACAATAATTCAAATCAATAAGAAACCCCACACCAAGGATCCGGATTACTCAATAATATATTCCCCAATCAATCAACAACCATCAACAATCAATCACCAATATTACTAAGATGGCCATCTCATATATTTCCCCCCTTTCCCCACTCACGACCCCTCAATGGTCACTGTCCCTCACAATGTCTCTGGGCCCCTCCAGACCAAGGGGAAGGTCGACTTCTCCGCACACGGGCGGTTGAACGAACCCCTGGCTGACGTGCTCCAAATGTGCACGTCGCGTACCGGGAACAGCTGCTGCAGCGCACACCTCCTTGCAAAGCAAAGCGGGCAAAGCAAAGCGCGCGAGGCCCAAGGTGCGACCCGTACGCGTCCTTGTAGATGTGGAGGCGAACTGTGCCGGACGCTTTGTTCCGTGCACGAACCCACGGCAACTTGACGTGTAACCGGTAATTACCCCGCACAGGTAACTCCTCTCGCCAGACGGGCTTTCAAACGCAGCGTTCCCCACGCTGCTCAATATCGACACCGCTCGCGTCGGAGCTGGGCGATGAGACGAAGATGGCCGCTTCTCCCGGACCTTGTCTTCTTCTTTTCTTCCGGTTCACCATCCCGTTTCCGGTCTCCTGTTATCCAGAGCGCCTCTAACCATTTAACCACAACAACCTTTAATAGAATAAACATTAATAAGGAATGACCTGAATAGTAATTCACATAAATTCACATCAATCCGTAACACTCCCCCCCTTCAAGAAAGAAAGTTTGAACCCAGCGAAAACTTTCTTTGCCGGCCAACTTTGATAAACAAACCCGATAACTCACACCCCCAAATCCTCAGTTCCCCCCGGGCACAATTATCACTTAAAAATAAAGCAACAAAATTTCACAAAAACCCCCAGATTAATTCACTCTGGACAAAGCGTCAACAACTTCTAGTTGCTCTTGGATGGAGGCCCAGCTGAGTACTCACTACATGGACGCCTTAAGGAATGTGGGGTTCACGGTTAGTCCGGGGAGGAACGTTCCCTACCGGGACGCCTTTTAAGAACGTGGCGTTCACGGTTAGCCCGTGTAGGAGCCCAGGCTCGGCGGCTCCGCCGTATATAGAGTGCTTCAACTTCTCCGGACTCCTAACAGTTACGGTGGGACCCCTTGTCCCAGCAGTCACCAGACTGGCGGTCTCCTTCTCGGCCAGTCCTCTGCCAATCATTCTTTCGGGAGATGCCGTAACTCTGGGAGCCTCCATAGTAATATCGGCTGCTGCCAACACCAAAACTACCGCCAAGTGGTCCTCTTCTGTAGACCTCTCGACGCCTACGAAATGCCTTCCCTACTGTTATGGTCCGACCCTCCAAATCCTTACCATTCCAATTCTTCTCTGCCTCCCTGGCGTCTCTTGTGCTTGCAAACGTGACAAAGCCAAACCCTCTTGACCGTTGCGTTTCCCTGTCTTTTACCACCCGCACTTCCACCAGCGGCCCATATCTGTTGAAGACAGAGGTCAGAACTTCTTCCTCTGTGTTGAAGTTCAGTCCCCCTACAAATAACTTGGAACTTTTGTCGCCATCCCGAGCTGGGGTGGTGTTATTTCCCCTGCGGGGCTCTTTACCCACCCTCGGGTTACCATAAATTTGCCCCCCGGCCAAATCATTCCCGATAATCACAGATACTCCCTCTACAGGAAGCGTGGCTTGCAAACCGACGGTGACCGGTCCTGACACCAAATCGGATTCCAAATGGATGACATGAAGTGGGGCACTAACACAGCCACCGATCCCTTGTAACCGAACACTATCACCAGTTGCGGTACTCTTTGACAATGGCAAAATGCCTTCAAGCATTAAGGATTGATGGGCTCCTGTGTCCCTCAATACCCTAACAGGTCTTGGGTTAGTCAAGTCTCCCTCGAGTGAGACAAACCCCTCATAAATAAATGATTGGTAACTCTTCTGTGGGCGATTTCTTACGCTAGCCATCGCATTCGGAGTTGTAATAGTCGGACTCCGCTCTGGGTTGTCCCTTTTCATGAGGTAACAACTGGACATCAAGTGTCCAGTTTTTTGCAAAAGGCGCAAGTAGGCCCGGAGGAAAAACTCGTGGTCTGCCTCGGGCCCCCCGGGAAATAAGTTTGTCTTGGGCCCGTAGCCCTCTGATTTCGAACAGTTGGGGTATCAGCGTTGTCCCCATAATCCTCTCGAGGCCGCCGCCATGTATTGTCGTTCTCCGCACCGGGTGTTCCATAACTCCCCTGCTGAAGTCTAGGTGAGGAGCTAGGTGTGTGGACCCCTATCCGGTGTGTTAAGGCATAATCATCTGCCATGGTGGCTGCGTCCCACAACTTTGGTACTTTCTTTTCCTGCAGGTACACTTTGATGTCCTCGTGGACACACTGTTGAAATTCCTCCACCAGCATCAGGTCACGCAATGCTTCGAAGTCGTTCCCGACTCCTTTTGACTCACACCACCGATCAAACATGTTTTCTTTCACTCTGGCAAACTCCACATGGGTCTCACTCTCCCTCTTCCTGGCATTCCTGAATTTTTGCCGGTAAGCTTCAGGAACCAACTCATAGGCTTTGAGGATGTGCTTCTTCAATACCTCATAATCTGCACATTGGTCCATTGGTAGCGCCGAATAAATCTCTTGAGCTTTACCCACCAGCAGACTTTGCACTAGTATGGTCCAGGCCTCCTCCGGCCAGTTTAACTGTTGAGCCACTTTCTCAAAGTGTGGAAAAAATTGAGTGACTTCCTTTTGACTGAAGGGTGGAACCAGCCTCACATGTCTGCCCACATCCCAGGTTTTCTGGCTAGGTGTCGACTCCGTCAGCAAGGGTGGTACCTCTCCCCGTTCTCTCATTAAATCCAGCTCCTTGAATTTAATTTCTTGCTGAAGCGCCATGTCACGTTCCTTTAATTCCCTTTCGGCTTTTCTCTCCTCTGCTTCGAGTTCCCTTGCAGCTCTCCTCTCCTCTGCTTTTCTCCCTTCTAACCTTTCCTGGAGTTCTCGTTCCACTCTCCTTTCCTCTGCTTGTTTCTCTTCTCTCCTCTCTTCTGCTTTCCTTTCCTCTTCTGCTCTTTCCTTTTCTGCTTTCCTTTCTTCTTCTGCTCTTTCCTTTTCCGCTTTCCTTTCTTCTTCTTTTAACCTTTCCTGGAGTTCTCGTTCCACTCTCCTTTCCTCTGCTTGTTTCTCTTCTCTCCTCTCTTCTGCTTTCCTTTCCTCTTCTTTGATCCGTTCCTGGCTCCGTAATTGCAACTCCAGTTTCCGGAGCTCAACGTCTTCTGGTTCTTCGGGTAGCCACTGCCAGGCTAACTCGTCCCATGTTCCTAATCCCACCATAGATTGTATCACCGTGGTCTGCAACTCTGCCTTCCTCAAATTAGTTTGGACCTCCAAGTTAAAATGTTTGGCCAATTTCAAGAGGGCCGCTTTTAGTAACGCTCGGAACTGTGCCTCACTAGGTGTTACCGCAAAGTTCTGTGCAACAAACGCCATGGTGACTATCGTTAACACCTGTTAACCTTCACCCAAGACTTTACCACAATTTCTAAAAAATTTACCAATTAATAATTAATTAATTAATTTTAATTAATAAAAATTAGTATTTTATTATGTTATACAATTTTAGATCCCGGAATTCAATTGGACGAGCCCCCAATTTCTGTTACGTGGTCCTCCCGGTAACTACCTGGTCGTGGTGACCCCCGGACCGTGGGAGGACCCTGCCAGAAAGATCTCTGATTTATACGCTTTCGTAGCGCAATCAATATGAAAGACACAATAATTCAAGTCAATAAGAAACCCCACACCAAGGATCCGGATTACTCAATAATAGTGTTGCGGATATGAGGACTGTATTTTTTTTTGATTGTGTGCTTTATTATTATTATTATTGTTATTCTGTGCCTCCTGCCTCCGGAGCTGTGTAAAGGTCAAAGGGCATCCCATAATTAGTCCACAAGCATACACGTCAGCCAATAATAGAATACCCCTGTTCGATAGTTATATCTTATTCTGTGTTTTAGGGTAAGGCTGTGTCTCCCATTAATAGAAGTACTCCATTGCACCAAGCAAAAGAGATAGATTCCCTTCATTCCCATTCCCAAAACCTCCATTCCCCCTTTTCGTCGATTAGAAATTACCTCCCCTCCAATAACCGCCATTGACCACGAGGCAGGGTCGGAGAAGAAAGGCGTGTCTCCACCTCGTCATAGAGGGGAGGAGTGAGCCAGCCCCACTCGACCAACCATGAGCCAGGGGTTTGGCTAGGGAGGGCGGAGGAAGAGCTATCGGGGAGGTTCGCAAAGGTTGAGGGGCGGGGCCTATATAACCCGCAGCGCGACGCTCCCCAAGCAGTCGAGCTTTGAAGAAGAAAGAGATGAGTACTGAGCATTGAGATGAGAAGAGGCTGCGCTTTTAGAGAGAGGCGCTGAGAGGAGGGAATGAGCAGGCGTGACCGCAGCTAAAATCCGCAGCGCGACGCTCCCAAAAGAGAAGCTGAGACAAGCTTTGGCAGAGATGAGCTTTTACCGGCAGAGAAAAGGGAGCCCAAGCCATTGAGGAGAGAGAGGGTCCAAGAAGCAGAGCTGAGTTGTGTGGTTTTGGTCGTCAGTGGTTGCGTTGTGGTGGTCAGTGGTTGCGTTGGTTGCGTTGAGTTGTCGGTGGTGAGGAGTGATTGGACCAAGAGAACATAGAGAACATCCAAGGAGAGGACATCCCAGAAAGCACAAAGCCTGCTGTAATCCTGGAAAAGCACGCGACGTCCACAGCAGCAGCAGCAGCGGCGGCCACAGCAGCAACCACACTCAACAGCCGCTTGGGGCCTGGACGGCGGTTTTGAGCAGGGCCGCGAAGGAACGGCGGCTGCTAAACGCACCGATCGTGCTGCACAATACAACTCCTAGCCATCCTCTCCTTCCAGCCAATTCCTGTCATCATTCCCCGCGTGAGTCTGTCTTTTGTTTGTTCTGTCCCTGGGTTAATTAAGACTGTAGGTAAGCTAGCGTTGCACTGTGTATCTAATCTCGTCTGTAAATAAACGTGACTGCTTTCTTTTTGCTTGTGTGTATAATAAATCCAATTACTCTTCTGTACGTCTTCTCGTCTTATTCCTTTTCCTCTTTGCATTCGGTCGTTTTAGAGTTTTCCAGATTGGGCAGCTGCGGTGCGATACGGCCAAAGTTTGGGGTGAATCGGGTGAGTTGGGGAAGAATCGGGGGAACTGTTAGGTCGCGGTAATACACCACCGCTCGGTCAAAATAACATCTTGTCCGCGACCCGTAACAATATATTCCCCAATCAATCAACAACCATCAACAATCAATCACCAATATTACTAAGATGGCCATCTCATATATTTCCCCCCTTTCCCCACTCACGACCCCTCAATGGTCACTGTCCCTCACAATGTCTCTGGGCCCCTCCAGACCAAGGGGAAGGTCGACTTCTCCGCACACGGGCGGTTGAACGAACCCCTGGCTGACGTGCTCCAAACGTGCACGTCACGTACCGGGAACAGCTGCTGCAGCGCACACCTCCTTGCAAAGCAAAGCGGGCAAAGCAAAGCGTGGCTCGCAAAGCGCGCGAGGCCCAAGGTGCGACCCGTACGCGTCCTTGTAGACGTGGAGGCGAACTGTGCCGGACGCTTGGTTCCATGCACGAACCCACGGCAACTTGACGTGTAACCGGTAATTACCCCGCACAGGTAACTCCTCTCGCCAGAGGGGCTTTCAAACGCAGCGTTACCCACGCTGCTCAATATCGACACCGCTCGCGTCGGAGCTGGGCGATGAGAAGAAGATGGCCGCTTCTCCCGGACCTTGTCTTCTTCTTTTCTTCTGGTTCACCATCCCGTTTCCGGTCTCCTGTTATCCAGAGCGCCTCTAACCATTTAACCACAACAACCTTTAATAGAATAAACATTAATAAGCAATGACCTGAATAGTAATTCACATAAATTCACATAAATCCGTAACAAATGTGAAACAATTATAATAATTCTCAAAGTTTATACTATCTTTAATTACACCTTTATTCCTTTTAACTTGTATGCAACTTTGTCTTCTGCAATTCTTGTGAATAAAATGAACCTAAAATCCCTTCTCCATGTAAATCATACAATTTATAAGTCCAAGTAACTGTATCCATTACATCAACAATTAAAAAAAACTCAGGGGTCCTTTCCATCTGTATATTCTTACAATATCACCAACTTTGAACTTAGGTTTTGGGCAATTCCATGAGAAACGGCCCGCGGAGGTCAAATTTTAAGTTTGACTGAAAAAGTTCATGTTATGTACCAAATGAAAGCTGAAAAAATGTACTTTCAGATAATATCAAGATCACTGAGTTAGCTTGCTCTGTTGGCTTACATCACTCGTTGCAATTAATGAAGTCATTCTACTGAAAAGTGCAGTAAAATTGGCCCTCGATAATGCAAAGAACTATTAATTCATTAGTCTCTCAATTCATTGGCATGAAGTCAACAAATGCTATCCATCAGAAGATACCTGTATGAAGATTATTTCAAAACCAATTGAAAAAATACGAGTTGGCCTTCTATGCTTAATTAACACTCAAATTAGGAGTCGGATGTCACTCCGTGATGTGTCACTCCATAACGAAAATTTGACATTTGTTTACTTTTCTCTTTAACTGGTGGATGAAAAACCAAATAAATCCAGTGTCATTAAGAACTTATACCACCCAATCATTGTACAGTATAATTATACATTTTAAAAAAATCTACAAAAAATAAATTAAAAAGAAAACTTATCACTCCGTAACGTTACGGAGTGACTCATTCTGTCAAACAATTGATAACTCAGCCTGAAAAAAGGTGGCGACAGAGTAGCTGTCCCAGAATTCATTGCGTGCCAGATTTTACTTCCGTATGACAAGTTTCAAGTTTACACGTGGTCATCTTGAGCGGTTTTGAAATCGGTTTACATCCAGCAATCGGTGAGTACAAACTACACCTCTGTTGTCACCTGCGGATACGCATCGAAGAGGAAAACTAGACAAATCACCGCGCCACCGCAGACCACCAACTTTGCAGTGGACAAGCTGCGTGAAACCGCTTACAACCTCTACTGTCAGTTTTTGTGGCCAACACATTTCATGATCTTTTAGATGATTCGTAGAAGGGTACGGTGCAATTCAAATGGATAATTTGTCGATGCATTCATATTACAGAAAGGATGCCATTGACTGCTGCCGAGCGACAAAAGCGTTTTCGAGACAGGCACAAGGAAAAATGCAGGGAGCTGGATGTGAAACGCAAGAGAGGCGCGTGCTGCTAATGTTGCGAAGGCAAGGGAAAATGAACGTGCACGTCAGCGGAGATGTCGGGCGAAGGGCAAAAACACTGACTCCCGATATTTCATGGATGTCGCCAGGGAAGAAAGACTTTGTGGTCATTAAGACTGGGAAACGGAAGGACAAGGTTCAAAAGAGTTTCCTAATGATGACAATACGAGAGGCATACAGTTTGTTTTGTGAGAAATATCCAAACATCAACATCGGCTATCCAAATTCGCAGTACTTCGTCCAGCCAATGTGTGCCTCAATTCAAAGTTTCCGCACAATGTCTGCCTCTGCAGATATCATGAAAACATGCGCCTCTTATTGGAGGCCTTGTCATCTCATGTACCTGGACTTTCGACCAACTTTCGTGAATTCCTTGAAAGCATTGTATGTCATCAGGATTCGGACAACTGCATGACAGGAAAATGTCAGGAATGCTGTGTTTCCCTCGCGGTCCCTCTGTGCTGTCTTTCCCTCGCGGTCCCTCTGTGCTGTCTTTCCCTCGCGGTCCCTCTGTGCTGTCTTTCCCTCGCGGTCCCTCTGTACTGTCTTTCCCTCGCGGTCCCAACTGTACTGTCTTTCCCTCGCGGTCCCTTTGTGCTGTCTTTCCCTCGCGGTCCCTCTGTGCTGTCTTTCCCTCGTGGTCCCTCTGTGCTGTCTTTCCCTCGCGGTCCCTCTGTGCTGTCTTTCCCTCGCGGTCCCTCTGTGCTGTCTTTCGCTCGCGGTCCCTCTCTGCTGTCTTTCCCTCGTGGTCCCCCTGTGCTGTTTTTCCCTCGCGGTCCCTCTGTGCTGTCTTTCCCTCGCGGTCCCTCTGTGCTGTCTTTCCCTCGCGGTCCCTCTGTGCTGTCTTTCCCTCGCGGTCCCTCTGTGCTGTCTTTCCCTCGCGGTCCCTCTGTGCTGTCTTTCCCTCGCGGTCCCTCTGTGCTGTCTTTCCCTCGCGGTCCCTCTGTGCTGTCTTTCCCTCGTGGTCCCTCTGTGCTGTCTTTCCCTCACGGTCCCACTGTACTGTCTTTCCCTCGCGGTCCCACTGTACTGTCTTTCCCTCGCGGTCCCTCTGTGCTGTCTTTCCCTCGCGGTCCCCCTGTGCTGTCTTTCCCTCGCGGTCCCTCTGTGCTGTCTTTCCCTCGCGGTCCCTCTGTGCTGTCTTTCCCTCGCGGTCCCTCTGTGCTGTCTTTCCCTCGCGGTCCCTCTGTGCTGTCTTTCCCTCGCGGTCCCTCTGTGCTGTCTTTCCCTCGCGGTCCCACTGTACTGTCTTTCCCTCGCGGTCCTTCTTTGCTGTCTTTCCCTCGTGGTCCCCCTGTGCTGTCTTTCCCTCGCGGTCCCTCTGTGCTGTCTTTCCCTCGCGGTCCCCCTGTGCTGTCTTTCCCTCTCGGTCCCACTATGCTGTCTTTCCCTCGCGGTCCCTCTGTGCTGTCTTTCCCTCGCGGTCCCACTGTGCTGTCTTTCCCTCGCGGTCCTCCTGTGCTGTCTTTCCCTCGCGGTCCCTCTGTGCTGTCTTTCCCTCGCGGTCCCTCTGTGCTGTCTTTCCCTCGCGGTCCTCCTGTGCTGTCTTTCCCTCGCGGTACCTCTGTGCTGTCTTTCCCTCGCGGTCCCTCTGTGCTGTCTTTCCCTCGCGGTCCCTCTGTGCTGTCTTTCCCTCGCGGTCCCCCTGTGCTGTCTTTCCGTCGCGGTCACTCTGTGCTGTCTTTCCCTCGTGGTCCCTCTGTGCTGTCTTTCCCTCGCGGTCCCACTGTGCTGTCTTTCCCTCGCGGTCCCCCTGTACTGTCTTTCCCTCGCGGTCCCACTGTACTGTCTTTCCCTCGCGGTCCCCCTGTACTGTCTTTCCCTCGCGGTCCCCCTGTACTGTCGTTCCCTCGCGGTCCCCCTGTGCTGTCTTTCCCTCGCGGTCCCTCTGTGCTGTCTTTCCCTCGCGGTCCCCCTGTGCTGTCTTTGCCTCGCGGTCCCCCTGTGCTGTCTTTCCCTCGTGGGCCCCTTGTGCTGTCTTTCCCTCGTGGTCCCACTGTGCTGTCTTTCCCTCGCGGTCCCCCTGTGCTGTCTTTCCCTCGCGGTTGTCAGCTCTTTCACGAGCCTCGATTCAGTATTTAAAAAAAAGGGAAAAAAAGCCATACCAGGTTTGCCACAGTGTATTCTGTCGACGACGAAACAGCTAACCTGCCGCTGAAGTGGTTTCAGTGGGAGACAATTGAGCAGCAGGCCACAAAAGTAGCTAGAGATGGGACTGTTCAGGATGCCCTGCATGAGGTATTGCAAACAACTTCCATGCTTCAGCTTGCACTCATTCATCAAGAGGAAGCAGAGCTACTTCTTTGAAGATAGAAGGAAGGCAGTTGATGGTGATCGCATTGTCGTCCAGGTCGATTTTGCGGAGAACTATGCTGCGATAGAACAGAATGAAATCCAGAGTGCTCATTGGAGCCACGTCCAAGTCACTCTATTCACAGTGCGCGCCTGGATTGATGTTAATGTTACCGAGTCTTTCGTTATTGTTAGCGATGACCTCCAGCATGGCAAATATGCTGTTCATACCTTCTTGTCCAATATCATCACCACACTAATATCACGCCACCCCAGGATTAGGGCGAGTGACTTTTTTTCAGATGGGGCAGCCAGTCAATTTAAACAGAAATTCTTGTTTTCCAATCTAACATTCCTTCAAGAATTGTTCATGATTCAATTATCCTGGAATTTCTTTGCGACATCTCACGGTAAGGGCGCTGTTGATGGGATAGGAGGTGAGGTAAAGAGGAGAGTTTGGTTGGCAAATCTGGCTGGGGATCCTGTATCTGATGCAGAATCCTTCTTCCACGTAGCAGCGGCACAGTGCAAAAAGATCGAAGTTTTATTCATCGCAGCAGGAGACATTCAGAAGTGCCAGTCGCAATTGGACGAGCGCTGGCAGTTAGTGAAGTCGCTTCCGAATACACACCAAACACAGTGTGAAACCTGTGAGGAAATATGTACTCAACAGCGGCAGAATTTGAATTGGTGAGTCTTCACCCCGAGTGCCATGTATCATCCATGGAATGTCAAAATACTGCTAGTCCAGCACCTGCTGAGCGCCCCAGGTCAGACAGTCAACCCCAAGTGCACCCTGGTGACTTTGTGACTGTGCAGTATGTCACAAAAAAATCTAAGAAGTTGTTTGTTGGCCAGGTGACTCAGATAGTAGATGATGGTTGTTTGGAAGTATCATTTTTGCGAAAAGCGGGCCTATCTGACTTGGCATATACATTCCCAGAGGTGGAAGATAAATCCTGGATTGATCCCAACCAAGTCGTCAGATTCCTTCTTCAGCCATCCCTCGACCATCGCAATCATCATGTATTTGCTGAATGCCCTTTGGGAAAGGGAACCTTTTGCAGGGCAGTCATGTGAAGTTTTGTGATGTGGCCAACTGATTAACTCCAAACTTTGTTTTGTTTCTGGTCATCCACTCGTAAATTGTTCTCAATTTGTTTAGTCTATTTCTTGACTTTTGTATATGTTTATTGTATATTTTCTCAGTTCAGATTTTTATTTTTATTATTTTCTAACGTGTTAGATGTTGAAACGCCAGCACAAGTCAGTTGGGTTCAGAATGAAAGTCTGGCGTAATCTAGAAATGATTTGTTGCTTTGGGAGAAATCTCAAAATTGACGTGTCACTCCGTAATGGGATTTTACGTCACTCCGTAACGGGACTATTGTAATTATTTCAGAGTAATTAGGTCATGTCTGGAATTTTGAAACCCCTGTACTGAAGGTACAACTATTAGTGTATCTTCCCAGTATTTCATTACAATTTTATAACTATTGTGAGAGCAGAGTTTTCAATAAATGTTGTTATTGTTTAATAAATCACAAAAGACAGTGTCACTCCGTAACACAGTTTTTGAATGTTAATTACTTGACAATGGTCCAACTTACAGGAACTCCATTAATATCTCTGGAAAGTGCAATTCTTCCTTTACAATATGATAGATACAGAGTAGGTACTAGTGGCTTTATCGCTGTGCTAGAGCAATCAAAGTTCACAAAAATGACTCAAAGTGTCACTCCGTAACGTTGTGGAATTGCCCTTTTCTCAAATTAATCTCCTTTTCATATTCTAATTTTGTAAATGTTTCCGATGGTTTTGATTTTGTTGATGAATGAATTGTATTGTTACGGATCGCGGATTAGATGTTATTTACCGAGCGGTGGTATTGCCGCGACCTAACAGTTCCCCCGATTCTTCCCCAACTCACCCGATTCCACCCGAACGTTGGCCAAATCGCGCTACGCTAAATCAATGATTGGAAAGGACACAACGACTGGGATAAATGAAACGACACAAGGGGTACAGTTCTCAAGACCTCCGGAGGAGGATATAATTAGTGGTGGAGAAAAGGGGTAGATTACAAGGTAGAGTGAGGTAAAAGACACAGAAGAGATGGGCACTTAAATACAATCTTATCTTATCCCAGACAGACCACAGACAAACGGAACAAGGCTGACTTACACAGGGATTGATGGCAGGAAGGGACAGGCAGTCGATAGCACAAGGTGCACCTTGGCTCGGGGACAGGATAAAGCACGGTCCAGTCCAGAGATGCGGGGAGGCCTCACAGCGCTCGGAGGGTACGTCTTGCTTGCTCCAAGCTCAGCGCGCCTCTGACGTCACCTCTCCCTCGGCTGCGCATGCTCAACGGGGAGTGACACGCCCTCGGCTGGTTGGCTCCGCCCCAGATGGGACCGGTCCGCCGCTTCCATTGGGTGCGGGGGTTACCGGGCTCCGCCCTTGACAAGGAGCTGACAGGGAGCCCCTATTTGGTAACCCCGTCGAGCACATGTTTGATGGCGGCTCGTGGGGAAGGCCTCATGTCCTCCCAACACCCCCTACCAACCAAGCCGGAGTCAGGACGCGCACTCCCTGTGCACGCCGCCGCCGCGCTGTTGTTGTTGTTGTTGCTGAACCGTGAGGAAGAGCTGCGGGGAGGTATTGGGAGGTCCTAAACTTCCTAACGGTGCCATACAATCACATTCTGGTGCAACGAAGGGTCAGAATTAATGGAAACGAATCCTTAACTGACATAGACTAAGAATAACTAGCAAGATGTCCTATAGTTGTCTACGTGAGATGCGGTGAACCTGGGCACGACATTTAATGGGGGAAATAGGGGGAGGTCGGGTCTACAGAGTGTTGTTTACAGAAAATGGGACTAGGGAATGGGGGATTGGGGATAGTTGGGAAGTATTGAGGAAATAGGGGAATATTTACAAGCGGATAGGGATGGATGCAAATCCCATATCCGCAACATTGCACCCTTCTCTACCTCGGGGCGTCCCGACCCGATAAATTTTTACCTACTTTAGTGTGGCACTCAGATGTAGTTCCCTCTACTATTAACTCAACACTGAGTGCGACAGTTTTACAGATGTTCACAAATGAGTAAATATGTCCCCCTGCGACGTTGCACCCTTCTCCTAACAGAAACACACCCACAGGATAACCGAATCGCGGAAAGCATCCTCAAACTAAACATACAGCCGGTAGGGAGCATCATTTACACAAGACTACACTGATATTTACACTACGATCCAGGACCTGTTCTTTGAGGAACACATGCAGATGTTATGCATAGAGAGAGCACGCATGCCAGCATCGATACACCAACCCACGAGTGCCCTGTGGCCCTACGGCCTTTAATAATGTGCAGAGCACCCCTTCCAAGCACCAAAAGCACCACCCCATTATGCACAGTCAGCACCATCCGGTGCACCAATAAAGTGTTCAATAATAAATGCACAATCAAGTGTCCATGGTCACCGGTGGTGTCGCAGCCGGCCGATGTTCTGCCGCTGGTCTTGCCTTTATGGAGTGCACTTGGCCTTCTGGCTTCTTTAGAAATAAAGAAAGGCGCCAACCGCGTCCATTTCTAAATTGTGGCCGTCAGGGGGGCCAACTAAAAGTGGTTCACCTGTATGGCATAGGTGCCACGTTGACCCAGAGGTCCATCCATGGGTGGTGCTTGACCGCAAAAGAACTGCGGTCCATTGTGGGCGGCCACAAAAATTGCGGTCCATATGGTGTATCGATCCAGGCAGCAAGCAGCGGAAGTACTGGCCCACAACTGCGGAGCCAGCACCTCTCTCTCCTCTCTCTCTGCCCCAAAGCCAGATCCTCGGAGGTGGGAGACAAAAGAAGACAAGTGAGTAAGGTGGTAAGGGCGCAAAAGTGCACGCAATTCAAGGTAATGCACACTGGGGGCACATGGGAACCAGGTGAGACAGGTACGTTCCGACCGTACGCCCCCCCCCCCCCCCCACCAGGTAACCTACATTGCCCCTCCCTTACCCCTTACTGTATCCACAAAACACAACACTACCCATAAACATCTACTTTACACATCAACAAACGTCCCTACTGTCTTCCCCGTTCCTCCCATAAACCAAATTCGTCTTCTCTCCCTCCTAACCAATCAAATTTGCCATTTCCAACTCTCATCAAAATTTGCCATCTCCAACTCAACATCAAAATTTGCCATCACCAATTCATCATCAGTCCCTCCTAAGGAGGGAGAGATGGAATCACTCCAATGTCTCATCCACGTCGTGATGCGTTTCACAAATCCACACAGCAATTCTCCCTTCCTGCAACACAGAACAAAGGAACACAGGTGTGGAGTCATCATCATCACCTCAGGTAAGTGGCTGCGTATGGTGCGACAGGTTCATCAATCCTAACTATTTCCTAAATGACTTTAACAACTTTACATTACCCGGGGTCTTTCTCCTGCCAAACCATTGGCCCACTTACACTATGGGTTCTAAAAACAAATTCCCATTGACCAAACTGTGGTGCTTCTCAAGTTGGGGTCTCACTCCCCCGATTCATCACTCGGTGCCCCCGCACAATTTCGGTGGCTGGGTCGTGTGACGCTCCCAGCTGGTCCGCCCACCTGCACACCTCCACCACTGTTGTTGCCTACCGAGCTCACCTGCTCCTCACCCTAACCTAACTAACTGGGGAAGGCCCTCTCGCACTCTCACCCCCTCAGTGCCCTCTCTGGCACGGCCTGCCCGATCCACACCCGGGATCCTCAGGCACCCACTGACACTAACGGCTCCCAGAGCCCACCTGCGGCCTCACCTGGCCGACATCTAACAGTGGCGGAGTGCCCAACCATTCACACTCATACTAACAGGCCACACGACCAGCCAATTTCACCACACCAATGCACCCATCCACAATACCATTCTGCAACCGCACCACAAATGCCAATATCCAACCACAATTTACCTATACCCTCTACCTAACACTTACACTACCCGCCCCGGGTATCCGTGATGGGGGTCCACTCTTCCCCCATCCACACCTTCGCACCACGCACACCACTCCGTCCCACTTACTCCAACTCTCTCCACACCACTCATTCTCCGCTCCATATATTCCACACACCTGTGCTTGCACACCTGGGCTCTCATACTTGGTGCCGCCTGCACCCTCCTCTCCCCCAAGCGCATTCGCGCTGATCCACAACACTCACTACTCCCTCACTGCTCCACACACCTGTCCAGTTCTCACACAGCATCATCTCATCTAACTACTCCCCTCTAAAACTTGCGCTTCCCAGTCGCCCCTTTAAACTATTGCGCTCCCACGTCATTATCAAACACACTAAACTACCTGCGTCCCCACTACAGGTGTCATTGTCACTAACTAATCTTAACGTCACCTAATGTCATCTTCGCTAGATCCCTACACACAATATCCTAACCCACCCGGGCTAGTTTTCACTGCCATAAACCCCATAATCTATAGCGCATTTGCCCCAGAATCATGGGAAGGGTGTCAGGGATGCCACCCTTACCCACCGTCATGCGGCGCAAGTGGGACCTTGTGGGACCACCTCGTATGTGAGTCGTTGCCCGCCTGCCGGACCCCGTGCGTCGCCCCTTGCGGGGTCAGCGCGGGGCCGAACCGGCCGGGCCCCCACAGTACATTACCCCCAAGGGGCTCCCGTGCCTCCCCTGTCCCTCTAAAAACTACCCCTGTTGGTGTCGATGCATGGGTCACACTTCCGCAACCCGCTACCCATTCCATACCACCACAACCTTGCTCACTCACACCTCGCACCTCTCCCATCACCGGACCCTCTCGCTCGCACCCTCGTTCCATACCCTCCGGACCAGCCATACACCTCACTCTTGGCCTCTCACGAACATCCGGGTCCATCTCGACCCCCAAGCTTATTAAATCACCTGGCGCATCATACGCACGACCATATTGGTCACCACTTACACCGGGTCCTCTTTCTCTTCGCTTCTCCTCCATCACCTGCGAATCCCTCATCCGGTTAATGAGCACATCATCACGATCCGAACACAGACTTTGGACCAATTCTTTTACTTCCTCCTTTATCTCTTTCTTATCCTCTCTCCGTCGCTTCTTAATTTCGCTCACCCCTTCTTCCACTTCTTCTAATTTCTGCTTCACCTCCTTCATTTCCTCGTGCGCCCCCTTAAGTTCTTCCTCTAACTCCACCTTATTTTTTTCTATGTGCTCCCGCACCTCCCGCTCTTTAACCTCCATCACCTCTACCACCTTGTTCATTTTCCTCGTCAGGTCCTCATGTACCGTCTGACACTCTTTTTTAATTACCCCTACGTCCTTTTTCATCTCCTTCTGTGTCGATTTTAAACCCTCTATTACCGCTGTGTTCTTCTTTACCTGGTCCCCCAACTCCTTTTGTCCCACTGTCAGTTGTTCTACTCCCAGCGTCAACTCCTCTATACCACCTTGCAATTTTACAGTCCCCTTTCTCACCTCCTTCTCCATGCGCTCCTTACAGTGCCTCACCTCCTCGCGCACTCCTCCGACCTCCTCACTCACACCTCTTCTGATCTCCTCTCCCATCACTTGCATCTCCTGCCCAGATGCCACCCTCATCTGCTCCATTTCCTCCCTGTGAGCATCCAATTTAGTTTCTACCCCCATTCTGACCCCCTCTATCTGCTGCCCCATTTTTTAAACTTCCCTTTCCGCTTGGTCCCTCATGTCCCTCAATTTGCCTTCCATACTGTTTTCTAACCCCTCTAACCCCTTTTTCATCCCTTCCATTTGATTCTCTTGAGCGGTCATTCTGTTTTCTACCCCCGTTAACCCCTCCTGTATTTCCCCTAATCTATTGTCTAATCCCTCTATTCTACTCCCTAACCCTCCGATCTGGGCCCCCATCCTTTGTTCTAACCGTTTCCCCATTTCTCCCATTTTGCCCCCCATTCTGCCCCCCAATCGCTCACTATCAGCCCTCATTTGGCCCTCCAATCGCTCACTATCAGCCCTCATTTGCTCACTATCAGCCCTCATTTGCTCACTCTGAGCATCCATCCGATTCCCCAATTGCTGACTATTAGCCCTCATCTCGTCCTTCTGCAGGTTGAGGGACGCCTGCATTTGTACCATAAATTGCTCCATGAGGGCCTGTATTTGGGCCATCCCTCCCACTTGTGCAGCGGGTGCGGCCGCCGTAGCCATGTGCGAGGCGCCATTTTGCGCGCCCGCAACCTCGTGCGCGAGAGCGCCATCTTGCGAACCTGCCGCCCTCACTGCTTCGCTCTCCTCTTGTCCCTCAATTTGGTCCTGGATCGACCCTGCCTCACTCTCCTCTACCGGAACCCAGCCGTCTTGATCTGCCATAGCGCGACTTTCAAAATTCGGGGTTTTTGTAAAACAAAACAATTTCCAACTGCTTGTAATTTTGAGCGCGTTAAGCGCGCTTCGGGCTTCGTATCTCACTCCTCGACACCAATTGTTACGGTAATAACACAATTGGTGTCCAAAATTTGGGCTAAATAAATTTAGTCCCAGGTTCGAATCCCAACTCCTGACAACCAATTGTTACGGATCGCGGATTAGATGTTATTTACCGAGCGGTGGTATTGCCGCGACCTAACAGTTCCCCCGATTCTTCCCCAACTCACCCGATTCCACCCGAACGTTGGCCAAATCGCGCTACGCTAAATCAATGATTGGAAAGGACACAACGACTGGGATAAATGAAACGACGCAAGGGGTACAGTTCTCAAGACCTCCGGAGGAGGATATAATTAGTGGTGGAGAAAAGGGGTAGATTACAAGGTAGAGTGAGGTAAAAGACACAGAAGAGATGGGCACTTAAATACAATCTTATCTTATCCCAGACAGACCACAGACAAACGGAACAAGGCTGACTTACACAGGGATTGATGGCAGGAAGGGACAGGCAGTCGATAGCACAAGGTGCACCTTGGCTCGGGGACAGGATAAAGCACGGTCCAGTCCAGAGATGCGGGGAGGCCTCACAGCGCTCGGAGGGTACGTCTTGCTTGCTCCAAGCTCAGCGCGCCTCTGACGTCACCTCTCCCTCGGCTGCGCATGCTCAACGGGGAGTGACACGCCCTCGGCTGGTTGGCTCCGCCCCAGATGGGACTGGTCCGCCGCTTCCATTGGGTGCGGGGGTTACCGGGCTCTGCCCTTGACGAGGAGCTGACAGGGAGCCCCTATTTGGTAACCCCGTCGAGCACATGTTTGATGGCGGCTCGTGGGGAAGGCCTCATGTCCTCCCAACACCCCCTACCAACCAAGCCGGAGTCAGGACGCGCACTCCCTGTGCACGCCGCCGCCGCGCTGTTGTTGTTGTTGTTGTTGCTGAACCGTGAGGAAGAGCTGCGGGGAGGTATTGGGAGGTCCTAAACTTCCTAACGGTGCCATACAATCACATTCTGGTGCAACGAAGGGTCAGAATTAATGGAAACGAATCCTTAACTGACATAGACTAAGAATAACGAGCAAGATGTCCTATAGTTGTCTACGTGAGATGCGGTGAACCTGGGCACGACATTTAATGGGGGAAATAGGGGGAGGTCGGGTCTACAGAGTGTTGTTTACAGAAAATGGGACTAGGGAATGGGGGATTGGGGATAATTGGGAAGTATTGAGGAAATATGGGGAATATTTACAAGCGGATAGGGATGGATGCAAATCCCATATCCGCAACAGTATTATTGTAATGATCGACAATATCCTGAATTAAATATACCCATTGTTTAGAACCGAGTTGTGTGAATTTTTTACATAGTTTCTCTTTCAAAGTACGATTAAAACGCTCAATAACAACTGCCTTCCCTTCATTAAAGGTGCTGTATAATTTAATACCCTCCCCCTGAAGAGATTTTATGAATATTTTGTTATAGAACTCTGCTCCCTCATCAGTCCATAACTTCTTTGCTTTCCTTTTGCTTTTACTAAATATTCCACTGAAAGCTAAGATAAGAGTATCACCCCTTTTGTTGTCCCCTGTCGCACCGCGGAGCGAAAGGGGGACTATGGTTTTCCCCTCCGTCCGTGTGTCCGTCCGTCCGTCCGTCCGTCTGTGCGGGCGTGCATAAATGCGTAAACGAAGGACCGCATTCGAATTTGGTGTGGAGGTGCAACCCACGTCAAAATCCAAGATGGCCGCCGCCATGTATGTCTGAATCCATGTATGTCTGAACCTTGTGAGCTGAATATCTTGAAAAATAAGTGAAGTACCAACTTCGAATCTGGTGTGTGGGTGGATCTCGGCACAAGGAAGAACGCTATTTAAAATTGGGTCGCCACATCAAAATCTAAGATGGCCGCCGCCATGTACGTCTGAACCTTGTGAGATGAATATCTTGAAAAATAAGCGAAGTACCAACTTCTAATTTGGTGTGTGGGTGTATCTCGGCATAAGGAAGAACGCTGTTGAAAATTGGTTCGCCACGTCAAATTCCAAGATGGCCGCCACCATATATATGTCTGAACCTTGTGAGCGAAATATCTTGAAAAATAAGCGAAGTCCCAACTTCTAATCTGGTGTGTGAGTGTATCTAGGCACAAGGAAGAACGCTACTGAAAATTGGGTTGCCACAGCAAAATCCAAGATGGCCGTCGCCATGCTTGTCTGAACCTTGTGAGCGGAATATCTTGAAAAATAAGCGAAGTACCAAATTCTAATCTGGTGTGTGGGTGTATCTGGGCATAAGGAAGTACGCTATTGAAAATTGGGTCACCACGTCAAAATCCAAGATGGCCGCCTTGCGTCTTTCACTTTGTCAACTCGCATCTTCACCGACGGGGGACCTAGGCGTAATGCTTGTTTTTTAAAGGAACAACCCGACGTCATGAATTTTCGAAGCTCCACACGGTCTCCACGTTTTCAAAGTAAAGTCTGTTCACAATTGTATTTTGTCGTAACTGTATTTTATCTTTCGGCGTGTGAGCTTATAGTGTGTCTCTTGGATGTTTCTCGGTGTTTATCTCTGTGTTTATCATAAATTAATAGTTTGTTTGCCGCGCGGCGTGTGAGGCCTTGCAGCCTCAGGCTTCCCCCGTCGAAGTTTGTTTCTTCCTTCGCTGGTTTTGCTAGGTTTTTTGATTTTCCCTTCTCCCCAAAACTTCACCGAACATCTACTATTTGTCTGACATTTTAACCCCCAACCCCCCCCCCCCCCCCAAAAAAAACAAAAAAAACTTATTTCCCTTTCTCATGTGCTTTTGTCCCATCGTGTGCTTTTTCCTCTGCCCACGTGCGCTGTCTCGCCCCACCCCCATTTTCCCCTTGCCTTCCACCTTTTGCCATGTTCAAGTGACTCGTGGTCATCTCTCGAGGCTCCCTCTCCCCATTGGTATTTTTGTGAATTTTAGATTGTTCTTCACGGTTCTGTTTAAATATGTTTAAACTTTCCCCTGGAATGTTTTATTCAGTCGTATATTACAACACGCTGTTTTTCTTCCTATTTAAAAGGCTCCTTTCAATTTCCTCTTCAACTCATTCCATTTCAAAAAAAATTTCAATCTGTTATGATTCCAAATCACTCCATGCTCTAAATTCTCATTCATTCCACCCCTCCTCCATCGTTCTTAAACGGATCGCTATCTTGAAAATCACAACAAACCCAATTTGTTATAAATGTTCATCTTTCATGAATCATCCACTTTCTCAACTCTCCCCTTGCCCCTCCCCTTCTAAACTCCCCCCTTGCCCCTCCCCTCCAAATCTCCCCCATTGTTCCTTCCCTCCAAATCTCCCCTCTTGCCCCTCCCCTCCAAAACTCCCCCCTTGCCCTTCCCCTCCTAAACTCCCCCCCTTGTCCTCCCATTCAACTCTCTCCCCCAACCCCTCCCCTTCAAATCTCCCCCCCCCAACCATCCCTCCCAAATTCTCCCTCCTCCCACCTCCTTCTCAAAGCTGCCTCCCCACTTTGTCTCCCTTCTATCTCATACCTCCACCTCCCCCAACCTTCTACTTTCCTCTGCCCCCCCTCAAACAACCCCTCACTGTGCCTCATCCCATCACCATCAAACCTTTCGTCCTCCTCATCCTTCCCTTTCTTGTAACTCTTCTGTAATCTCTGACACACTATCAACTGCTCTTCCTACCTCACCCTCTCACCCTTCATCTGACCCTACCCCTCCCCTCCCCTGTCCTGCACCCGATGCTCCCCCTCTCTCCTCATTAACGGTATGGACCTCAAACATCCGGGGCCTTCGCTCAAACCTGATTGATCTCTCCATCCAGGATTTTTTTGTTTTTTTTGTTTTTTTTGTATACAAGATCGAGGCTCGTGAAAGAGCTAACATTAATCACACAAAAAGACAAACCGACACACAAAACACAAAAAACAAGGGGAGCGGCAGACAAGATGGGGAGAGAGGGGGAAGGACACAAAAGAGAGGGGGAAGAGGGGGAAGGACACAAACACAACATTTGAGAGCAGGGACATCGGGAGGACATCAGGTTGCTTCTGACAATCCAGACTTGATCTGCTTAACAGAAACTTTCCTCCTTCAAGATGTCTCTGATTCCTTAATATCTCTTCCTGGTTAATCCCTCCTCCGGTATGATAGACCTGAGCCTTGTCCTGGTGGTGGGGTGGCTATCTTTATCAAAAACTGTCTTCCTCACTCTCCCTGCACTGCCCTCTCTCCACCCCACCCCCAGGAGTACCTCTGGCTACGGCTTCCTCTCCGCTCCCACCTTTTGTTCATATGTGTTCTGTACCGTCCTCCAAACAGTGATGACTCCATTTACATTTCGCTGTCAGACAACATGGACCAACTTCTATCAACTCATCCAAACTCTCTCTTCCTCATATGTGGCGACTTCAACTGTCATCATGCCAGCTGGCTGGGTGTGGGTTCATCTCTCACCAGCCATGGCACCTCAGCAAAGGACTTCTGCGTCTCATTGGGACTGACACAATCTGTCAATTTCCCGACCCGGATCTCAGTCAATGGAGTATCTTCTCTTCTGGACTTGGTTATGACTAACTTCCCTGCAAATGTCTGCTGCTCTTCTTCTGCTCCAATCGGTTCTTCCGATTATGTGCTTGTTAAAGTGGACATCTCTCTGGCCATTCTCAGAGAGCCTCCTCAGCGCCGACGAGTCTGGCATTTCACTCAGGCCGACTGGCACGGGCTGCAAGCAGCCATCAATCATCTGGACTGGTCTCCCATCTCTACTGCCTCTGACATCAATTCTTCCTGGGAATTCTTCCAAAGCAATGCTCTCTCTCATGCACAGATTTATCCCATCTCGTCTTCAGTTGTCTTACCCTTCCTCCCATCCATGGTACACTAAATCTTGTGGTGAGGCAGTTGCCCTGAAACAACTTGCCTTTGCCTCTTGGAAGGGAAATCCAACTGAAGGCAATCTCAGTTCCTTCCACCAAGCTCGAAACAAGTTTTTGTCTACCCTCAGGAGTGCCAGGAAGCACTGTCTCTCCACACTCAAGATTGAACTCTCAAACCTGTCTCCTTCATCCAAATGTCAACCCTCGACTCTGATTCTGCAACTGAACCTGACGGCATCAGCCCACGGGTCCTAAAATCCTGTTCTTCCGCTCTTTCACTCCCTATTTCTGTTCTCTTCACCCTCTCTTTTGCTCAACGTCATCTGCCATCTGCTTGGAAATCTGCCAACATCACCGCTTTGCACAAAAAAGGTGCAAAAACAGATCCCAGCAACTACAGACCAATCAGCCTGCTCCCAATTATCAGCAAAGTCATGGAATCCATCATTGCTTCTCCAATGTTTTTTTTTTTGTTTTTTTTGTTTGTTTGTTTGTTTGTATACTGAATCGGGGCTCGTGAAAGAGCTAACATTTATTTCACAAACAAATCAACCAGACAAACAAAATATACAAAAAGAGGGAGCGGAAGATGGGGAGAGAAGGGGAAGCACACAACCACAACATTTGAGAGCAGGGAGAAGTGTGGGAGGGAGAAGGCTTGGAGGCAGGAGGCGTGGGAAGGGGTGGGGGGGGGGGAGGTATAAAACACAAAGGGACCAAAATTAGCGGGGGTAGAAAAGATCAAGGTTTTGGATGGGGGAGGATAAGAGATGGTGGTGAACAGCTGTTTTAAAGACCTGGAGGGTGGAGTGGGATTGAAGAGAGTGAGTGAGTTTGTTCCAGAGGCAGGAGAAAAGAGGAGTGAAGGTGAGCAGAAAGTCTTGATTTTGGCAGTTTAACCATAAGAGGGTTGCAGGCAGATCATGTGCGACCTGTAGGAATATTTGGGGGACAGAGCCCAGAGAGAGCTGGGGGGGCAAGGCCAGAGAGGAGTCGGTAGAACGGAAAGATGGAAAGACCACCAACCTGCCAGCGGTGAGTGAGTGAAAGACCCTTGGAGTTAGCTTCATCGCGGGAGATTCCAATGATTCTGAACGCTTTGGTTTCAACAGCGTGAAGATGAGCTAGGTGTGAGGCAGGAGCACCAGACCAGAGGGGAGAGCAGTATTCCATAGAGCTGCGGATGAAAGCCTTGTATGTGGTGAGGAGCTCAGGTGTGCCAAGGAAGGACTTCGCACGACGGAGGATGCCCAGTCGGCGACTGGCTTTGGAGGCCAGATTTGAAATGTGGTTTTCCCAGGAAAGATCATGGCAGATAGTGAAACCCAAAAGCTTGAGTGACAGAACTTCTTGGAGAGGATTATTCAGAAAGTGGATGGGAGGGTTGTCCAGTCGGTCTTTTCGGAGAGACATCGTAAGAGTGTGAGATTTATCAGGATTGAAAGACATGTTCCATTTGTTTGCCCAGTCTGTGATTTTGTCCAGGTCTGCAGAGAGTGAGGAGGCTGCAGACTGCCGATCTGAGGGATGAGGAATGGAGCGACAGAGAGTAGAGTCGTCAGCAAAGAGATAGAGAGGATTTTCAAGAGAGTCAGAGAGATCATTGATGAAGACCAGAAAAAGCACAGGGCCCAGGTTTCCTGGGAAAGGGAATTCCTGCGACAGAGTTGTTATCGCTGTGACAGATAAACCTGCGTGACAGGTTTTGCGGTTGATTCCGAAGAGAATCGTTGGAGTGCCGTTACGTCTCGAGTACGGGCCAGTTGGCCATTTTTGCCTCGCGCCTGATTTCGCATTGCTCTCGGCTCTTCACCTCGCTTCAACCATTTCACCGCATCCAGACGTTAACCTGGTGTGTGTGTGTAACGTGGATTTTGAGTGGGAGTTTGCGGTTCGCCGATTGGGAGCCGTTGAACGTCCATACCCGAAGGTGTGATTTCCCAGTCGCCTCTTGAGGATACCTTTGCCCATCTTTGACAGTGTGTCTGTCAACCGAACGGGATTCTGGTCTCGATAAGACATCGTTCTGATGATCACTTGGGCGTGGATCGACTTTGGCTTGATGCTGGGATAGAGACATTGGGAATGTTCTTTTCGCTCACCTGGAGCACATTGAGTTATATTGTACAAAACTGATGGTACCATCACAGGAATGATATTGTTATGGATCTGGGTGAGGGATGGGAGGGTGAGGGATGGGAGGTGGGAGGGAGAGGGGGTGGAAGGTGGGAGGGGGGAGGGGTGAGGGGAGAAGGGGAGGGGTAGGGTGGAGGGGGAAGGGAAGGGGGGACGGAGGGGGAAGGGGGAGGGAAGGGGATGGCCAGTCAACATTGACGTTGCAGTTCTCATGGTCGGAGAGCAGCACAACAATCGGACAAAGTCCTGCATATTCGCAACAGTATGAAGCGGATTTTGGAGACTCACCGATCGTGTGACGTCCTCCAGTACCGGCGTTGCCGGGCGGGGGAAGGGAGACCCGTACATTCCCAACCCGTACATTCGCCCTCTCGACTCAAGCTTACTCGGACAAAAGCCTCGCACAAATTACACCGTGAAGGCCCAATGGTCATGTCTATGCCACAAATCACGGGCGCACTGAATTGAAAATATATAGAACGCTCATACTCTGTGAAAAGTGAAGCCGCCATGTCGCCATCTTGGTCAGCACGACTCGACCAACTCGCTTCGCGGATCTCGTTTTGTGCGGCAATAAACTGCTCCAATCGGTTACGGAAGGGTTGTGGAAAGACGTTTCACAGCTGTTTCAAAGACATTTAATTCATATCGCACAAAATCGATACAAAACACGATCGCATAAAAGGTGAAAAAACTTGTGACTGTATGGAACATCACGTGATCGCTCTGAGCGATTCAGTCTGGTGGCGGGAATGGAACATCACGTGATCGCTCTGAGCGAATCAGCGAGCTGCTCTGGAACTGGCTGAGATTAGCGGGTACTTCGCTGAAATGCGCTGAGGTAAATATTGTTACGGGTCGCGGACAAGATGTTACTTTGGGCCGAGCGGATGGTCAACCGCGACCGTTACAGGATCTCCGATTGGCCCGACTCCCCCAACGTTGACCAGATCGCGCCACAGATATTCAATTTGGAAACCTCTAAAGCGACCGAAAGAGAAGGAAGAGAGAAGAAGACAGAGTACGGAGGAATAACAGGATTTATTATACACACAAGCAAAAAGAAGGAGCGATCAAAGTTATTTACAAGCAATGGATGGAAGGAGCAGTCACACAGTGAATCGTTAGCTTATACTATTCAATTTACTTAACCCCAGGACAACGATTAAGACAGACGACGTTCACACTTACACGGGGGAAATTGCAGGCAGGAATGGCGGAGGTGGGTTGCTGGAGAGGGAGGCAGGGTCCGGTCCCTGCAACCGGCAGGGCTGGAGGTAGCAGCTCCCACTCTTCGCGTTTTTGGCGGGAAAACCCTCGGTCGCGTCGACGCTGCTGATGCTGTGGACGTCACGCGCTGGCTCGGTCACACCTGCTCCTCTCCTTCTGGTGGAGCCGTCTCCCTCCTCTCAGCGCGTCTCTCCAAAGCTTGTTCCATCTCCAAGTACCTCTCCTTTTTGGAGCGTCTCTCATCTCTCATCTCACAGCTCATCTCTCCTCTCACAGCTCATCTCTCATGTCATCTCATCTCTCTTCTCATCTGCCGAAGCAGTCCCTTCCAGTCGCTTTTATTACTCGGGTCGGAATCAAGCCGCCGGCTGCGAGGGCACGCCTACCGGGTCGCTCACCGCGGTGCTGGTTGGCTGTTAGGGCTGTCCGATTCCCCCTTTGATCATGACGACGTGCCACGCCTGTGAGTTGGCGGCTCCTACCCCCCTCTTCTCCGAGATTAGCACATGGGCAATGGCGGCTTGCGGGATTGAACACCACTCGCACCGCTTTTGAAAGGAACTTTGGAGAGCGGAGATGATTGGGGTAATTGAAAGGGGCCTACGCTTATTTCGTTTGATACAATGCAGAGTCAATCTAGTGGGAAACACATATTTAGCCAACATAGAATAAGGAAATAAGCTATTTAAAAAGATATATCATGGCCTGTGTGTAAGTTTCATGGAATTAACTAGGGGGACGTCCTTCGACCTTATTTACTCTACGAGGGTCAGTTAAACCACAGCAAACCAGTTCTCACATTCTTTACACTTTCCAAATTCGTTACACTGCACCCTCCTTTCTTCAGGTCGTGCCCGGGCCTACAACTTTAATTTAGTGTGACACGTAGGTGTAGTTCCCTCTACTTTTAACCTGACCCTGAGTGTGACGATTTTAAAACACAAATAAGTATGTCCCCTTATTGCATTGCACCCTGTCTAACAGACTCAAGCCCACAGCTCACCGAATTATGGAATTGTTCTCAAACTATACATTTACGGTGGGGAGCATTATTTACAGTGACGTTATTTCTTATTTACAACGCAACCCAGGACCTGTGTTTTTTTTTTTTTTTTTTTTTTTTTTAGGGAACAAGAAAAAGAAATTCCTGTTGGGAGGGAGGAGACAGCACGCATTGCATCGATGCACCAGTACCAATACCACCAAAGCACCCAAAAGCACCAAAAGCACCAAAAAGCACCACAAAACACCAAAAGCACCGCTCGGTGCACAGTCATCACTGTTCATAATAAACACAACAAAACAACTGGTGGTGGTCTTCTCTTTTTCTGCTGGGCCGATGTTCTTCCCGACGTCTTCTGGCTTCATGCGGCCTACTTGGAAATAATGAAAAGCACAACTTGTGTTCATTTTTATTTAGGGCCTCAGGGGCCAACTAAGGGTGGTCCACCTGTTTGGCATAGGTGCCACCTTACCGAGGTCCGCAAGCAGATTCCCTGGCCACTATGGCCGGTCTCCAACAGAGGTGCCCTGCCCCAGAACCTGGGGTCCATCAAGTGGTACTTGGCCGCAGAACAGCGGTCCATAAAGTGGTACATCAACGCAATGCATGTTGGTTCTGAGAATCTCGTGCGCACAATGGCCACCTCACGCACGCTCCCCTCGGCGCCCAATGGCGCACAGGTCCTCAAGTGGGAGACAAAAGGGGGGAAGACAAATGAGCGAGGGGTAAGGTCACAAGGGTACACGTCAATAAAGGCAATGCAGGGTGAAGTGCGTACGGAGAGCGAAGTGAGAAAAACTCGTCCCTACTGTACGTCACCCCCCCCCTGTCACCTACACTACCCTTGCCCTTACCCCATATTTACAACAATTTACACCTTTACAAATTCGTCACTACGTCTTGTCTTCCCCATCTTTCCCTTCTACACCAAATTCGTCTCCAATCCCTCTACTTCAAAATTTGCCATCACCCAATTCATCATCAATCCTCATAAGGAGGAAGAGATGGAACATACAGCACAATGCCACACCCACGTCATGATGCGTCTCACAATCCAAAACATTTGCATCAAAAATAATTAAACATGGCATGGTGCGGAGTACCTGTCACCTCAGGTGAGTGGATGCAGATGGTGCGAGGAGATCCTTCATCCTATCTATCCTCTAAATGACTTTAACACACTTTACACTACCCGGGGTCTCTCCCTGCCAATCCATTGGCCAACTTACTCTATGGGTTCTAAAAACCAATTCCCATTGACCAAACTGTGGTGCTTCTCAATTTGGGGTCTCACTCCCCCGATTCATCTCCCGGTGCCCTTGCACAATTTCTGGGCTGTGACGTGTAGCTCTCCCAGCAGGTCTACCCACCTGCACACCTCCACCACTGCAGTTGCCACCCGAGCTTACCTAGCTCCTCACCCTAACCTATCTAGCTGGGGAAGGCCCCTCCTGGCTCTGTCACCCCACTCGGTGCCCTCTGGCACTGGGCTACCCGGGTCCGTCCTCCGGATCCTCGGGCCCCATCCACAACTACCGGCTCCCAGAGCCCACCTGCGGCCTCACCTGGCCGACATCCTCACAGTGGTGGAGTGCCCAAACCAACTACACACACTAACAGGCTACACGCCCAGCCATTTCCACAACACTAATGCACCCATCCAAACATCATTCTTCCAACCGCACCACAGATGCCAATATCCAACCACAATTTACCTGTACCCTCTACCTAACACTTACACTACCCGCCCCGGGTATCCGTGATGGGGGTCCACTCTTCCCCCATTCACACCTTCGCACCATCCACTCCACTCCACAATTTCCACCATACTCACTCCACGACCATCCATTCCAATACCCCAGATATTCCACACTACCATTTATTCCACACTCCTGTTGGTGCACACCTATGCACTCACACCTGGTGCCACCTGCACCCTCCTTCCTTCCTGGACCATTTGGTCAACACAACACACCTCACCATTACCATCACTCAAACACTGCTCCACTCACCTGTTCAGTTGCACACCTGTGCAATCACACCTGTTCCATCCTCAACACACACGGCATCATCTGAACTAACTACTCCCCTCTGAAACTTGCGCTTCCCAGTCGCCCCTTTAAACTATTGCGCTCCCACGTCATTATAATCCACACTAATCTACCTGCGTCCCCACTACAGGTATCCTTGTCACTAACTAACCTTGACGTTACCTAATGTCATCTTCGCTAGATCCTTACACACAATATCCTAACCCACCCGGGCTAGTTTTCACTGCCATACACCCCATAATCTAGTGCTCCTTTGCCCCCCTCTGTGAGGGATGGTGGATTTGCCATCCCACCACATCGGGGAGGTCCTACTATCAATTTCGCTCGTCCAAATCCAACAAATCAAAAATTTGCCAATCATCCCGTCTGGACTACTGCAATAGCCTCCTTTATGGTTCACCCTCAACAATCACCAATAAACTCCAATACATTCAGAACTCCGCTGCCCGTCTACTCACCCATTCCCGGACCCGTGACCACATCACCCCCGTCCTTTACAAGCTTCACTGGCTCCCCATCTCCCAGAGAATCCAGTACAAAATCCTCCTCTTGACCTACAAAGCCCTCCATAACCTGGCCCCATCCTACCTGGCTGACCTCCTCTCCAGACACACTCCCACCCGCAACCTCCGCTCTGCTGGTACCAACCTCCTGACCCCCCCCCCCCCCCCCATCCGGACCAAATTTAGATCCTGGGGGGACAGGGCCTTCTCCATCGCTGCTCCCACCCTCTGGAACTCGCTACCTCACACCATCAGAGACTCCTCCTCACTCACCACATTCAAAACATCACTCAAGACCCACCTGTTCAACACTGCATTCAACATTTAACCCACAGCATCTAACCCCTGACTATCTCCTCTCCTTCTCCCTCCTTTGTGCTTTGAATATTTCCCTATTGATTCTTCTTTTTTTGCAATTGTTTTTATGTTTTGCTATGCATTTTTTGCACTCTGTCAAAGCGTCTTTGGGCTTCCTGAAAAGCGCTATATAAAATAAATGCATTATTATTATTATTATCTGCCAATCACTGTACCATTACCAATCATCACTCTGCCAATCCTTTGCCAATCATCAAATTTCGCCTTTTTCTAATTTTGGGTCCAAAACACTAACCTCATCACCCGTCTACTTATTAGATCCACTCGGTGCGCCAATTCACGTCTACAGCCCGGCTTCGTACAGCCGAGCAATGAACGCGGGCTTTTTGGTGCCGGCGGCTGGATGCGTCCGGCACTCGGTGCAGGGACGGGGGCTTACCCGTGCCGAGATCCCACGCACCACCTCGGCGCGGAGCCATCCAATTGCCCGATCTCGACCTGCCGGAACGTCTCAATAAAAAGTGGTCGCCATGACGACCCTTCCTATCGGGCTGCCCGCTCCGCCTAGTGGAGCACGGACGCGGCCGTTCCAAGCGAGGCCCAGCGTGGATCGCGTACGGCGGTCCTTCCGAACCCGCCGTGGCTCGGATCCCCGCTGGTTCTCGCGGCACACAAAGCCCGGCACGCACCGAGGGCCCGATTCGGCTATAAGTCGCTCTAACCGCTAACCCGGTTACCGTCGATGCCTCACCTGCATGCTTACACGCATACGCTACCCCTTTCTTGCTCATACCTCCAGCCGTCCCCATGCTCCTCGTCGTACCTTCTCTTACACACCTCGGTACACTCATTCCGCTCACAGACTTGGTCACACACCTGACCACCGAACACCTTTGCACACCCTCGTCGCTCGCACACCTCACCAACACACCTCTTCGCGCCCCCTTCTCGGTCACCTCCTCTGTGACTATCACAGGTGTGCTCTCACTCGCACACCCAACCACGTGCCTCACGACCAACTCAAGTGTGCATTCCCACACATGCTCTACCATTCCAGGTGTGCATCCTTCCATTCCAGGTGTACATCCTCGCTCACCTGTCACAACCAACTCACGCTCCGTGTCACTTTCACTACTTTCACCTCCATTCTTGACAGCGCACTCACCCTTACTCTCGACAGCACACTCTTTCCTCATGCACCCGTCCATTACACACCTTTCTCGCGCACACTCTTGCGCACACTCTCCCATTACATCCTCTGTAACACTCACCACAGGCGTACACTTTCTCGTTACATCCTCTGTAACACTCACCACAAGCGTGCATTCCCCCTTACTCTTGACAGCACACTCTTTCCCCATGCACCTGTCCGTTACACACCTTTCTCGCGCATCCTCTTGCGCACACTCTTTCGTTACTTCCTCCGTAACACTTACCACACCGCGCTTCCATGTACCCCCTCGCACACACGCTTCGACCAACTCACTTTTGACGGCACACTCACTCCTTGGCACGCACTTTTTCCTCACACACCCCATGGTCGGACATTCTCGCACACCTCTTCCTTCGCACACCAGACCTGTCGCACACTTCACCAACGGCCTCTCACGAACACCCGGATCCATAGCAACCCCCAAGCCGACTGAAGCTTTCCTCACATCATGTACATTTCCACGTATATCGCCACTCACCTTGGCACCTCGTCTCCGCACCTCCTTTGCCACCTGCAAACTCTTTATTTGGTTAGTGAGCACCTCATCATGATTTGAACACAGACCTTGTACATATTCCATGACTTCCTCCTTTATCTCTCTCTTAGTTTCCCTCCGTCTCTTCTTAATTTCACTCACCCCCTCTTCCACCTCCTCTAATTTTTCCTTTACCTCCTTCAGCTCCCGGTGCGCCCCCTCTATTTCTTCCTCCATCGCTACTTTAACCGTTTCTATGTGCGTCCTTACCTCCCGGTCCTTCGTCTCCATTACTTCTGTCACCTCTTCCAACCTCTTCGTCAATCCCTCATGTACCGTTTGACATTCCTTCTGTGTCGCTATTAATTCATTTTTAATGTCCTTTTGTGTCACTTTTAAACCCCCGATGATTGCAGTGTTCTTTTCCACCTGGTCCGCTGGTTCCCTTTGTCCTACTGTCAGCTGCTCTACTCCCTTCGTCAGACCCTCTATGCCCCCCTGTAACCTAGCCGTATTATTCCTCACCTCTTTCTCCATACGCTTCTCACCTCGCCTTACCTCCTCGCGTAGCCCCGAAACCTCCTCACTTACACCTCGTCGTATCCCCTCTTTCATCTCCTCCATCTCTTTTGTAGATGCCACCCTCATCTGTCCCAATTAATCCCTCTGAGCATCCAGTTTACTTTCTAACCCGATTTGCACCTCCTCTATCTGGTTCCCCATTCGTTTGATTTCCCGGGCAGATTGTTCCCCTATTTCCCGCAATTTGTCCTCCATCCTATTTTCTAACCCCATTAACCCATTTTTCCACCTCTTTTAGCCCGTTGTCTAACCCCTCAAAATTATTGTCTAACTTCCCAAATTTCTTGTCTAACCCCTCAAAATTATTGTCTAACTTCCAAAATTTCTTGTCTAACCCCTCAAAATTATTGTCTAACTTCCCAAATTTCTTGTCTAACCCCTCACCGGTACCCCTTGCTTCGTCCCTCATTGCCCCCATTTGGCCCTCTAATCGCTCACTATCAGCCCTCAATCCCACAATTTGGTTTCCCAATTGCTGACTATTAGCCCTCATCTCGTCCTTCATTTCTTCACCCGACTTAACCATAAAGGCCTTTATTTGTTCCATAAATAGGCCCCAATCCATCGGCGGCGCTGCTATGGTCACGGGCGTGGCTAAATTTGGCGCCACAATAACCATGTGCGCGAGGCCGCCATTTTGTGCACCTGATACACCCTCAACCACCTCATTGCTCTCCTCTTCCCTTTCTTCCCCTAAGTCCTGGGTTACCCCTAACCCGTCTATCTCCCCCACCGACATCCGATCGCCTTGATTGTCCATGGCGCGATCTCAAAATTCGGGTTTTATAGAACAACAAAATTTCGGCAGCTCGTAATTTTGACCAAATTTTTTCCTACACGTTTTAAAAATTTGGTTCAGGCCTCGTATCCCACTCCTGACACCAATTGTTACGGGTCGCGGACAAGATGTTACTTTGGGCCGAGCGGATGGTCAACCGCGACCGTTACAGGATCCCCGATTGGCCCGACTCCCCCAACGTTGACCAGATCGCGCCACAGATATTCAATTTGGAAACCTCTAAAGCGACCGAAAGAGAAGGAAGAGAGAAGAAGACAGAGTACGGAGGAATAACAGGATTTATTATACACACAAGCAAAAAGAAGGAGCGATCAAAGTTATTTACAAGCAATGGATGGAAGGAGCAGTCACACAGTGAATCGTTAGCTTATACTATTCAATTTACTTAACCCCAGGACAACGATTAAGACAGACGACGTTCACACTTACACGGGGGAAATTGCAGGCAGGAATGGCAGAGGTGGGTTGCTGGAGAGGGAGGCAGGGTCCGGTCCCTGCAACCGGCAGGGCTGGAGGTAGCAGCTCCCACTCTTCGCGTTTTTGGCGGGAAAACCCTCAGTCGCGTCGACGCTGCTGATGCTGTGGACGTCACGCGCTGGCTCGGTCACACCTGCTCCTCTCCTTCTGGTGGAGCCGTCTCCCTCCTCTCAGCGCGTCTCTCCAAAGCTTGTTCCATCTCCAAGTACCTCTCCTTTTTGGAGCGTCTCTCATCTCTCATCTCACAGCTCATCTCTCCTCTCACAGCTCATCTCTCATGTCATGTCATCTCTCTTCTCATCTGCCGAAGCAGTCCCTTCCAGTCGCTTTTATTACTCGGGTCGGAATCAAGCCGCCGGCTGCGAGGGCACGCCTACCGGGTCGCTCACCGCGGTGCTGGTTGGCTGTTAGGGCTGTCCGATTCCCCCTTTGATCATGACGACGTGCCACGCCTGTGAGTTGGCAGCTCCTACCCCCCTCTTCTCCGAGATTAGCACATGGGCAATGGCGGCTTGCGGGATTGAACACCACTCGCACCGCTTTTGAAAGGAACTTTGGAGAGCGGAGATGATTGGGGAAATTGAAAGGGGCCTACGCTTATTTCGTTTGATACAATGCAGAGTCAATCTAGTAGGAAACACATATTTAGCCAACATAGAATAAGGAAATAAGCTATTTAAAAAGATATATCGTGGCCTGTGTGTAAGTTTCATGGAATTAACTAGGGGGACGTCCTTCGACCTTATTTACTCTACGAGGGTCAGTTAAACCACAGCAAACCAGTTCTCACATTCTTTACACTTTCCAAATTCGTTACAATATGAATAAAAAATATGGATCGTCAAATATTTTGAGTTCGGCCATGTTCGTCCCAGGCTCAATGGCCATGTCTATGTCAAATAGCAAGCACGTAAGCCTCTCCGTTTAGGAGTCTATCGGTAACATTACACACACACACACACACACACACACACACACACACACGCACACACATAAACTGTGTTTTATATATATGGATGTACAATAAATGAAGAGGAAACGAAAGGCAAAGAATTTACAAGAAGAGGAAGAAGCAGGACACAGGGCAGCCTTAGTCTTAATTAGCAAAGCCCAGACAGAACGAACACACTTACACTCAAAGGGATGGAATGGCAGGAAAGGCAGGAATGGCAGGAAAGGCAGGAATGGCAGGAGGAGAAGGGTCCAGGTAGATGGCAGGAGGAGAAGGGTCCGCTCCAAGTCGCGCTCCGGGCTTGAGCAAAAACCCGGCGGCAGCTGCACGTATGGTTTTCCCGCGTCGTATAAGGCGAATATATTTCTCGGGGAAAACCGGGCTCTCGCGTATGTAATAGATCAACGCCGCGCTTGTCTCCTCTCTTCTGAACTGCTTGTATCGCCGTTGTGCTCCTCTGCTCATCTGCCGAAGTGCTCATCTGTGATCTCTCCTCTGTGATCTCCCGACGTGCTCATCTGTGATCTGCCGAAGCAGTCCCTCTTGGCCGCTTTTATGGGGCGTTGTTAGATCGTGCCGCCGGCTCCCAGGACACGCCCAACGATGAGCTGGCCTCGGCCCTGGTTGGCTCCTGAGGGCTTACCGGTCCGCCCCTTGACGAGATGTTGACAGGGCCACGCCTTGTTCTTGGCGCTCAACTTACTCCTCCCCCTTTTTCCTCCAGAGGACCGCGTGCGTGATGGCGTTTGCACGGGTCGTATAAAACCACTCTTACTGCCATTGAGGGAGCTGTAGAACCTATCTTATTTGATTGATGCAACGTAGATTCAAACTATTGGGAACACAGCCTTAATTACACACATACTAATGAGATATCTATAGAGATCCTAAGGTGTGCTACGTGTTGCTCGTGGACTAGCTATGGGTGCTATCTTTACGTTAGAAAAATGGGGATATTTACAGGGGATTATTTATAAGGGAATATTACACAAAAATTTACAATGTGGAGGGTTCTAAAAACCGCAACACTGCACCCTCATTTCCTCACGGGACGACCCGGCCTGAAAACTTTAATTTAGTGTGACACTCAGGTGTGCTAACCCTCTACTATTAACTTCACCCTGAGTGAGACATTTTTAAAACAGGTAAGTATGTCCTGCCTGCTACGTTGCATCCTACCTAACTGACTCACGCCCACAGAATAACCGAATTACGGATTTATTTTGAAACAACACATATATGGTGGGGAGCATTATTTACAAAGACTATTTGGTATTTACAATGTGAACCCAGGACCTGGCATTTGGGAAACAAAAGCAGAACTTTTGAAAAGAGGAAGAGCATGCACTGCACTGCACCGATACACCATACCCACATGCCCGGGAATGCACAATTGATATTGCAGTGCACCCCCGAGCACAAGAGCACCACAATTCACAAAAGCACCATGAAGCACCACAGAGCACCAAAAACACAAAAAGCACCATCCAGTGCTCAGTCATACATTTCATAATAAACTAACTGATGACCCTTCTCAGCTCTGCTCCTGCTCTGCTGGGCCGATGTTTCTTGATGTCTTGCTCGATGTTCTGTGCTTGCGGCCTATTTGATGGTAATAAACACAAGCACAAAGCGCGTCCGCTGTTCTTTTAATTATGGCCAGCAGGGGCCAACTAAAGGTGGTCCGCCTGCATGGCTTAAGTGCCACCTCACCGTGGTCCGCAAGCAAGATTTTCTCTGGCCACAATGGTCGGTTCCAGCAGAGGGGTCAGGTCCCAACCCGTGGGGTCCATATGTGTGTGGTGCTTGGCCACAGAACTGTGGTCCATATGGCGGTGCTAGGCCGCAAGACGTGCGGTCCATATGTGGTGTACCGGTCCAGGCAGGCAGGCAGCGGCGGTTCGGGCTCACAACTGCGGCTACCTGCGCACTCCCCCCGGGCCCAAAAGAAACATGCCGTGAGTGGGGAAGGAAGGACAAAGCAAGCATCAGGGCAAGGTCGCAAGGGTCCACATTATTGCAAGGTAATGCAGAGGTGAGGTGCGCCGGAGAGCGAGCCGAGAAAGCTCGTCCCTACCGTACGTTCCCCCCCTGTCACCTACTCTACCCTTGCCCTTACCCCGTATCTACAAAATTTACACATTTACAAATCCGTCGCTACGTCCTGTCTTCCCCATATCTCCCCTTAATCCGAATTGGTTAACAATCCCTCTAACCCAAATTTTCCCCCAATTCCAATTCCTCGTCAATCCTAAGGAGATAGAGATGGAATCAAAGCACAATGTCACCCCCACGTCATGATGCGTCTTTCATCCAAACATTTGCACAAAGAAACAAAAAACATAGTGTGGAGCAATATCACCTCAGGTGAGTGGGTACAGATGGTGCGAAGGGATTTCCAATCCTAACTCCTTTCTAAATGACTTTAATACACTTTACACTACCCGGGTACTTTCCCTACAAAACCATTGGCCACTTTACACTATGTGGTTCTCAGAACCGAACTCCCATTGAACATACTGTGGTGCTCTCCAATTTGGGGTCTCAGTCCCCCGATTCTTCCCTCTGTGCCCTTGCACAATTTCGGGACTGGGTCGTGTGGCTCCCCTAACAGGTCTACCTACCTGTGCACCTCCGCCACTGTAGTTGCCACCCGAGCTTACCTAGCTCCTCACCCTAACCTACCTACCTGGGGATGGCCCTCTGGCTCTCTCCCCATCTATGCCCCCTCTGGCATCGGTCTACCCGGGTCCGTCCCTGGATCCTCGGGCCCCACTGAACACTACTGGCTCCCAGAGCCGACCTGCAGCCTCACCTGGCCGACAGACTAACAGTGGCGGAGCGCTCAAACAACCACACCTCAAACAGGCTACACGCCCAGCCATTTCATTTCGCCAATGCACCCATCCAAACACTCCATTCTACCCACGCACCACAGATGTCAATATCCACCACAATTTACCTATACCCTCTACCTACCCTCTACCTATACCCTCTACCTAGACTAACAGTGGCGGAGCGCTCAAACAACCACACCTCGAACAGGCCACACGCCCAGCCATTTCATTTCGCCAATGCACCCATCCAAACACTCCATTCTACCCACGCACCACAGATGTAAATATCCACCACCATTTACCTATACCCTCTACCGACTCTTAACCTACCCTACCCAGGTGTTCGTGAAGGGGGTCCATCTTCCTCCATTCACACCCTCGCACCATGCACTCCCACTCCACATATTCCACACTACTCACTCCACACCATCCATTCCGTGCTCCACTCACTCCAGACCATTCATTTCATCCAACCATTCTCCATACACCTGTGCTTCACCTGCACTTGCACACTCACCTGGTGCTCACACACACCTGGTGGCACTTGCACCCTCCTTTCCTCCCAGGCTTCTTCATTCACTACAATGCCATTCACCCAATGCACAATCTCAATTCCTCAATCACACACTGCATCATCTAAGCTACCTGGTTTCCCTCTAACTTAGTGCTCCCCATCCTCCCTTTAAACTAAGCACATACCACGTCGTTATCAACCATACTAATCTAGGCTACGTCCCCACTACAGGTATGGTGTCACTACTTAAATCTCAAGTCTCCTAACGTCATTTTTCTAAACCCTAACATTAACCAAACCCTCCCTGGCTTGGTTTTCACCGCCATAACCCCATAACCTATTGCTCATGTGTCCGGGCTATGATGTGAGGGATGGTGGATTTACCATCCCCCTACACCATATACCATTTGCCAATCAAATTTGGTGCTCCCTGTCAAAATGGAAAGGAGCTCAAGATTTTATATTGGGTCACTCCTGGTGGAACTTGTTTCCATCTTTTTACTTTGCTTTGGGTGTGCAGCATGGGGATTTGCGATGGCGAGCAATGCTTTGCTCTTGTAGTGTCAGTACCTCTCTTTACCCATGGACGGGCTTGAACATTATTGTTGTTGTTGTTGTTCTAAAGCCCTGGATAGCTCTCTTGGGACAGGCCCGCTGCACGGAGACAGCCGATCAATCTCCCAGGAGATCTTCAAGAGATCCCCCACATCCAATATGATGTACCTCCACCCTCACTTATCCTTCTTTAAACAGTGAAATGCATTGCATCATTCTTTGTTTTGGAAAGATTTGGATGAACAATGTGAAAGTTGAAAAAAAAAAAAACTTTTATTTGAAAACAAACTCCAACACAGGATGTGGGGGATAAACAAAAATAAAATAAATACCATTTGCCAACTTTTTCGGCCAGAGGACCGCGTGCGTGATGGCGTTTGCACGGGTCGTAGAAAACCACTCTTCCTGCCATTGAGGGAGCTGTGGAACCTATCTTATTTGATTGATGCAATGGAGATTCGAACTATTGGGAACACAGCCTTAATTACACACATAATAATGATATATCTTTTGAGATCCTAAGGTGTGCTACGTGTTGCTCGTGGACTAGCTATGGGTGCGATCTTTATGTTAGAAAAATGGGGATATTTACAAGGGATTATTTATAAGGGAATATTACACAAAAATTTACAATGTGGAGGGTTCGAAAAACCGCAACAATATATTGGTTGTACAATTGATTTACTATTGTTTTTGTGCTGTTATTCTTGAGTGACCTTAATACAATACTTGTTTTTTGGTAACAATTGGGGTGGTTTCACCATTGATCTTTGACACACAGAATAACACATCTTTCTGCCGTGACTCCTCTCGGGGCTCGGAGGTACACCGTGACCGGGGTTTGGGGAGGAGCACGTAACAACATCCAACCACTTTCAAGCTCAACCACATCATCCTCCACCATACTCAGCCTCTCTTTTAATGCCTTCCTCATCACCTGCCGAGCTCTCCTCGCACCTTTCACCTTTATGTCACAGACAACCAAGTGGTGCTGTGAAACAGCCTCCTCCCCCGGGATCACCTTTGTGTCCCGGAGGTGCCCCCTATCTCGCCTTCGCACCAGCAGGTAGTCAACGGTTGTCGTCTACCCACCTGACGTGTATGTAACAAGCTTATTATCCTCTTTCTGGAACTGAGTATTACCAATCAACAAATCAGCAAACTCCAAAATCCTTTCACCTTCTCCATTTCTCACACCATATCCGTAACCCCCATGAACTCCCTCAAAACCGTCCATACTCCTTCCCACATGTCCATTTAGGTCTCCTCCTACCACAACAACTTCCTCATCTTTTATGTTTTCCATCAGCTTCTCTGTTGCACCCCAGAACTTGGCCTCTTCATTGCTCCGACCAACCTGTGGAGCATATCCCAAGATGGCGTTCACCAAGAGCTTTCCAATCATCATTCTCACCATCATCAACCTTTCACTCACTCAAGTCACACTCACCACACTGTCTACAAACTCCTCAGAAAACAGGACACCAACACCATTCACGCCTTCTGGGCACCCTAGCCACACAATCTTGTATTTCTGTCCCTGCCTACCCTTCACCATTCTCACACCACTTCCCTTCCATCTCATCTCCTGCACACAACATATGTCCACTCTTCTTCTGACCAATAGTTCCACCACTTCTCCTGATCTCCCTGTCATTGTCCCTACATTCCATGTCCCAAACCTCAGAAACCGATCTCCACGTCGGGCATCAGACTTTTCGTCGTCATAAATGGAGTGATTTCCACCCTTGCTTTGATCGGGTTCCCCACCTTGAGTTTTGACGAGAGGGAGTGGGCTACCCACGGGGTACTTCAGGCTGTACCCTGCCCATATGTAGCTGTAATTGTTATGGTTGATCATTGAGATCATTGATGAAGACCAGAAAAAGCACAGGGCCCAGAACACTACCTTGGGGAACTCCAGCCAGAACAGGAAGGGGAGTTGAGAGAAATCCATTCAGGGGCACACGATGACTCTGACCAGAGAGGAAGTCTGCAAGCCATGTGTGGAGATTTCCATTGATACCATAGGAGGAGAGTTTGGTGAGCAGATGTGGGTGCCAGATCGTATCGAAGGCACGTGGTATGTCAAGGGAGACAGCTCTGATTTCCTGTTTGGCATTGAGGACCACCATCCATTGTTGAGACAGCAGAAGCAACATGTCCAGAGTAGAACGACCTGGTCTGAATCCGAATTGATGATCGGAGATCAAGCCATTGGAGAAGAGGAAGGATTTGATATCCGAAGCAATTATGGATTCCATGCCCTTGCTGATAATTGGGAGCAGGCCGATTCGTCTGTAGTTGCAAGGATCTGTTTTTGCACATTTTTTGTGCAAAGCGGTAATGTTTGCTCCATTGAGGCTGCCCTTGCAAACCATGGCGTTACAGTAGACAGAGCTGCCTTTTTGTTTTCACGTACCCATTTGTTGATTGACCTGCAGTTGATTGATTTGACATTTTTTTTGTGATATTGGCACTCTAACCCGATTCCTCGCTCCACCCTCCTTTTCTTCCCTCTCTCCTCCCTGCTCCTCGCTCCGCCACCACTGCTCACCACCCTCCCTCTTTGCCCCCCTCCCTCCTCTCTCCACCTTTCCCCCTCCACCCTCCGTCCTCTCTCTCCCTTCCCTCCTTCCCCTTCCTTCCACCCTCCTCTCCCTTCCCTTTCCTCCTCCCCTTCCCCTCCTCATCCCTCCTCTCCTCCCCTCCCCTCTCTCCCTTCTCTCCTCCCCCCCTCCTTATTCATATTCCCGTCAGGAAGCGACTCATTGTTACCTGGCAACGCCGGGTATTTTTGCTGGTTTCAAATAAACCAGTGTCTCAAAGCAATCTGTTCACATTTAAGACAGCTTTGAGATTTAGAGTACTTCAAAATAATTTAATACTTGCATTATTTGCGAACTGGTATCTCCACCCAGGTCATACTATCCTCTTCAATTAAATTATCAAACAATCCCGGCTACGCCGCTGTTAGACTTTCGGTCTTGTTTAATGCAAACTTGTATGTGCAATCGGCATTGGGCGACACATGAAATATGTAAACTTTTTCTTTGACTCCCAGTTTATGCTCCAGGATTTCGTGTCATGGGGCAAAATGGAAAGGAGCTCAAGATTTTATATTGGGTCATTCCTGGTGGAACTTGTTTCCATCTTTTTACTTTGCTTTGGGTGTGCAGCATGGGGATTTGCGATGGCGAGAAATGCTTTGCTCTTGTAGTTTTGGTACCTCTCTTTACCCATGGACGGGATTAAACATTATTATTGTTGTTGTTGTTCTAAATCCCTGGATAGCTCTCTTGGGACAGGCCCGCTGCACGGAGACAGGCGATCAATCTCCCAGGAGATCTTCAAGAGATCCCCCAAATCCAATATGATGTACCTCCACCCTCACTTATCCTTCTTTAAACAGTGAAATGCATTGCATAATTCTTTGTCTTGGAAAGATTTGGATGAACAATATGAAAGTTGAAAAAAAAAACTTTTATTTGAAAACAAACTCCAACACAGGATGTGGGGGATAAACAAAAATAAAATAAACAAAATCACTCGCTGCAGGCAGGTTCGTGGTCTTTCTGTCTTCTGCCGACTCCTCTCCGGCCAAGCTCCCCCAGCTCTGTCTGTGCTCTGTCCCCCAAATATTCCTACAGGTCGCACAAGATCTGCCAGCAACCCCCTTCTGGTGAAACTGCCAAAATCAAGACTCTCTGCTCACCTTCACTCTTTAATTCTTCTTTTCTCCCGCCTCTGGAACAAACTCCCTCGCTCTCTTCAATCCCACTCCTCCCTCCAGGTCTTTAAAACAGCTGTTCACCACCATCTCTTATCTTCCCCCATCCAAAACCTTCATCTTTTCTACCTCTGTTAATTCACCCCAGATCCACTTTTTGAAATACCGACTTCTTTCCTGGAAGTCCTAGCAGTGTCCATGTGTATTATACCTCTCCCACTGCCCACCCCCCTTCCCTCTTCCTCCCACAGATCTCCCGATGTCCCTGTTCTCCACTGTTGTACTTGTGTGCTTCGCTCTCTCTCCCCATCTTGTCTCCCGCTCCCTTTACTGTATGTTTTTTGTGTCCGCTTGTTTTTTTGTGATTAATGTTCGCCCTTCCACGAGCCTCAATGTTGTGTACAAAAAAAAAAAACCCCCACTGGTCAACAAAACGAACAAAATGTGGAAATTGTTTTTTTCCCCAACAACAATTTGGTCTTTCTTAAGAAAATAATATGTTTAATTCTGAAATGTTCATTTGAACATAATTCAAGTTGTAATGAACAAAATTTCAGAACCTGCAGTTTGGACATCGACTATCGATGTGAAGTATTGGGTAACTTCTCTTATCTTCTCTTATCTACCATCTCTTTTCTTCCTCCATCCAAAACTTGATCTTTTCTACCCCTGTTAATACACTCCAAATCCACCTTTTTCAAATTCCGTTTTTCTCCTGATTGTCCAAGTCGTGTTTATTTGCTTTGCACCGTTTCTCCTCTCCCCCCCCCCCCCTCCCCCATCCCCCTCCAGCCCTCTTCCTTCTGCAGATCTACAAAAGTAGCTGTTCTCTTCTGTTGTTATGCTTTCCTCTCTCCCCCTCTTGTCGCCCACTCCCTCTATTTTATGTTTTATGTGTTTTCTGTTTATGTCTTTGTGCTTTTTGTGTTGCTCTGACACAAGCCTCGACTTTGTAGACAATAAAATAAAATGTCGACTTGTGTGCAGGTGAAGGTGATTTGGAAGAGGGAACTAATTTCAAAATGGATATTCCTCAAAACCTTTAGAACTCACCTATTCCGATAAAACAGTAAAACGATGCATCAACATCAGAATCCAGCAGTATTTCCCTGCCTAACGCCCACCAACTAATGCCAGCAGATGAGATGCCAGTTTCATGAACATCCAAGGAGCAGGGGGTCAGAAGGTTATTATGTGGGGGAGGTTTAGGGGAATTGTCACCTAAGTGTACAAGGAGAGGTTGAGGGCCAGGTATGAGCAATTTGGCAAAGAAGGGGAAGAAATGGAGAAGGAATGGTAGAAGTGTGGAGAGGCATTCAAGGGAATTGCAGAAGATTAAGGATGGAAGCGACAAAGACGGTTGCATAATTGAAGGTGTGTGTAGGATATTTCAAAGAGCTGTTTAATCAGGAAGGAAGCAGCAGCGAGCTGTAGCTGCAGAGTTAAATAGAGAGAAAAGTAGAGATCACGGAAAAGGAAGTGCGGACGGCATTGAAGAGGATGAAAAAGGGAAGGGCGCCAGGTGTTGACGAGGCATTACACAAATGATACTTGCATCGGGAGAAGTCGGAGTCAGGTGGACAAAGAGGTTCTTGAATGAATGTATGAGAGAGTTTGGAGAAGCCTCTGTGGGATTGGCTCATTTGCAAAGCAGTGTGTAAACTGTCATGGAGTGGCCCGATGTGTGTGAATGGAGTGAGAATGATTGTGTAGCTGATTGTGCGAATAATTGGGGTGCGAGGGATCGTGAGATGGCCAGTGTGTGTAAGTTGTGTGTGCTGGTCTGTGAGGCAGCTTCTGAGCGTGCATGGTTTGGGGGAAGTACCATGATGTGGGAGTGGGCGTGGTCAAGGTTACGGGGAGGGGCGTATGTATGTGTGTGACTTCTGCAGCATAAGCAGTGAATATGGAGAACACGTCGGGGTTCCCTGCAGGAAATCCGCCGAATGCCAGTGCGAAATTTTAAATTAACTGGTAGACTACGGATGCACCGTCGAACTTCTCCACAGAGAGGGGCTTGCTGGGGTTAGAATATTGAGTATGGAAGCAGCTTAAATGCTGCAACGCCAGAGCAATCGCTGCTGTTTGTACGCGCTGGGCACCCAAGGAGAACCTTCCTGCCTGTTCCTGCCATGGAGGGATCGCCTGCTGAGATCAATTGTGTTGCTATGTTTGGCGGTCTCAATCGGTGTCAGTCGTTGCTCAACATCTTTTCTGGCCGGGGACCTATCCACGGCATGGCGGCCTGCAGGTCCAGAGTTCCGGGAGAGTCCGAGAAGTCGCACACGTGATGCACCCCAAACCCCGTGTCTGCAACAATATTTTCACTCTGTCTGCCGGTTTGGCAGTCAAACAACATTGAAAATCATTCCAAACAGGAAACTTAATGTTCAGAATGACATAAAGGACACAAACAACAGGCACAAATAACTAATGTAACGTGTAAGATAGAGTGAGGTAATAGACACGACACTACAATGCCAGTAAATTCCAGATTTATTTTTTTTTGAAAGGATTTTTGCAATCTTTACTTCATTTGAATTGAATTAAATATTTGAACACTGTTGAACATAAATCGTCTTCTTGTTTATTCCAATAACCTCCAGTATCGCAGCACTTGGACATGTCAAATCGGGTGGTGCATAAGGATGATGTGGAAGACTGCTTTAATCGTGCTTAACCCTCTGGAGTCTACAAGCCGATTCTATCGGCTTCACGCATGCGCCGAAACATCTACAAGCCGAATTTGTAGGCTCTAACCGCATTCAAATTTACCGTGCAATTACCGCCTCCTGGATTCGATGTGCATCATGGGAATAGACTCCAGAGGGTTAACATCCGGAATTTTTCTTTAACAATCTTTAACTTAATTGTTATATTTGAATTGAAGTATACATTGTGTGGCGTAACATGTTCTATGAACTCTCCAGATGGTTCTCAATCTCATTTCCCTGCAAAAGACTGACGCTGATTTCTACACAGGTGATGTCTGTCCTGTAAATGTGGAAGGCAGACAACATGACAACGATTCATCTGTCACAGAAGATTCAAAATGTGCTTCTGCAAAGGAAGGTTCAGATGATATTCACATGACAAACGGAAGTGATTCCTGTTTTGCATCTGGTGCGTGGAAACGTAAACACATTAACATGCAATCTTTTGTATTGAGAAAATATAAATTTTCAGAAAAGTGTCAAATACTTTGCATTTTGATTTTGACAAAAAAAAAGAAAATATTGTGTTCTTTGTTTCTGTAGAACAATCGAGAAATAATATGGGACAAATAAGGTCCAGTCGCAGCTTGACGGTGAGGAAGAAGCCTTTTTTGAAGAAGCAATCACAAGATGAAGACTCATTTCCGAAGAAATACAAGTGCATGTCTGGGCCTCGCAACACCAAGATGAATATTAAATTAAACAAACTCAAAAAGGTTCGAGAAAAGCGAATTTGTTACAAGTGTAATGTGTGCAGAATGGATTTTGTTTCAACGAGTGACATCAAAATACACATGAGGATCCACATTGGAAAACGCCCCCACAAGTGCTCTGTTTGTGATAAAGCTTTCTTGACAAAAGGTAATTTGAAGACACATGTGATGGTCCATGCAGGAGAGCGGCCTCACGAATGCAAGATATGTGATAAAGGTTTCTTTGGAAAAGGTATTTTGAATCGGCATATGAGGATCCATACAGGAGAGCGTCCTCACAAATGCTCGATATGTGACAAAGGATTCCAAAGAAATGGTCAATTGAAAACGCATTATATGAGGATCCATACGGGAGAGCGTCCTCACGAATGCAAGATATGTGATAAAGGTTTCTTTGGAAAAGGTATTTTGAATCGGCATATGAGGATCCATACAGGAGAGCGTCCTCACAAATGCTCGATATGTGACAAAGATTTCTTGCGAAAATTGCATTTGAAATCACATATGAGGATCCATACAGGTGAGCGTCCTTACAGCTGCTCAATATGTGATAAAGGTTTCTCTCATAACAACCATTTGAAATTACATACGAGGATCCATACAGGAGACCGTCCTTTCAGCTGCTCGATATGTGATAAAAGTTTCTCTCAAAACAATTTGAAATTACATATGAGGATCCACACAGGAGAGCGTCCTTACAGCTGCTCAATATGTGATAAAGGTTTCTCTCAGAAAGGTGATTTGAATAGGCATATGAGGATCCATACAGGAGAGCGTCCTCACAAATGCTCAATATGTGATAAAGGTTTCCTTAGAAAAGGTGATTTGAATAGGCATATGAGGATCCATACAGGAGAGTGTCCTCACAAATGCTCGATATGTGACAAAGGTTTCCACAGAAATGGTCAATTGAAAACGCATATGAGGATCCATACGGGAGAACGTCCTCACGAATGCAAGATATGTGACAAAGATTTCCTTGAAAAACGTCATTTGAAAACGCATATGATGATCCATACAGGAGAGGGCCCTTCCAAATGCTCGATATGTGATAAAGGTTTCTTTGCAAAAGGTGATTTGAATAGGCATATGAGGATCCATACAGGAGAGCGCCCTCACAAATGCTCGATATGTGACAAAGGTTTCACTGGAAAAGGCGATTTGAAAACGCACATGATGATCCATACAGGAGAGTATCCTTGCAAATGCTCGATATGTGATAAAGGTTTCCCTAGCGACAGTAAATTGAAATTACATGTGATGGTCCATACAGGAGAGCGTCCTTCCAAATGCTCGATATGTGATAAAGATTTCCACAGAAATGGTCAATTGAAAACGCATATGAGGATCCACACGGGAGAACGTCCTCACGAATGCAAGATATGTGACAAAGATTTCCTTGAAAAACGTCATTTGAATAGGCATATGAGGATCCATACAGGAGAGCGCCCTCACAAATGCTCGATATGTGACAAAGGTTTCACTGGAAAAGGCGATTTGAAAACGCACATGATGATCCATACAGGAGAGTGTCCTCACAAATGCTCGATATGTGACAAAGGTTTCCACAGAAATGGTCAATTGAAAAGGCATATGAGGATCCATACGGGAGAACGTCCTCACGAATGCAAGATATGTGACAAAGATTTCCTTGAAAAACGTCATTTGAAAACGCATATGATGATCCATACAGGAGAGGGCCCTTCCAAATGCTCGATATGTGATAAAGGTTTCTTTGCAAAAGGTGATTTGAATAGGCATATGGGGATCCATACAGGAGAGTGCCCTCACAAATGCTCGATATGTGATAAAGGTTTCCCTAGCGACAGTAAATTGAAATTACATGTGAGGATCCACACAAGAGAGCGACCTTACAAATGCTCAAAACAACAACAACATGCATTTTAAGGCCATTTTCCCTGCTCCAGCGGGGGTTGGCCTTGCGGTCACCATGACGATCTTCTCCATTTTGCCCTATTTTCTGCATCTCCCCTTGTTAACCCCCTTGCCCGCATTTCTTCTTCCACCATCTTTAGCCAAGTCTTTCTCGGTCTTCCCCGTCTTCTACTTCCTTCTACATCCATTTCCATCACTCTTCTCAACCAGTCACTTTCATCCTTCCTCAACACATGACCAAACCATCTCAACCTGTTCCTCTTCACAACATCAATCACAGGCTCTATTCCCACAAATCTAGCTCCAGACCTAATCTAAAATCTAATCTAATCTAATCAAATTTAAAACAAAGCTCTGAACCTTCCAAATGCTCGATATGTGATAAAGGTTTCTCTAACAACAGCAAATTGAAATTACATATGAGGATCCATACAGGAGAGCGACCACACAAATGCTCGATATGTGACAAAGGTTTCTCTAACAACAGCAATTTGAAATTACATACAAGGGTCCATACAGGAGAGCTGAAATCTGAAACAGCAGGATCTGAAAAATGACGTCGAGTATTTTGAAATTGAAGAAACCTGAAATTGTACCAGTGATAGTCGGAGCAACAGGGACTCCGGATGATCAAGAAAACCCCAACTGAGCACTTAAAAGCATTCTGGGGAATATCATGACAAACAACATACAGGTGGAGGCTGTTAGATGTTCAGTGAGGATTCTAAAACGGGCCCTTGGAACAAATCTATGAGAATGAAATTTCACAAAGTGGTTCATGAATAATGACCCTTCACCGAAAAAGGAGGTGGAGATTTTGAGTTCATGGAGAACTTACTCGCACCTCCTAAAACCCGCATATGGAGATAACAACCAACGAGAGCGTCCTTACAAAAGTTATTTTTTGACGAGGATTTTATTTCTCAACGGAGCTTGAACTTCCACAGTGCAACCCACGCTGGAGTGCTCACGTAAAAAAAATGCTCTGACTTGGGAAGAGTTTTTCTGTTGAAGGTTTGTTAAATTCACATAGCATTACCCGTGCCAGGTTGTGCATGCTCCTCTTGTATGCGTTCCCCAGCAGTAGACGAGATATTCAGTGAACCAGCAAGGAGAAAGCTATCGTGAAAGCGTACATCCCTTTGGGCATATTCCTTGTGAGCACAACTCCTCAGAGAACCACCTGTAACTCCGGACAACCAGCCAGCACCCCTGATCCCCTTGATGAAAGCCATACGGCTGGCTGTTAACAGAATATCCACAACAATGACTGCAAACCTGCGCCCAAAGGCAACAAGAATCTCAGGATGCTAAGCCCATCCACGTCCATGCTACTCAAACTAAATTTATAGAGAACGACAGGGAAAAAAATGTTGAATTTATTCATTTGGTTCTCCATATTCTCACAACCAAAATTAAAAATTTGATGCCAATAATTCAAACATTCCTCACCCCTCCCCTTCAAAACTCCCCCCTCACACCTCCCCTTCAAATCTCCACCCTACTATTTTTCTCTAATTCTCCCCCCTCCCACCTCCTCCTCAAAGCTGCCTCCTCCCCACTTCCCCTCCCTTCCATCACATACCTCTACCGCCCCCCTTATTTTGTGTGTTATGTGTCGGTTTGACTCTTTGTGTGATTAATGTTAGCTCTTGCACGAGCCTCGATCTTGTATACAAAAGAAATCTGCTTAACAGATACCTTCCTCCTTCAAGATGTCTCTGATTCCTTAATATCTCTTCCTGGTTTCTCCCTCCTCTGGTATGATAGGCCGGAGCCTTGTCCTGGTGGTGGGGTTGCTATCTTTATCAAAGACTCTTTTCCTCACTCTCCCTGCACTGCCCTCTCTCCACCCCACCCCCAAGAGTACCTCTGGCTTCGGCGTCTTCTCCGCTCCCACCTTTTGTTCATATGTGTTCTGTACCGTCCTCCAAACAGTGATGACTCCATTTACATCTCGCTGTCTGACAACATGGACTAACTTCTATCCACTCATCCCAACTCTCTCTTCCTCATATATGGCGACTTGAACTGTCATCATGCCAACTGGCTGGGTGTGGGTTCCTCTCACACCAGCGATGAGACCTCAGCAAAGGACTTCTGCGACTCACTGGGACTGACACAATCTGTCAATTTCCCGACCCAGATCTCAGCAAACGGAGTATTTTCTCTTCTCGACTGGGTTATGACTGACTTCCCTGCAAATGTGTGCTGCTCTTCTTCTGCTCCAATCGGTTCTTCTGATCATTTCCTTGTTAAAGTGAACATCTCTCTGGCCAATCTCAGTGAGCCTCCTCGGCACCGACGAGTCTGGCATTTAACTCAGGCTGACTGGCATTGTTTTCAAGCAGCCATCAATCATCTGGACTGGTCTCCCATCTTTACTGCCTCTGACATCAACTCTTCCTGGGAATTCTTCCAAAGTAAACTGCTCTCTCATGCATAGATTTATCCCATCTCCTCTTCATTTGTCGTACCCTTCCTCCCGTCCATGATGCACTGAAGCTTGTATTGAGGCAGTTGCCATGAAGCAACTTGCCATCACCTCATGGAAGGCAAATCCAACTGAAGGTAATCTCAGTTCCTTTCACAAAGCTCAGAACAAGTGTATCTACCCTCAGGAGAGCCAGGAAACAGTATCTCTCTGCTCTCAAGACTGAATTCTCAAACCTGTCGCCCTCCTCCAAATCCTGGTGGCATCTGGTCAAATCTGTTTCTGGTGTTTGTTCCCCCATCCATCCCCTCCCTTAACTCAAAGGGCTACACAGCTGACACCGCACGTGAAAAAGCCGAATGCCTCAACTCTGTGTTTGCGTCAAAATCTTGTGTCCCAAACCCATCTCTCTCTGTACTCACCGTACCCAGTCGTACCCAGCTGCTCCTGGACTCTGTGTCCTTCTCTCCTGACAAGGTGGAGAACTTTTTGTCAAACCTTGACTCTGATTCTGCAACTGGACCAGACTGCATCAGCCCACGGGTCCTAAAATCCTTCTCTGCCTCTTTACCTCACCCTTTCTCTGTTCTCTTCACCCTCGATTTTGTTCAAGGTCATCTGTCATCTGCTTGGAAATCAGCCAACATTACCGCAATGCACAAAAAGGTGCAAAAACAGATCCTTGAAACTACAGACTAATCAGCCTACGCCAAACAATCAGCAAGGTCATGGAATCGATCATCGCTTCTGACATCAAATCCTTCCTCATCTCTAATGGCTTGATCTTGGATCATAAATTTGATTTCTTAGCAGGACGTTCTACTCTGGACATGCTGCTTCTGCTCTCTCAACAATGGATGGAGATCCTTAATGCCAAACAATAAATCAGAGCCGTCTCCCTCGACAGAGCACATGCCTTAGATACGGTCTAGCACCCTGCTCTGCTCACCAAACTCAATGGAAATCTCCACGCATGGCTTGCAGACTTCCTCTTGGTGGTCTTTCTGTCTTCGACCGACTCCTCTTCGGCCTTGCTTCCCCAGCTCTCTGTGCTCTGTCCCACAAATGTTCTTACAGGTCGCACAAGATCTACCAGCAACCCTCTTGTGGTTAAACTGCCAAAATCAAGACTCTCTATTCACCTTCACTCTTTCAGTCCTCTTTTCTCCTGCCTCTGGAACAAACTCCCTCACTCTTTTTCAATCCCACTCCTCCCTCCAGGCCTTTAAAACAGCTGTTCACTACCATTTCTTATCTTCTCCCATCCAAAACCTTGATCTTTTCTTCCCCCGTTAATTCACCCCAGATCCACTTTTTTGAAATTCTGACCACTCCTGGATGTCCGAGCAGTGTCCATGTGGTTTGTTTTTTTTACCTCTCCCACCCCCCTGCCCCCTTCCCCATGCTTCCTCCCCCAAGCCCTCTCCCTCCCACAGATCTCCCAATGTCCCTGCTCTCCATCTTCTCTCCCGATCCTTCCTTTTGTCATATGTTTGATGTGTCAGTTTGTCTTTTTGTGATCAATGTTAGCTCTTACACGAACCTCGATCTTGTGTACAAAAAAGAAAAAATGTTAACATAACTTAATCTCTCAATCTGTACTTGGATCTCAACGTGCTTCTTTCAGGGCCTTTCTTCGAATGCAGTTTTGTTATTCTTGTCTCTGTCCTTCCCATGTATCCAGCCAAGTTCCATTTGCGTTTTTTGATTGTGACCAGTGTCTAGAAAATTTGTTTTCCATCTCATTTAGTTGTTTTTCTGGTCCCGTTTTAGTTCTGCTCAGATGGAATCTTTCCATGGCAGTTTGGACATCAATTTTTACTCGATCTTTGCTGTCGTCCATGTTTCATTGCCATGTGTGATATTGGGAGAACACCCTTGTTGTAAAATTGTTTATCAAAAGAAGAGTCCTGCCTATGTTTTTCCTTAAACTTTAATTTGTTCAGGGTTTCACAATAAAGAGAGGTCCTCAAAGCACAAATGCACTGCCTGTGTTTTTGTGAATATTGTCACGCGATTGCCCTCGGTTAAGACTGGAGAATAGCGGATGGAAACGAGCTTAACGAGGCGTCCGGGTCAATGGTGGATTTGCTATACACACGCGGGTGGAAGAAGGAAAGAGGAAGAAGAAGCGGCGAGATTTACCTGGCAGTCCGCGCGCATTCTCCAACCTGCGAAGTGATTAGATTCACACGAACACTGAATTATGTACAAAAAGAAATAAGGTTTTATTGCCATGGATGCCAATAACAAGAATGGGCCGGCAAAATAAAGGTCCTAAATCGGGACGTCCCTACACCTCACTTCAAATACACGGACGAAGGAATATTCAAATAAAATAATCATTGTGTTGGGGTTTGTGTGGTGCGAGTTTAGCTTTTGTGATTCGTGAAGAATCGTCAGGCATCGAGCGCGTTCGTTCGACGCAGCGCTGGTGTTGGCGGGAACTGCCTGGTCGTAGGCGCTGAGCAGCCCTCAGCGTGCCCACGCGATTACTCGTCAGGTCCCGTGCGTGAATGCAGTGAAGGAGGATCGTCAGCGCTCCAACAGCAAGCCTAGCTCGTCATTCGTATGTGAGCACAGGGGAAAAGAATCGTCGGTGCTCCGTCTCTCCACCAAAGTCTGAAGGCAAGAACAGGTCCAAGCGCAAAATATGCCAAGAATTGAAGAGAGGCAGAGGCGAAGAGAGAAAATGTCGGTCAGCGAGTCGTTTTACTGATCGTCTTCTGACGTCACCCTCTATCTCTCCCAATCAGTGTGTCATTTCTTGGTGGTCTTTCGCGCATTCTTGCATCACCGGCGCTTGTCCTTCAATCAGCGCGTCGCTTGTTGTGGCTCTTTCGCGCCTTCCTTACCGATTGGCCGAGGTGTCATCGGTCGGTGGCCAATCAGTGTCGCTCCTTTACCTTCCTTACTCCCAATCCTGGGGAAGCTTTTTGTCCCTTCCCTGACCAATCACACGTCCTTCCCTGCTCTGCCAATTGGTGGCATGCTCTTTGCTTGCCCCTCCCCTGGCCAATCACGAGTTCTCCCTGGATGTGGCTCTCAGCTGGCCTGGTCAATGTTTGATCGCCACGGTGTACCACTGTGCGGCCGCTTGCTGTCGGTCTTTTCGGTCAGTCATTGTGGCGGCGGGGGAATTAATGTGGTGCACTAATGGATCTAGCTCATGTATGTGGTGTGTTGCCATAAGGGACAATGGATGGAGCACAGAGGTTTCACACACAGGGGAAGTATCATAGTCCCGAGTCTACCTATCACCGGATCATCCTCGTATGATCACAAGTACACACTTGATCCGACAAACCGCCTAAACACAGAACTTATCACATTGAGATTGTTCTCACTGGACAGACGAAGCATGATACCTATGCAGATCTACCTGGATCTATATATGCCTACACAACCGACATAACACAGCCCCATCCCCAACCCTCCGCCCCCCTGGAACTGTAGCCCCTTGCTAGGTTCACTGCATGCGCTACCATTCCAGTCTTAGCACTTACGGTCTCACACCTAATTACCCTATGAAATAAATCAGGAGGGCTGTGGGAAGTGAGCCGAAGCTACCGACATCGGCTCCTTAACATGCTCATCCCCTTTACAATTATGCATTTCAAATATTTACAATGATTCTAATTTATTGTTCCTGCGGAGGAAGGGAAACGAGCAACACGCAAAACGAACAACCACAAACTTAACCTTAACCTGCAAAAACTCAAAAATTCTATAAACATTTATACAACCCCTTCCTACAGACCGCGTCCCACGGTGGATGCCACAAGACTAAACGTTACCTTCGGGGCTGTCCCAATGCACCCCAAAATTTCCGTGGGCCCTTTCCTGGTGTTACAGGTGAGTGACTTGGCTCGGTGGATTTCGCCCACATTCATTCAACACAAACCCATAACCACTCATACACATTCCATCAACCAAACATTTCAAAAGTCAATAAAGCACTTAATCCATCCCCCTGCAGGACCATGGCATCGATGTCATCTCACATGTGTGTGTTGCTCTCAACTAGGCAGCGGGGAGGTACCGCACAATCAAGATGGTGGGGGCACTTCAGGCTGTTGTGCCCGCAGTCCAAACGCAAGTCACTTGACTTACAAATTCATTGCCCCCCCCCCCCCTTTACCTCTTCGCCCCGTGACAGTCAAACAGCCCCTTTCCGCCGTTACCCCGCTGGTGGGGGTCTCCACACTCCAGGGTCTGTTGCCTCCTGCTTCCGCGCAGCTACACGGGTCGCCAGGAGTCTTCTAACCCAAGGCGCCCAATCAGACCCTCCACCGACGGGCTCCAATTTCCAGTCACCACTGATTGTCAGGGGTAATTGCCGCAGAGGGGGGTCGCAGTCATCGCTCCTCAGAGCTTGATCTGTACCTGCGGACACGCACACCTTCCCCACTCACAAAAACCCCAAAACACATTTCCTCCCCTGCTGCCATTCAATTTTCAAACAAATTTCCAGAGCAGATGTTTAAAAAGAGTCGTTTCCAAACGTTGCTGCCATGCCCTGCCATGATGTGAAATCCCATATTCACATTTAACCAATACTTTTCATAATCACAGTAATCATCACTCATCCATAATCTCAAACCTCACCACCACATAAATACACATCACCTTCACACAAAAACAAACGGCCACCCACAAGACACTGTGTTGCATACATTCCACCCCTCACCGACCATGCCATCAATTTTGAAGACCACATCAGTCACCTGCCGAAGTACCACCCCTGGGCCCTTCTCAGGTGAGGTGAGTTTTGGACACACCCCCTTCCTCCTCCGGGGCCAGTGGAGCCCAATAAGGTCTCCGGGGAGGAACCGAGGTGTGTGTGCCCGAACGTCATACCGCACTTTCATATGTGAGGAAGCCAAGCCAATTTGCTTCCTTGCAAACTCGTGAGCCCTTTCTATGCTCTTTCTCAAATTGGTTGCATAGCCTTCCACAGATGCTTCACCCGGTTCCTCTGGTGACAGTCCCATCAACAAATCTGTGGGGACTCGCATCTCCCTACCGAACATCAACACGGCGGGGGTGCACCAAGTGGTCCCATGCTGTTGGGTCCTGCATGCCATCAGTACAAAGGGGAGGTGCTCATCCCAATCCTGCTGGTTTTTGGATGTAAAGAGGGCCAATTGTGTCAAAAGGGTCCGGTTAAACCTCTCCACCATCCCATCCGATTGAGGCCTAAGAGAGGTCGTCCTGGTCTTGTGAATTTGGAGGATCTCACACATCGACCGCAGGAGCACGGTTTCAAAGTTCTGGTCCCAGTCGGCGTGGAGCTCCCTGGGAACGCCAAATCGGGAGAAGAATCCCTCAACTCGTACCCGAGCTACCAGCCGGGCTTCCTGGTTGGGTAATTGGTAGGCTTCTGGCCACTTGGTAAAATAGTCCATTGCCACCATAATGTACCGGTTCCCTTGGCGGGTGACTGGCAGGGGGCCCACTACATCTACTGCCACTCGCTCAAGTGGTGCTCCCATGTTGTACACCTGGAGCGGGGCCTTGCGCGCACATGGGGGTCCCTTCTTACCGCAGCAGAGGTCGCAGGATCTCACCCAATCTTGAATGTCCCTGCCCGAATTCACCCAGTAGAACTTTTGCCGCAATTTGGACAAAGTTTTGGCCACGCCCAAATGTCCCATTGTCCTAGTCCCATGTACGTGCCCCATAACCACTTCCTTCAATTTGTTTGGTACAATTATCAACCGAAGCTACATTGCCCGTTGGTGTGACCCATTTCCAATACAAATGGCCATCTTTCAACCCCAACATTTTGCCACTGTGCCCAATAGGCCTTCACCTGGGCCCCGTGTGGAGCAATCTCCTCCCAAGAAGGTCTTTTGTCCTCCTTTAGCCAATGAAAAAGGGGCCCCAAAACAGGATCCTCCCTTTGACTCTCTCGCTAATTCACATCGCCCAATTCAGGTGGGAGTTGTGGCAAAGTTTGCCTTGTCACTCTCGCTGCATATCGGCATGCATCAATTTGATCCTGCCCAATTGGATCCTTGGCTTCTTGTCTATCACAAAAATTGCACTGTGCCTCCAAACAGGGCCACCAAGAGAGCGCGTCTGCATTGGCATGTGCTTTGTCGGGCCGATGTTACACAGTGACATTATACTGCTGCAGCCTCTCAAGCCACCTGGCAATTTGTCCCTTCGGCTCTTTGAACCGAAGAAGCCGTTGCAAGAAGGCATGATCCACTCGGATCACAAACTCCCTCCCACAAAGGTAAGGGTGAAAGTGTCCAACTGCCCAGAGTAGGGCCAATTTATTTGCATGTAACGCAATAATTTCGCTCGGGCCTCGAAAGCGCCCGACTGTAATACGCAATAACCCTCTCGACTCACTGTTGCATTTATGACAACACAGCTCCCAATCCTTCCGGACTTGCACCCGTATCAAGGATGTAACTGCCATCATCCTTCGGTTTTGCCAAAACTGGGTCCTCCACCCGACATTGTTTTAAGTGACTGAATGCTTCGATGCAGCTCTCTCACCATATTAATCGGGCTCTTTTCTCTGTCAATTTGTGCAAGGGTCTTGCGATTTCTGCAAAATTTGCCACAAATCTCCTGTCGTAGGAGCAGAGGCCCAAAAATCCTCTGACTTCCCTTACATTTTTGGGGGTGGGCCACTCTTTTACAGATTTTACCTTTCCAGGGTCAGTGGCCATGCCGCTCTCGCTAATCACGCGACGTTGGTAAGTCACCTCTCTCCTGAAAATTTTACACTTGCTCGGATTCAATTTCAACCCAGCACCCCTTAACCTATCAAATACTTCTGACAAATTTTTAGCAGCATGTTCAAATGGAGGAGCGTGGACCAATACGTCATCCACATAGACGAGGCAAGTCTGCCATGGTAAACCAATTAAAACACGTTCCATCAGATGCTCAAACGTGGCAGGGGCATTGCACAATCCAAAAGCTTTGTCACTCAAGCTTTTGGGTCTCACTATCTGCCATGATCTTTCCTGGGAAAACCACATTTCAAATCTGGCCTCCAAAGCCAGTCGCCGACTGGGCATCCTCCGTCGTGCGAAGTCCTTCCTTGGCACACCTGAGCTCCTCACCACATACAAGGCTTTCATCCGCAGCTCAATGGAATACTGCTCTCCCCTCTGGGCTGGTGCTCCTGCCTCACACCTAGCTCGTCTTCACGCTGTTGAAACCAAAGCATTCAGAATCATTGGAATCTCCCGCGATGAAGCTAACTCCAAGGGCCTCTCACTCACTCACCGCAGGCAGGTTGGTGGCCTTTCCATCTTCTACCGACTCCTCTCTGGCCTTGCCCCCCCCAGCTCTCTCTGGGCTCTGTCCCGCAAATATTCCTACAGGTCGCACAAGATCTGCCTGCAACCCTCTTATGGTCAAACTGCCAAAATCAAGACTCTCTGCTCACCTTCACTCCTTCATTCCTCTTTTCTCCTGCCTCTGGAACAAACTCCCTCACTCTTTTTCAATCCCACTCCTCCCTCCAGGCCTTTAAAACAGCTGTTCACTACCATTTCTTATCTTCTCCCATCCAAAACCTTGATCTTTTCTACCCCCGCTAATTTCACCCCAATGCCACTTTTTTGAAATACCAACTTCTGTCCTGGAAGTCATTGGTGTCCTTGTGTTTTATACTTCTCCCTCCACCCCCCCCCCCCGCCCCCCTTCCCATGCCTCCTCCCCCCAAGCCCTCTCCCTTCCACACATCTCCCTGCTCTCAAATGTTGTGTTTGTGTGCTTCACCTTCTCTCCCCATCTTGTTTTCCGCTCCCGCTTTTTATATATTTTGTTTGTCTGGTTGATTTGTTTGTGAAGTAAATGTTAGCTCTTTCACGAGCCTCGATTCAGTATACAAAAAAAAGAAAAAAAGAAAAAAAAAAAGACATAACGACAAACTGCCAGAGACCCTTTCCTGTGGTGAACGCTGTTTTCTCCCTCACCTTTTTATCCATTTCCCCCTGCCAATAACCACTCTTTAAATCCAATGTGGAGAACCATTTTGAGCCTGAAACGGCATCGAGGGTGTCGTCAATCTTTGGCAAGGGATACGAGTCTTTGAGTGTCACGTGATTGAGCTGGCGGTAATCCATACAGAACCGAGTGGTCCTGTCCTCTTTTTCACCAGGACAATTGGTGACACCCAAGGACTCACCGAGGGCTCGGTAAATCCGACTTTTTTCATTTTGCTCACCTGTTCTTCCTCCTCTTTCTCAGCGAAAGGGAGCCCCTTTGGCGGTTGGCGAACAGGCCGAGCCTCACCAGTACTAATTTGGTGCCTGACGAGGCTCGTGCGTTCAACATCCTCAGGAGAGATAGAGAGAAAACATCCAAGTTCTTACCAACCAAATTGTGCAAAGTCTCTACCTGCTCCGATGTTGGGCTCTTTTCAGAGCGTGTCATCATGTCCCGCACTCCCTCTGGCCAATCACATTTCCCCAAATTTTCCCCCTTTTCCGGCTGTACTGGCAAGCATGTGGATCCACTTCCTCCGATGACCTCAACTGCATGACTGCATTTGGCTATGATGGCTCCACCCCTTGCAGTGCGAGGGTTATCGGACAAGTTGAGCAGCGAAACTGCCAACATAGGCCCACGGGTGTCTACGAGGGCACAACCCACCATCCATCCTTTGGCCCGCTGTGAGGACCACGACTCCATTCGCCCCAGCTGGCCAATGTGTTGAACACCTGCTGCTAATTCCACCTTCACCACAGCCTCGGAGTTGGGAGGTACGGTCACAGTGCGCGCCACCTCCAGCCACGTTCCCTGCACCTCCTCATCATCCCCCAGTCTTACCATCTGCAGCCTGTCAGTGCCCAACCACATATGACCACGCCCGAGGTCTAGTTGGCAGTCGTGTTCCACCAAGAAACTCAATCCCAGCAGACATTGATCGCACACTGAGGCCACCGATGCCACCACATTGACCTCCAGACTACTCAACTCCATCCTCACCACACCACGTCCCATTAATTGGTGCCGTCGCCCCCATAGCCAGTTGAAGGCTGTGTCCTACCTGATCAATTTTATCCCAGCCTCCAACACTCTGGTCTAACACACTCAGGATTGATAATGGTGTCATTGGCCCCAGTGTCCACCACAGCCTCACAAAATTCCCCCTCGATTTTGCATCGAACACTGAGATTACCCATGGAAATTTTTCCGCAATTCACTACTTTCACAAAAGGAGGGTGCTTCTCCACACACTTGCCAGCTGAGCATGGCCCCATATGCTTGGCTCGTTCTAGTTTCCCAAACACTCTATGGCGACAGGCCCAATCCTAGGTGGTGATCCTCTTTCTGGCACCTGTGGTCTTACTGTGGGTCCCCTCCTTTCTGGGCTGAGACCTGTTAGGAGGTGGTTTCCCAGGTGGTAGTCGACAATCCCACTGTACGTGCCCTCTTCTCCCACTGTACATGCCCTCTTCTCCCACACCTAAAACAAGTCCCCAAGGTTACCCACAATCCTCCTCTGCTGTATCAATAGCTGCTTGTAAAGCAGCAACAGTATGAAGAGAAGGAATAATTTAGCATCTTATTTTGCTTGTCCTCAATAATCAAAATATGTCTCCAATTTCGCTGATATTTCGCACAATGATACTTGTGTCTGCCCCTGGCTCAACTCTATCTCAAAATATGTTTACTTTTATACTCTGGAACAATTTGTTCCACCTTTTGATAAGCTGTATAATCCAAATTAGTATTTACTCTTCCCATCGTTCATTCATTTTCTGATCCCAAACCCCCCATTGTGATGCTAGATAGCACCAGGCGGATTGAATTAGCCCATCATCCCTCAAATTTGAGAAAAAGCACTCCAGTTTACTCGAATTGGGACACTGCATCACCGGCACCGTCGTGTTATTATTTTGCAATTCCCATTTGTCAACATCATGTCACATTAAATTTTTCCGGTCAGGTACTATGCATAGCATTGTGTTCCCCTGCAACCACGTGTACGCAACCTGTAATAATGCCTCCGGCACCTCTCTTTCCAAACCAGTTAGTGTGCCTGCAAATTACTGGAGATGCCGCCACCTGTTGGAGCTCACCAATATGCCAGGCTCTCCGAATTCTCCTGGAATAAGCTTCGACAATTCATGTGATTTAAAACATCTCTGAATAACTCCATTAGTCACGCATGCTGTCCCAACACACATGCACATCCATGGCCCATGGAAAGGGTTGCACCCACATTAATTTGGGATTCCACAACTCAATAGCTACTTTTACACAGCTGTTCAGAATTTATTATTCGTATGACCATGAAATTATTTGCCACCCTTGCCAGAGGTTACCCCACTTGGGCCCGTTTGTTTGTTTCTACATTTTTCTCTGCAACTGCTCGGCCATTTGACAATAAATTTTCACCACAGGCCCACATCCACCTGTAAAATCTTAAATGATAATTATGATATCTTAGGTCATGTGGTTTGGTGGTTACAATTCGAACAAAAATTCTTCCTTAAAATTTTATCTCTTGAACCGCTTTATTGATTAATGCAAAACTCCAAGGTAATGTAATAGTGTAAAGCAGAGCACGCATCCAAATCCCAATATGATTGCCTCACAGTTTTGCAGCCAAGAATTTGTTATTGTTTGGGAAAAGAAAAACTCCTCCCTCTTCTTCTCCTCCAGTCTTCTGGAAAGGTCTTCTCCAGTGGAAGTCTATTAACCATCTTACTGTTTGAAGTCAGTGACATCCTGTTTGTTACTTACGTTGTCTGTTGCCCAGAATGCCGGTAATAGCTTGCCTTCTCTCCATCTCAAACAACCAACAATGGCAGGCAGGACCAATCGAGAGACAGCACAACTAACGATGGTCAAGACCAGAGGAGAGTACTGTTACGGATTCGGGGATCGGCTCCCCCTTTATCAAGGGGGTTGGGGGGGATTTGATCAACTTGTCTTTTAAGCTGGCCGTCACCAAGTCCTGGAAGCTATGACGTCACTTCCGGCCCGTGGTAAGTAGGGTTGTAAGCCTAATTGGTCTTAGTACCTAAGTACTACCACCAGCCGTAAAGCGAGGAGATAACTCCCACCCGAGCCGCGGCGGTAATGGACACGCCGAACGAAGCGAGCCACGACTCAGGCCGTTAACAAGAACTAAACCCGATCCTGAGCGGTTCCGAAATCGTGCCACAGGTACTCAATTGGGAAAAGACTAAAGCGATCGGATGGAGAGGAAACCAGAGTCAAGGAAGAACAAAGCGTGGTTTATTAATTATGTACAAAACCAAAGAGGAAACGAAAGGAAAGAATGTACAGGAAGGAGAAGAAGCAAAAGGACACAGGGCAATCTTAACTATACAGTCTTAACTTATTACCCCGGACAAACATACACACTCACACAGGATGGTAGATGGTAGGGGGGAAGGTCCAGGTAGATGGTTCCAGGTAGGTCGACTCTGTCCAGGTTCCGGTTCCACGGGTGAAGAATGGCAGGCAGCTTCGCGTGTCGTCAACCGCGAGCGGACCTTACATATAGTGGGGGGACCGGGATGCTGCGTACGTAATACGTTTATCGTGCCCAACGCTCTCTCTCTCTCCCGATCAATATTCGTATCAAAAAGGCAGTTCGTATCAAAGAGCAATCAGCGCCGCTGAATAACTCCTCGCGCGGTCCGTGCAAAAAGGAGTCCCCCCAGCGCAGTCCGTATAATCGAGCTGTCTCCACGCAGTCCGTATCAATCGAGCTCCCTCACACAGTCCGTGCATACGCGCGCGCTCCCGACAAGTCCGTTAACGATGGAGTTCCCTCGCGCAGTCCGTGATAGGGCTTGGCACGTGCACTTATATAGTGCACCTCCAGATCAATCCGCGCGCTTGGAAACCACGCCCGCCAGCGAGCTCATCTCAGCCATGGTTGGTTGGCGAGGGCTTACCGGCTCCGCCCTTGACAGCTGGTTGACAGGGCCACACCTTGTCCTTGGTGCTCCGCCCCCTTCTTCCTCGAGCTTGACTGCGTGCGTAATGGCGTCTGGAGCGAGCGCTACGGCGCGTAACAGAATTGGGAGAGAGACAAGCCCCGCCTGTAGGGCGCATAATGGCGTCGCTTGGAGAGAGAGACTGCAAAATGACCAGAATTGGAATGGGAACTATTCCTATTTAATTCACGCAACGCAGATTCGACTATTGGGAACACAGCCTTAACTTAACACATAATAAGGAAATAACTGAGATCCTAAGGTGACCTACGTGTTGCTGTGGCCTAACTATGGGTGCTAGCTTTGACCTTTTAATGATGAGAATTATTTACAAGAGTGATTATTTATTTAGAAAAGTGTGGGTTCTCAAAACCGCAACACTGCACCCTCCTTTCCTCCAGGCCCGGCCCGGGCCGAAACAAAAAGGACTATTTTTTTTTAAATTAATGTGACACTGAGGTGTGGGTACCCTCTACTTTTAACCTCACCCTGAGTGCGACAGTTTTAATATTAAATATGTCCCACCTGCTGTGTTGGTCCTACCTAACTCTCAACCGAATTACGGAATGATTTTCAAACTACACATTTAGCCGGTGGGGAGCATTAGTTACAAGACACTAATTTGATTATTTACAAAACTCGAACCCAGGACCTGTCTTTTGTGCGAAGAAGAAGATATTTTGAAAAGAGGAAAGGCTATTGCCATGCACTGCACCGATACACCATACCATATGCACCCATAAAATAAAATGCACCAAAAGCACCGTAAATGAAAATGCACAGAAAAGCACCAAAAATAAACATTTTTAAAATAATAAATGGTGTCTTCTTTCTTCTCTGCTCTGCTGGGCCGCTTGTTCTGGTTGTCTTCTTGCTTGCTGTTATTTATTAAAAAAGGGCACACACCGCGTCCGCTTTTTATTATTGATTTGGCCAGCAGGGCCAACTCCGGTGGTCTACTGCTGGGCATGGATGCCACTTTAAAAACAGTGGTCCGCAACCAGATACTGCTGGCAACAATGGTTGGTCCCAGCAGAGACGCCAGGCCACAGAACGTGTGGTCCAGAGATGATGCCAGGCCACAGAACGTGTGGTCCATAGGTGGTGCTAGGCCACAGAACGTGTGGTCCATATGGTGCATCAGTGCAGGCCGGAGGCAGCGAAGGTGCGGGCGCACAACTCCGGTCACCTGCGCACTCCCCCCGGGCCCAAAAAACAAGTCCATGAGGGGGGAAGGAGGACAAGCAAAGCAGCGGGGTAAGGGCGCGAGGGTACACATCAATACAAAGCAATGCAGACATGAAGGGCTGAGAAAGCTCGTCCCTCGCGTACGTTCCCCCCATGTCACCTACCCTACCTTTGCCCTTACCTGTATTTACACAATTTACAAATTTATCAATTCGTCTCTACTGTCTCGTCCCCCATATCTCCCCTTATGCCAAATTCGTCATCAATCCCTCCTAAGGAGGAAGAGATGGAATAAACACAATGTCTCCCCCACGTCCTGATGCGTCTTTCATTCCCAAACATTTGCAAAATCATGGTGTGGAGTCACATCACCGAGGTGAGTGGATGCAGATGGTGCGAAGAGATTTTCCTCCTATCTATCTACTGAATGACTTTATCTCTTTGCACTACCCGGGGTCTTTCCCTGCAAAACCATTGGCCATCTTACTCTATGTGGTTCTAAAAACCAATTCCCATTGTCCATACTGTGGTGCTCTACCAATTTGGGGTTTCACTCCCCCGATTCTTCACCCTGTGCCCTCGCACAATTTCGGGGCTGGGTCGTGTGGCTCACCAGCAGGTCTGCTCACCTGCACACCTCCGCCACTGCAGTTGCCACCTGAGCTTACCTAGCTCCTCACCCTAACCTACCTGGGGAAGGCCCTCTGGCTCCCTTACCCCACTCATGCCCCCTCTGGCATCGGGAGACCCGGGTCCTCTCTCGGGATCCACGGGCCCCACTGAACTCTACTCAAAACTACCTGGCTCCCAGAGCCGACCTGCGGACTCACCTGGCCGACAGACTACCAGTGGCGGAGTGCCCATTTAATCATTCTCACTAACAGGCCACACGCCCAGCCATTCCATTTGACTCATGCACCCAATCACACACTTCTTTCCACTACCTGCACCACAGATGTCAATATCCACCCACAATTTACCTACTTCCTCTACCTACTTTTAATCTACCCTACCCGGGTACTCGTGAAGGGGGTCCATCCTTCCCCCATCCACTCCTTCGCACCATACACTTCACTCCACGTATTCCACACTCCCACTCCACACCATCCATTCCAGACCATTTACTCCAGACCATCTATTCACTTTTACACACACACATCATTCATGAGCATTGCCTCATTTCATCACTCTCACTCCAAACACATAGCATCATTGCACTCACTATTTTTCCCTTCTAAAACTCGTGCTTCCCCCTGTCATCCCTTACACGATGCACATCCCACGTCATTATCAACCAACTACCCTACTCTACGTCCCCACTACTTGTATCATGTCACTACTTAACTGTTGGTCACCTATGGTCATCTCTAGGTCCCTCCCGGGCTAGTTTGTACAGCCAATCCCCATAAATCCTCCAGCTCATGTGCCCAAAATGATGTGAGGTGAATGGTAAAACTACCATTCGCCATCACTATCGCCATTACTACGACTATGCCAGTCCTCTAGCACTACGAGCCCCCATCGTTAGAGGTACTGGGTCCCACCTCGGCATCTAAAGCCGAGGTGATCCACGAGGGCGCCTGCTCGCCGGTGTAGGGTCTTTAACCAGTCGGTATGGACGATCCAAGGGAGGGCTCATGGCCCCATTTTGATCTTAACGACCACGTCATAGACTTGCGACAGGACAACCTCCGGGCCTTGCCAGGGAGAGGTGAATTTGGGGCAGCTACCCTTCCGCCTCCGGGGATGAAAGAACCAGATCTTCATCCCCGGAGCGTACTGACTCCCCTGGCTCCGGTGGTCGTACCTGCGCTTCATCTTGGCCCCCGCCAGCTGGAGCTGGCGGCGGGCGAAGGCGTGGACCCGCTCCATGCCTTCTTCTAAGTGACGTGCGTAGCCCTCCCTCGGCGGGATATTAGTGGTGTCTGGCACGGGACCGCATAGCAAGTCGGCGGGAGCCCGCAACTCCCGCCCATACATAAGCAACGCTGGACTGCATGCGGTGGCCCCGTGCTGGCTAGTTCGGTAGGCCATTAACAAATACGGGAGATGTTCGTCCCAGTCGTCCTGATGGGTGGTGGTGAACAATGCCAGTTGTTGGATCAAGGTTCGATTGAACCGTTCCACCATCCCATCAGATTGTGGTCGGAAGGGCGTTGTCGGTGTCTTTCTAATTGACAGGAGTCTGCACACATCTTTTAGCAATTGACTTTTAAAATTTCGACCCTGGTCGTTGTGCAGCTCCTGTGGAATCCCATGCCGACATTCAAATCCTTCCACGAAGGCCTGTGCTACTACCCCGGCTTCTTGGTTGGGGAGGGCATATGCCTCCGGCCACTTGGTGAAATAGTCCATTACAACAAGGATGTACTTATTACCTTGGCGGGTGCGGGGTAGTGGTCCTAGAATATCCATAGCCACCCGCTCAAGGGGGGCCCCCACCTGGTGTAATTGAAGGGGGGCCCTCATCCTCCATGCTGGTCCCTTTTTAGCAGTACAGGCGTCGCATATCCGACACCAGTCCTGTATATCGCGCCCCATATTTACCCAATTGAATCTCCGGCGGACCCGAGATGTTGTCTTTGTCCTGCCAAAATGGCAGCCGGAGCGGGTACCATGCACCTCCTGTAATATTGGGTTCTTAAATTTGTCAGGGACTATCACCAGCCAGGAAATTCTCTCCGAGGGAACCTCCACCCACTTGTGATACAAGATGTTATCTTTCAATTCCAGGGTTTGCCACTGAGCCCAATATGCCTTTGTTGGTGCACCGAGGGGGGTGACCTCCTCCCCATTAGGTCTCTGTCCCAATCAAACCCATTCGTACACCGGTCCCAGGATGGGATCCTCCTGCTGGGCCGTGCTCCAAGCCAAAGTTCCAAATTCTTCATCTGCGGTTAGTGGCAAAATTGGCCCTCTCACCTGGGTTGCACGGACTACGAGGGTAGAGGTGGAATCGCTCAATTGTTCCCTCTCCTCGTGTCTCGCACAAAATTTACAGTTTTCCCCTAAACAAGGACGCCGAGAGAGTGCATCGGCATTCCCATGGGCCTTCCCGGCCCCATGGGTCACACTGAAATCGTACTGCTGCAACTTTTCCAACCACCTTGCAATTTGGCCCTCCGGTTCCTTGAACCGAAGGAGCCATTGCAAGGAGGAATGGTCAGTTCGAACCAAAAATTTCCGCCCGTACAAGTACGGGTGGAAATGGCTCATAGCAGCCAGCATAGCCAATAGTTCCTTGCGAGTGACGCAATAATTTCGTTTGGGCCGACTCATGGCCTGACTATAATACGCGATCACTCTCTCCATGCCCTCCTGTGTTTGAGACAAAACTGCGCCCAATCCTTCCTGGCATGCATCCGTGTCCAGGGTAAATGTCCCGTCATTAGTGGGGTACGCTAGAATGGGTGCGGATGTCAAACACCCCTTTAATGCTAGGAAGGCCTCTTGGCACTCCCTAGTCCAATTAAATCTCGTCCCCTTCTCCGTAAGCCGGTGAAGGGGCCGGGCCAACTCTGCAAATTTTGCCACAAAGTGCCGGTAGTTGGAGCAGTGTCCCAAAAATCCCCGCACCTCCTTGATGGTACGTGGTGCGGGCCACTCCTCTTCCACCGTAATTTTGCCTGGGTCTGTTTTTACCCCCTCGCAACCGATAACATGACCTAAATAGGCCACCTCTCGAGCAAACAAAGTGCATTTAATTGGACTCAATTTCAACCCTGCCTGTCTGAGGCACCCAAACACCTGGTCCAAATTAGCTATTGCCTGGGGGAATGTTTTAGCATGTACCAGGACGTCATCCAGGTACACAGGCAGGACTGCCATGGCATGCGGCCCAGTCCATGCTCCATTGCTCCATCAATCGTTCAAAGGTGGCGGGGGCGTTACACAAACCAAACGGCATCACGTTGAACTGATACAGCCCCTTACCTGTGGAAAATGCCGTTTTCTCCTTCCCTGCCCTATCCATCTCCACCTGCCAATACCCACTCTTGAGGTCCAAAGTTGAGAACCAATTTGAGCCCGCAACGGCATCGAGGGCGTCATCAATTCTTGGCAGGGGATTTGAGTCTTTGAGTGTCACGTTGTTTAGCTGGCGATAGTCCACGCAGAAACGAGTGGTCCCATCTTTCTTTTTGACCAGCACAACAGGTGACATCCAAGGACTTCCCGAGGGCTCGATGATACCTGCATCGAGCATTTTTTCTACCTGCTCGTCAGCTTCCTCCCTCTTGCTCCAAGGGAGCCGTCAGGCGGGCTGACGAATAGGCCGGGCCTCACCGGTGTGGATCTGATGTTTCACCAGGCCCGTCCGTCCAATATCCTCGGAGGACATGGAGAAGATATCCAAATGGGATTCAATTAATTTGTGTAAGGCCTCCCTCTGGGTACCTCCGAACTCTGCACTACTACGATTTACCATCTCGCAAATGGGCTCGGGCCAATTCCTAATACTTTTTGAAGGCTCCCCCTGGGGCCGGCTCGGCTGGACGTTCTCGTCCCTCAATGGCACGACTTCGTTAACTGGGGTGCAGCCGGCTATCTTCGTGCCCCTTACAAAAGTGTGTGGTTTTGCACTCATATTAATTACTCGGACGGCCACCACTGGCCCATCCGTTTTTACGAGGGTGCGGCCCACGATTAAACCCGGGATGGACTGCGCTGCCACCAGTTCGATCAGGCCGCAGGACTCCTGCCATGTTGGGCGAGCTAACCATCGGGCCGGCACTACGGCCTCGGCCCGCGTAGGGATGGTCACGGCCTCAGAAGCCTCCAGCTCCATCCTCTCGGCCATGCTCACCCCCTCCAATGGTCGCTCTTCTACTCCCACTTGCAGGGTCCCCCGGCACAAATCGATTTTACAACCGCTGGCAGTCAACAGATCCAACCCTATGAAGCATGGGTCGCACAGCTCCGCAACCCAAACTTCTATATCCCTCTTTACCGACCCCAACTTGAGGGTTACAAAACCATGCCCTATGATCGGGGCCGTTACCCCGGTAGCCAGCTGCAAACTATGATTTTCCAGACGCTGGATTTTATCCCAGCCATCTGCGCTCGAATTGAGGATCACAGGGCTGATGATCGTGGCGTTTGCTGCTGTGTCCACTACGGCGTCTACCCCCACACCGGCAATTTTGCACCAAATTGTCAAACTACCAGTACCAATTTGGCCACAATAGATGACCTGTCGCGTCAATGAGGGCGCTTCACCATCCCCTACTGCCGAACACGGCCCTGTATGTCCGGCACCTTCTAGTTTCCCGGGCCCTGGTGGGGGGGGGGGGGGGGGGGGGGAGGTGGGAGGTGTCTGGGGTCGGCTAGTCCGACCCGTTCGAGGTGGAGTTGATGGTCTCGGCTGTCGGGGTCCGTCCCGGCGAGGAGCTCGACACTCCCACGCACGGTGGCCCAGCTGGCTACAATTAAAGCACCTCACCTGGTAAGGTGCTTGCCTCCGGAATTTCAAATTTCTCCCCCCTGAAGGTCCGAATTGGGGCATTTGATCGTGGCCTACCGTGTGCCACCTCCGGAGCCGCCTGCCATGGTCCAGGTCCCGCCAGACGCTGGTCCACCAACCTCCGGACCATGCTCTCCAGTTCAGGGCCCCTTTTGGGGGCAGACCCCCGTGGGGGGCCACCACCAGCCACGGGCCCTGCCTGGCACACCGCCACGGCGTGGCGCTCGCTTCCCCGGGCCAGGGGCCTCGCTGCTTCCCAACGGGCTGCAGCGTCACCCTCCTGGCTCAAGGTCTGCGGGCACCACATGGCGAGCTGTTGTCTGAGATCCGGGTCCAGGAAGGCCTGGATAAAATGATCCAGCGCCAGCCTTTCCTGGGAACCCGCCGCCATGTCTGCGTGTGCAATCCCGACTGCACGGCGAATTTCGTATGCAAGTTCTGCTGTTCCACGCCGAACCTGTTAATTAAGGCCGCACGGAGGGCTGGCAGGGTGATAGCACCCGGTGGTAAGGCTGTCAGCACCTCCGCCGCCGCGCTGCACAGTGCCCCCACAAGGTGTATTCCACCTTCGTCCGGGTTCCAACCGTTACCCCGACACACATGGTCGAATTGCGCCAGATATGCCCTCAGATCACTCTTACCATCACAAGACGCGAGTGGAACCTTATAGCTACCCGAAGGCCGGACCCCGTGCGTCCGGCTTCGTTAACTTCTTGTGGGGTTAGCACGGGGCCGAACCGTTCGGGCCCCCACAGTACACTATTCCCGGGGGACTCTCGCGCATCCCCCGTCCCTCTAAAGACTACCCCTGTCGGTGTCGATGCCTGGGCTGCCCCTCCGCAACCCGCTACCCACTCCATACTCGCACATCCTGGCTCACCAACACCTCTCACACTCCCCATGATTGGACATCCTTGCACACATTCTCCTTCCACACACTCCGGACCAGTCGCACACCTTACCCATGGCCTCTCACGAACGCCCGGGTCTATACCAACCCCCAAGCTCGCTGTACCTCCCCTCACACCATATGCATTTCCGATCATATCGCCACTCACCTAGGCGCCTCTTCTTCTTCGCTCCTCCTCCGCCACCTGCAAACTCTTTATTTGGTTATTCAGCACGTCATCACGATGTGAGCACAGACCTTGTACCATTTCAATCACCTCCTCCTTTATTTCCTTCTTAGTCTCCCCCCGTCTCTTTTTAATTTCACTCACCCCTCTTCCACTTCATCTAACTTTTGTTTCACCTCTTCTATCTCCCGGTGCGCCCCCACAATTTCTTCTTCTAAGGCCACCTTAGTTGTCTTTATATGCCTCCTAACCTCTTGTTCTCTTGCCCCCAACGTCTCTACCACCGCATCCAACCTCTTTGTCAACCCCTTGTGTTCCATCTGACATTCTGTCTTCGTCGCTATAAGTTCTTTCTTAATTTCTTTTTGGGCTGATTTCAGGCCCCCTATCACGGCTGTGTTCTTACCTACTTGCTCCCCTAACTCCTTTTGTCCCACTGTCAGCTTCTCTACCTCCCGTGTCAACTCCTCTATACCCCCCTGTGACCTAGCCGTACTCTTCCTCACCTCTTTCTCCATGCGCTCCTCACACTGCTTTACCTCGCCGCGTACCCCTCCGACCTCCTCGCTCACCCCACGCCTTATAACCTCCCCCATCTCTCCCATTTCCCTGGTAGATGCCACCCTCATCTGTTCCAAATCATTCTTTTGAGCGTCCAATTTGCTGTCCATCCTGTTTTTGACCTCCTCTATCTGATCCCCCATTCGTTTGATTTCCCGGGCGGATTGATCCCCCATTTCCCTCAATTTGCCTCCCATCTTGTTTTCTAACCCCGGTAACCCATTCTTCACCCCTTCTATTTGGTTCTCCTGGGTGGCCATTCTATTTTCCAATCCCGTTAACCCGTCCTTCATTTCCCTAATTTGGCTACCCACGTCCTCCAATTGGCCCCCTAATTTGCCCTCGAATCCTCCCAATTTACCTTCTAATCCCCCAATTTGACCGCCCAATTCATTTCTCAACTCACCAATTTGACCTCCCAATTGCTCCCCCATTCTATTTTCCATTCCCTCACTATTGGCCCTCATTTCTCCCATTTCTTTCCTTAATCCCCCAATTTGGCTTCCCATGTCATTTCTCAATTCCCCAATTTGCTCCTGTGTTTTGTCCACCCCCATTTGTATGGCTGCCTGTATCTGTGCCATGAAGGCCTGCATGTCTACCCCCCACCCCCCATTTGTGCAGCGGGCGCGGCCCTCGTCGCCATGTGTGAGGCGCCGTCATTTTTTGCGCCTGCAACCCCCACTACCGCACCTTCATTGTTCTCCTCCTCCATTACTCCCACCTCCTCCCTGGAGTCTTGGGTTGACTCTAACCCCTCTTCTATTTCCCCCAACGGCATCCGATCGCCTTGATTATCCATGGCACGATTCAATTTGGTTGTTAATAAAAATTTCGGCCGCTCGTAATTTTGACCAAATCTTTTTCGGATTATAAAAAAATTTGGTTCGGGTCCAAATCCCACTCCTGACACCAATTGTAACGGTTTTGGGGGTCGGCTCTCCCCTTATCAAGGGGGGGTTAATCCCCTTGTCTTTTAAGCTGGCCGTTCCCAGGTCCTGGAAGCTATGACGTCACTTCCGGTCGGTGGTAAGTAGGGTTGTAAGCCGAATTAGTCTTAGTACCTAAGTATGACCACCGGCCGTAAAGCGAGGAGATAACTCCGACCCGAGCCGCGGCGGTAATGGACACGCTGAGCGAAGTGAGCCACGACTCAGGCCATTAACAAGAACTAAACCCGATCCTGAGCGGTTCCGAAATCATGCCACAGGTACTCAATTGGGAAAAGACTAAAGCGATCGGATGGAGAGGAAACCAGAGTAAAGGAAGAACAAAGCGTGGTTTATTAATTATGTACAAAACCAAAGAGGAAATGAAAGGAAAGAATGTACAGGAAGGAGAAGAAGCAAAAGGACACAGGGCAATTTTAACGATACAGTCTTAACGTATTACCCCGGACAAACATACACACACACGGGATGGTAGCTGGTCGGGGGGAAGGTCCAGGTAGATGGTTCCAGGTAGGTCGACTCCGTCCAGGCTCCGGTTCCGCGGGCGAAGAACGGCAGGCAGCTTCGCGTGTCGTCGACCACGAGCGGACCTTACATATAGCGGGGGGACCGGGATGCTGGGTACGTAATACGTTTATCGTGCCCAACGCTCTCTCTCTCTCTCCCGGTCAATGCTCATATCAAAAAGGCAGTTCGTATCAAAGAGCAATCAGCGCCGCTCAATAACTCCTCGCGCGGTTCATGCAAAGGAGTCCCCCCAGCGCAGTCCGTATAATCGAGCTGTCTCCACGCAGTCCGTATCAATCAAGCTCCCTCACGCAGTCCGTGCATACGTGCGCGCTCCCGACAAGTCCGTTAACAATGGAGTTCCCTCGCGCAGTCCGTGATAGGGCTTGGCGCGTGCGCTTATATAGTGCGCCTCCAGATCAATCCGCACGCTTGGAAACCACGCCCGCCAGCGAGCTCATCTCAGCCCTGGTTGGTTGGCGAGGGCTTACCGGCTCCGCCCTTGACGGCGAGTTGACAGGGCCACACCTTGTCCTTGGTGCTCCACCCCCTTCTTCCTTGAGCTTGACCACGTGCGTAATGGCGTCTGTGGCGAGCGCTAAGGCGCGTAACAGAATTGGGAGAGAGACAAGCCTGGCCTGTAGGGGCGCATAATGGCGTCACATGGAGAGACAGAGACTGCAAAATGACCGGAATTGGAATGGGAACTATTCTTATTTAATTGACGCAACGCAGATTCGACTATTGGGAACACAGCCTTAACGAAACACATAATAAGGAAATAACTGAGATCCTAAGGTGACCTACGTGTTGCTGTGGCCTAACTATGGGTGCTAGCTTTGACCTTTTAATGATGAGAATTATTTACAAGAGTGATTATTTATTTAGAAAAGTGTGGGTTCTCAAAACCGCAACACTGCACCCTCCTTTCCTCCAGGCCCGGCCCGGGCCGAAACAAAAAGGACTATTTTTTTTTAAATTAATGTGACACTGAGGTGTGGGTACCCTCTACTTTTAACCTCACCCTGAGTGCGACAGTTTTAATATTAAATATGTCCCACCTGCTGCGTTGGTCCTACCTAACTCTCAACCGAATTACGGAATGATTTTCAAACTACACATTTAGCCGGTGGGGAGCATTAGTTACAAGACACTAATTTGATTATTTACAAAACTGAAAAGTTCTGAATGTGGGGGACGGGGTAGCGGTCGGGGGTGGTGGCGTCGTTGAGGCGCCGGTAGTCCCCGCATGGTCGCCATCCCCCGCGGGGCTTGGGCACGATGTGGAGCGGGGATGCCCACGCGCTCTCGGAGCGCCGCACGATGCCGAGCCGCTCCAATGTAGCGAACTCCGCTTTCGCTACCGCAAACTTCGTCGGCTCGAGGCGGCGTGCCCTGGCGTAGACCGGTGGCCCGGCGGTGGGGATGTGGTGTTCCACCCCGTGCTTGACGGTCCTCGCCGAGAAGGTCGGCCGCATGAGGGCCGGAAAACCCGCGAGGAGGCGGGCGAATTCGTCCGCTGCCGGAATCGTACAGATGAACCTGGCCGGAACGGAACCGCTCAGCAAGCCACTCGGCGAGCCGCTCGAGGAGCCGCTCTGTGAGCTGCTCAACGAGCCGGGCAGTGCACACGCGAGCGAGCTGAACGTCTCAGCCTGGACAAGCCTTCTGCGCTTTACATCGACCAGTAATCCATTAGCACATAAGAAGTCCACGCCGAGCAGTGCCATGGGCACGTCGGCCGTAACGAACGACCAACAGAAAATCTGACCTCCGAACCGCAGGGAGAGACAGCGTTTTCCGTACGTGCGTATAGACGTACCATTGGCCGCAAGCAGCGCGGGACCTCGGCCCGCGGTGTGCTTGTCAGACGTACCGGCAGGAACGACACTCACCTGCGCTCCCGTATCGCACAGGTAACGGCGCCCGGACAAGGTGTCCATTATGTTTAGAAGGCTGTTGGAATTGCCGACGCTCACCGTTGCCACCGAGCGCCGGCTCGCCCGTTTCCCGACCTGCCGAATGAGCACGGCGGGTGACACTGCCGAGCCTCATGGCCGAACTTGGCGTGGAAGAAACACCAGGCGGGCAGCTGCGGCGTCGTAGGCCGCGGTTTTCTTCGCGACGGCGGTGGTGGTCGGGGCGTGGCGGCGGACACGAGGTGCGGTGCATCGGGGAAAACTTCGGGAGCCTCGGGAGCGGCAACCGCGCCAAGACTCGCCTGCGTGGCTAAAGCCGCGTAGTATTTGTCGGCCTCGGCAGCGAGCGCACGGGGTTCCGTTAACGCGGAACCAGCCAAAGCGAGGCGGACTTGTGCTGGCAGCTGGCGTCAAAACAACGCCCGGAATAGAGCGTTCGGGGTTTCGTCGCCCATGAGCACCAGCATATGGTCCATATGGACCGACAGTCGCGTGTCCCCGATCTCGGGGAGGTCCAAGAGGCGATCGGCCCGTGCGTCCACCGTAAGGCCGAACGTGGCGAGGAGGAGACGCTTGACCGCCTCGCACTTGCCGTCGGCAGGTGGATCCCTTAGGACCGATGCGACACCGGTGGCCGTGCCGGGCCCGAGGGCGGCGACCACGTTGCAGTACATGGTCTCGTCCACCGTGATGCCTCGAAGTCGGAACTGGGCTTCCGCCTGCAGGAACCAAACTTCGGGTGGTGACTCCCAGAATTCGGGGAGCTTGATGGAGACTGCGTTGGTAGCCATTGTTGCGGCGGTTTCGGGTAGTCAGCGATGGCTGACTCGAATGTCGGAGGTCACCAATTTAGCACGCGGTGCTACGCGCGTGACTTGCTACCAAGGAGGAAGCGGACAACGCGGTAAGTTTGATGTTCTTTATTCAAAGAGGTCACTGTAGCACTGGCGCGCTCCGGGCTGCGCACCCGGTGTATATCCTGAGGCCACGCCTACCCCTCGGGCGTGGCCGCCGCCCACTTGGTGCGCAGAATGATGTCACCACGCCAGTGGGCTTTCGTGTACGCCACAACATCATTTATTCATTCATATTTATCCTTAATATCCCTATTTCATTCCAAACAGCACTACTCCAATCACAAATTGAAACTATAACGAAACACCCTGCTAAATCACAATTGTATTTAGGTATTAACGGACACTTCTAATCTTGGCTCTCATGGATCGACACAACCATCGTATTCCGAGAACTTTTTGAATCTGCGTATGTAATATTTTTCGTATTAAACGATATTTCTTGAACGCATTATCTGATCTTTCCGATTCCTTCACAAGATTAGTTCAATTCCCGTGCTAAATCTTCGTGGATATAAATCAACGCATGTTATAAACTTTTAATTTCAATGCCTTTGACGTCCTCACTGTTCATCGTCTCGGTAATTCGTTAACGGCCTCTGCTAAAATATACTACACGTTGCACACAAGGCAGACCAATTCCAAATCTCCCCACATTGGGGAACACCATCGCTGGGCGAAACAGCTCACGCCTTTCGAAACACATTGACAGGCCAGATCTGCATCAAACGCAATGAAAACATAATTACACTGTTGTAAACTATTATGTTTTGTATGATGTTTTACCCGAAATTAACTTTTCCCATTACATAAGCCACCAAACTAAAAGAAAGGAACTACAATCTGTGTCGCACACCTTTGGTGTGTTCAGTTACCAATCAGCTTGCTATCACTTGCCAAGCCAACAATTCCTCACCAATGCTTTTGTTGGTGTGCTTGCTTGAGTACTGAAGCCACTTGGCTTAAGTACTTGCTTGCAAAATATTAGTGTTCTATCTTTCCATACAGTGCACACATATCGAGATGGATGTGGTGATATTTTTTTGATGGTTTGACCATTTTTACACTGGATCACCGATTCGATTTTTCTGACTTTTCCTTTGGAAAAAACAAGCTTAATTATTTTTGCTGGCGTGACTCGACGCGCACCGTGCCCCTCACCACACCTCGTTTCAGAGGGACAGGCATCTTTGATAATTTCGGTGTCTTTTGGGTCTTCGTGGTGTTTTGGGTCTTCAGGGCCATTTGGGTCTTCAGGGTCTCTTGGAGCCTCAGGGCCTTTAAGGGTATTTTGGGTCTTCTGGGACTTTGGGGTCTTTTGGGTCTTCAGGGGCTTTGGGTTTCTGGGGTCTTTTGGGTGTTTTGGGTCTTGGGGTATTTGGGGTCTTCAGTGTCTTTTGGGTCTTGGGGGACTTAAAGGGTCGTCAAAGGTCTGAGGGGTCTCAGCAGTCTAAACGTAATTAAGAGTTCATTGACTGTGTTTTGCGTGTTCATTTTATTTGAAGAAGACGTTTTGGTCGCATATAAACAAACATACATAACCATATACGTTTCCTCTATTATAATATAGATTCTCAGATTTTATGATTTTCACAGGCTTTGAAATTTTATGGGTCTTTTATTCATCCAATGGATTTCTCACACCTGACAACTGCCAGAGTGTAACATTTTGCCAGACCTGTGGAAATATCATCCAAATAAAAGCATCAATGAAGCATCTTCTTTATTTACCAAATACCCATCCACAAATTATGTATGCTATTTCAGTTTTCCAGTCAATTTGACCTTTATAGCAATCGGAGTCACTGCATACCTCCAGTACCCTTTATCAACTGAGTGACGCACACCCTCAGGACAGTTTGGTGCTGCAAATAAAATCTGTTTCCTTTTATCTTCATGAATTCACTTCACCACTTTCCTCACAGCACAAAACAAACAAGAAAGAGCAATCTGAGATTGCAGACCCTCACCAGGACGTGTTTTCAGTGTTTTTTTGTTTTGTTTGTTTTTTGTATACAAGTTCGAGGCTCGTGGAAGAGCTAACAATAATCACAAAAAAAGAAACGGACACACAAAACATACAATAAAGGGAGCGGGAGACAATATGGGGAGAGAGAGGGAAGCATACAAGTACAACAGTAGAGAACAGGGTCATCGGGAGATCTGTGGGAGGGAGAGGGCTGATTCAGTGGTTTTTCAGGCTTTTGTGTTAAAACAAATATGGCGGCCGAACCACGTGACCAATAACGTCATTATTTTTTTTTCTCAACCAATTATCCCAAGATGATGCTCAACAAATTTCATCTTGATCGAATGACATTTTGTAGTTGTCGAATTATGACGTCACAATGGAGGCACCTATGACATCATCATTAACCTATTTTATCCACATGGAGAGTTCTTTACAATGAGCCATGTCTCAATTTTTTCTGTTGAGCACTTTCGGAGATATACTTTCACGTGAATAAGTACGTACACCCCATGTAAAGTTTTGACTTTTTCAACATATTTCAACATAAAGCTATTTGATCTTCATTTCAACAATATTGAAAGATAAAGGTGATATTGTGGTGTTGCGCACACACGTCTCGATTGCCAGAGAGGTAGGCCACAACACGTTGGTACAAACAAAGAGTCTTCATTAAGAGCTCGCACTTCAGCACTGGGCGGGCTCGAACTCAGAGCCCGCATATATGTCCCGAGGCCACGCCTTGCCCGCGGGCGTGGCCGATAGGCGGGGCATGCATTACAGTTCCCCGCCTGGACGTTCGCGCCACCCACTGGTGCGCGTAATTATTGTCCCTTGTGCCCGCCACACACGCGCCCCCAGAATTCCCGCGCACCTGAAGGGTGAGTTTGCGGGGAAGCCGGATGACCCGGCCGAAACGCCCCCTGGCGATGCGTGCAGGGCTGGGGGGTAGCGGGACGGCGGGACTGGGGGGTGCCGGGGGTCTGACCGCCGGGGGGCGGCCTCGACGCGGAGGCAGAGCTGCCTGCGGGGGGTGGTCCAGATCGAGGTGGGCCGGCTTGAGGCGGTCCACGGAGATACGATCCGGGGCACCGCCGATGTCGATGGTGAAATATTTGTCCCCGGTCTCCAGCACGCGGAAGGGGCCGTCATACGGGGGCCATAGCGGTGCCCGGTGGGCGTCGTGCCGGACGAAGACGTACTCCGCCGTGCGAAGCTCTGGGGTGATGTGGGAGGACGGGCAACCGTGGTGTGCCGTCAGCACCGGGGCGAACCTCCAGGCGGTCTCCTGCAGGGTGGAGCGCTGTTGCGCCGCGGATCAAGGAGCCATGGAGTCGGGGATAAATTCGCCCGGTACCCGCAGCGGTTGCCTGAAAACCAGCTCCGCCGAGGACACGCGCAGGTCGTCCTTGGGCGCCGTCCTGAAGCCCAGCAGGACCCATGGGAGCCTGTCAGCCCAGCTGCCGTCGCGGAGGCTGGCCCGGAGCGCGGCCTTCATCGAGCGATGAAAGCGCTCGCACAGGCCATTGGCCTGGAGGTGGTAAGCCGTGGTGCAGTGCAGCTTTATGCCAAGCCCTTGCGCCACCGCGCCCCAGAGCTCCGAGGTGAACTGGGGGCCGCGGTCGGACGAGATGTCCGAGGGGGCATCGAACCGGGCAACCCAAGTGGCGATGAAGGCTTGCGCCACCTCAGCCGCAGACCTCGCCGCCAATGGCACGGCCTCCGGTCACCATGTGGTGCGGTCCACCATGGTGAGGAGGTGGGTGAATCCCTGTGAGGGAGGTAGAGGTCCCACCAAGTCGACGTGAACGTGGTCGAACCGATGCTTGGGCACCGTAAACGGGGCCAATGGGGCCTGGGTGTGGCGGTGGACCTTTGCACGCTGGCACGCGAGGCACGTCCTGGCCCAGTCGCGGACGTCCTTCCTGAGGCCATGCCAGACGAACTTCGCCGCGACGAGCTTCTGGGAGGCCTTCGTGCCCGGGTGGGACAGGCCATGGATGGCGTGAAAAACTGGGCGCTGCCAGCCAGCGGGCACGATGGGGCGAGGCCGGCCGAGGGAGACGTCGCACAGGAGGGCCGCTACCGCAACGTCGAACGGCACCTCGGTGATGCGGAGGCCCGTGACGGCGGTCCGCAAGGCCTGGACGCCGGGGTCGGCGGTCTGGTCCTCTGCCATCCGGGTATAGTCGATCCTGAGGTGGACCGCGTGCACGACGGACCGGGAAAGGCAATCCGCCACCGGGTTGTCTTTACCCGCCACGTGACGGATGTCCATCGTATACTCGGACATGGCAGAGAGGTGACGCTGCTGCCGTGCCAACCATGGCTCGGCGACCTTGGCCATCGTGAACACAAGTGGCTTGTGGTCAATGAAAGCCGTGAACGGGCGGCCCTCGAGCAGATGGCGGAAATGTCGGACCGCCAGGTGGAGCCCGAGCAGCTCGCGGTCGAAGGTGCTGTGGCGCCCTTCGTGCGGGCGAAGCTGCCGGCTAAAAAACGCCAGCGGCTGCCAAGCACCACGCACCCACTGCCCGTGCACCGCGCCCACCGCGTAGTCCGATGCGTCGGTGGTGAGGGCGATCGGTGCATCGGGCACCGGGTGCGCCAGCATGGTGGCGTTGGCCTGGGCCAGCTTTGCGCCCGCAAACGCCGTGGCCATCGGCTCCGAACAGGCGACGTCACCTTTGCCCGGCCTGCCCCGGAGGGCCTCGTGCAGGGGGCGGAGGAGCTGGGCGACTTGGGGCACGAAGCGGTGGTAAACATTTACCATGCCCAGGAACTCCTGGAGCCCCATGATCGTGCGGGGGCATGGGAAATCCCTGACCGCCTCCACCTTGGCCGGTAAAGGGACGGCCCCGTGCCTGGTGATGCGGTGCCCCAAGAAGTCGATTGTGGCGACGCCGAAACGGCACTTTACGGGGTTGATGATCAGGCCATGCTGGCCCAGGCGTTCGAAAAGCGTGCGGAGGTGGAGCAGGTGCTCCTCCCGGGACGCGCTCGCGACTAGGATGTCGTCCAGGTAGAGATTGATGAAAGGTAAGTCACGCAGGACGCTGTCCATGAGCCGTTGGAACGCCTGGGCCACATTCTTCAACCCGAAAGGCATTCGCAGGAACTCAAAGAGGCCGAAAGGGGTGATGACGGCCGTCTTTGGGACATCGCCCGGTTGTGCGGGGACCTGGTGGTAGCCCCGGATGAGGTCCACCTTGGAAAACACGGTTGTGTTTTCCAACCGGGCGGAAAAGTCCTGGACATGCGGGACCGGGTAGCGGTCGGGGATGGTGGCATCATTGAGCCGGCGATAGTCATCCTCCGCCGGGCTTTGGCACAATGTGCAGAGGAGAGGCCCAAGCGCTGTTTGAGCGCCGCACGATACCCAGCCGTTCCAGCGTGGCGAACTCCGCCTTCGCCACGGCGAGCTTGGTGGGGTCGAGTCGGCGTGCCCGGGCGTAGACCGGTGGCCCGACCGTGGGTATATGGTGCTCCACCTCGTCTTTAAGGGCCACCGCTGAGAAGGTGGGCCGCGTGAGGGCCGGGAAACTGGCGAGGAGGCGGGCAAACTCGTCCGCTGCCGGAAGCGTACAAACTAAACTCGCCGGGACGGAACCTTTCAGCAAGCCGCTCGGTGAGCCGCTCAGCGAGCTGCTCAGCGAACAACCGAGCGAGCTGAAGGTTTCGGCCTGGACGAGACGGCTGCGCTTAACGTCGACCAACAGACCCATGCGCACATAGGAAGTCTGCACCGAGCAGGGCCATTGGCACGCTGGCGGTGACGAACGACCATTGAAAGCGCTGCCCTCCGAACCGCAGTGAGAGGCAACGCTTCCCGAATGTGCGGATGGGTGTACCGTTGGCGGCAAGCAAAGCGGGGCCCCGGCCTGCGGCTTGCATGTCGGACATGGAGGCAGGGAGGACACTTACCTGCGCTCCTGTGTCGCAAAGGAAACGGCGCCCGGACAAGGCGTCCGTGATGAACAGGAGGCTGCCGGAATGGCCGACGCTTAGGGCCGCAAATGAGCGCCGGCCCGGTCGTTTCCCGACCCATCAAAAGAACACGACGGGCGGCACGTTTTAGCCTTGCGGCCGAACCTGGCATGGTAGTAGCACCAGGTTTGCGACAGTGATGGCCGCGTCGGCTGTGCCGGCGGCGGCGGTGGTGGTGGTGGCGGCGGTAGTGGGCGGGGCGCAGCCGCGGCCACGAGGGAAACCGGGGGCGCTGTAGCCTCTGCACCGAGATCCACTACGGCAGCACCGTAAACCGACCGCGTGTCGCAGGCCGCGAAAACCTTGTCGGCCTCTCCAGCCAGGGCGCGGGGTTCCTTTATTTTGGAACCGGCCAGCGCGAGGCGCACCTGTACAGGCAGCTGGCGTAGGAAAAGTGCCCGGAATAAGAAATCCGGGGGCGGTCTCCCAGCAGGGACAGCATGAAATCCATCCGTACGGATGGTCGTGTGTCGCCGAGGGCGGGAAGGTCCAGGAGGCGGTCGGTACGTTCGACCTCCGTGAGCCCGAACATGGCGAGGAGGAGACGTTTGAATGCCTCGTACTTGTGGTCACCCGGCGGGCACTGAAGGATGGACACCACGCGGGCGGCAGTGCGGGGCCCGAGGGCGGCGACCACGTGGTAGTACCAGGTCTCGTCCACCGTGATGCCCCGGAGTTGAAATTGAGCTTCGGCTTGTACAAACCAAACGTCGGCTTGCACCTCCCAAAAGTCCGGGAGCTTGATTGCGACGGCGTTGGTAGCCATGGCGCGTTCGGGGGTCAGCAACGGCTGAACCCAAGCGGGGTCACCAGTGTGGTGCTGCGCACACACGTCTCGATTGCCAGAGAGGTAGGCCACAACGCGTTGGTACAAACAAAGAGTCTTCATTAAGAGCTCGCATTTCAGCAGTGGGCGGGCTTGAGCTTAGAGCCCGCATATATGTCCCGAGGCCACGCCTTGCCCGCGGGCATGGCCGATCGGCCGAAAGGCGGGGCATGCATTACAGTTCCCCGCCTGGACGTTCGCGCCACCCACTGGTGCGCGGAATTATTGTCCCTTGTGCCCGCCACAATATAATACATATCCAGCTCAAACAACCAACAATGGCAGACAGGACAATTCGAGAGACAGCATTTATGTTTAATAAACATAAATGCAAATTTCGCATGTGGAAAAAGTAAGTACACCCCTACATTTATCACGACTTCAAATACCTAAATTTTTCCCTGTCGATGTCAGAGACTGGCAGACAGTTATAAGAAACGTCGACTTGAGGTTGTTTCTGCCAAAGGGGGCAATACCACCTATTAGAGCCAAGGGTGTACTTACTTTTTCCACATGCGAAATTTGCATTTATGTTTATTTAAATGACACAATGGACTACAAAATGTAAATGTTTCATGATATTTGATGTATTATATTGAAGGAGCTGCGCTCCAACGCGAGTCGAAAGAATTGACGCGACCAAAGACGGAATTCGTCCGAGTTGCTGTATTCCAACAAAACAGCTCAGGTATTCTGACAAGCCCGTTTATCGGGCAGCAATATATATACACATTTATGCCCGGGCGTTTGCCTGGGAAAACCGAGACCGGGCATGCCCGGGTGTCAAGGGCGAGTCCTGGAAAGGCGAGTCTGGACATGCCCGGGCGTCCTGGACGCGGCCTGGCAAGTCGAGGCTGGGCGTGCCCGAGCGCTCTGGGCGAGCCCTGGGAAGGCGAGAGCCGGCATGCCCGGACGCTCTGGGCGAGCCCTGGAAAGGCGAGTCTGGACATGCCCGGGCGTCCTGGACGCGGCCTGGCAAGTCGAGGCTGGGCGTGCCCGGGCGCTCTGGGCGAGCCCTGGAAAGGCGAGAGCGGGCATGCCCGGGAAAGACGAGACCGGGCGTGCCCGGGAGGTTCGGGCATGCCCGGGAACAGCGAGTCCGGGCATGCCCAGGAGAGGCGCGTCTGGGCCCGTCCGGCCGAGCCCGGCATGGCGATCGTGCCCTGGCCGCGTCCTGGCAGGTGCAAGGCGATTGTGTACATTCAGCGGGAACCGCTACAATATCACCTTTATCTTTCAATATTGTTGAAATGAAGATCAAATAGCTGTATGTTGAAATATGTTGAAAAAGTCAAAATTTTACATGGGGTGTACTTACTTTTTCACGTGACTGTATGTACTATATATACAGCACGTATAAAAAAAAAAGGTAATCCGAATTCAAGGGGTTAATATGCAAAGGTTATTTATTTTGACAATTTACATGTGGTTTACTAATTAAGAGGAGATCCTCAGCTTTCCATTGATACCTTCCATGCATCATTGCTGTCTGGCATGACCGAGTACATGTTCATTGAAAATGACAAGTTCAAATCGCATTTTCACGATTTACAGCATGACAAATCACACAAATTACAGCATTTTTACACACAAAGTAAAAACAGAAAACTATGTCATACCAGACAGCAAGATCAAGCTGTGAGCATCAGACAATCAAAATGTTTTAAGATCAAGACGACATGTTATTTTCACAGCTCGGCCAGACCCGGAATGGACCAGGACCATTGTCAGGCTCTGCAAAGGAAGCAACATGGACAAACTGGCAGAGACTTCTGGGAAGGTTGATGAACTATCTCTGCTCTGGCAGTGAGAGTGATGTCGCAGTCCTGATTCACAGGTTTAACTCCGGACCCTGCATGTAGTTCACCATTCCTCGGTGCAGAATTCTCTTTTTGATTTATAGGTTGATGGGACACCGCAACACATTCTGGAAGCCGCTGAATGTGAATAAGGATCACCTTACCCTCTTGTTGGAGTTGGGGGAACGGGTGGGAGGGATGTTGGAGATCGCTTTACGCTTCTGCTGGCAAGGTGTGAGGAAGATGCTCAAGATGGACTGAAGCTCCTGTATAAGGGTTGGGGGTGGCGGGGAGGGGATGCTGAAGATCACCTTGAAGGAGCGGCGCTCCAACGCGAGTCGAAAGAATTGACGCGACCAAAGACGTCCGAGTTGCTTTATTGAAACAAAACAGCTCAGGTATTCTGACCAAAAGCCCCTTTATCGGGCAGCAATATATATACACATTTATGTCGGGAAGTTTGCCCGGCAAAAGCTATACCGGGCATGCCCGGGTGTCAAGGGTGAGCCTTGGAAAGGCGAGTCTGGACCTGCCCGGGCGTGTTTGGCTGCGGCCTGGCAAGTCGAGGCTGGGCGTGCCCGGGCGCTCTGGACGAGCACTGGAAAGGCGAGAGCGGGCATGCCCGGACACTCTGGGCGAGCCCTGGAAAGGCGATAGCGGGCATGCCCGGACGCTCTGGGCGAGCCCTGGAAAGGCGATAGCGGGCATGCCCGGACGCTCTGGGCGAGCCCTGGAAAGGCGATAGCGGGCATGCCCGGATGCTCTGGGCGAGCCCTGGAAAGGCGAGAGCGGGCATGCCCGGGAAAGACGAGACCGGGCGTGCCCGGGAGGTTCGGGCATGCCCGGGAACAGTGAGTCCGGGCATGCCCGGGAGAGGCGCGTCTGGCCGTGTTCTGGCCGGTGCAAGGCGATTGTGTGCATCCAGCGGTAACCGCTACACACGCCCCTCCAGAATCGACCTGCATCAGCAGGGTCAATTTAAGGGGGGTCCGGATGACCCGGCCGAAGCGACCCCTGGAGGGTCGTGGGGAGGGGTCCGACGTGGTGGTGGGTGGTCGAGCGGGGGGAACTGTGGATGGGGGGCGGCCTCGCCGCGGAGGAAGGGCCAACCGTGGTGGTCGGTCAACGTCCATGTGCGCCGGTTTGAGGCGGTCCACAGAGATCCGGTCCGACCGGCCGCCAACGTCGACGACAAAGGACTTGTCGCCCCGTCGCAGGACCCGGAAGGGCCCGTTGTACGGCGGCCGGAGTGGCCCCCGGTGCGCGTCATGACGCACAAAGACGTACTCCGCTGCGCGAAGCGCCGGGGGGACGTAGGACTGAGGGCCACCGTGGCGGGACGTTGGCACGGGAGCAAATCGGCGGGCGGCCTCCTGGAGGTCCGAGCGCAGCGCTGATGTGCGGCGGACCAGGGACTGGTAGCGTCGGGCACGAACTCGCCCGGGACGCGGAGCGGCTGGCCGTAGACGAGCTCGGCGGCGGATGCCCGGAGGTCCTCCTTGGGGGCCGTGCGGAGGCCCAAAAGGACCCACGGCAGCCGGTCGGTCCAACCGTCGTCCTGAAGGCCGGCCATGAGTGCGGCCTTCATGGAGCGGTGAAACCGCTCGCACAACCCGTTGGCTTGGGGGTGGTAGGCCGTGGTGCGGTGCAGCGTGACCCCCAACGAGCGGGCGACGGCGCCCCAAAGTTCGGACATGAACTGTGGGCCGCGGTCGGACAAGATGTCTGCCGGTGCGCCGAAGCGCGCAACCCAGGTGGCGATGAACGCCTGCGCCACGTCGGCGGTGGTGGTGGAGGTGAGGGGCACGGCCTCCGGCCACCTGGTGGTCCTGTCCACCATGGTGAGCAGGTGGGTGAACCCCCGCGATGGGGGCAGGGGACCCACCAGGTCCACGTGGACGTGGTCGAAACGCCGTGCAGGCACGGTGAAAGGTGCCAGCGGGGCCTGGGTGTGGCGGTGGAACTTGGCCCGCTGGCAGGCCGTGCAGGCATTGGCCCAGTCGCGGACGTTCCGTCGAAGGCCGTGCCAGACGAAACGCGCCGACACCAGCTTCTGAGAAGCTTTCCGGCCCGGGTGAGAAAGGCCGTGGATGGAGGCGAAGATGCGGCGCTGCCAGGAAACGGGCACGATGGGGCGAGGCTGGCCCTGGGAGACGTCGCAGAGCAGGACGGTGCCCGCGAAGGGGATGTCGGCCAGGCGGAGGCCCGTGTCCGCCGCCCAGAGGGCCTGCACCGAGGTGTCGGTGGTCTGGTCGGCCGCCATGAGCGCGAAGTCCACGCCGAGGTGGACCGCGTTCGCGCTGGCCCGAGAAAGACAGTCGGCCACAGCGTTGTCTTTGCCGGCGACGTGCCGGATGTCCGTGGTGAATTCCGACACGGCGGAGAGGTGGCGCTGCTGGCGGGCCGACCACGGCTCTGTGACTTTGGCCATTGCGTAGACCAACGGCTTGTGGTCGACGAAAGCCGTGAACGGGCGGCCCTCCAGGAGGTGTCGGAAATGGCGAACGGCCAGGAATAGACCGAGCAGCTCTCGGTCGAACGTGCTGTACTTTAACTCGTTCGGCCGGAGCTGCCGGCTGAAAAAAGCGAGTGGCTGCCAAACCCCGTCCACCCATTGTTCATGGACAGCGCCCACCGCGTAGTTGGAGGCGTCCGTAGTGAGGGCGATGGGCGCGTTGAGCACCGGGTGAGCCAGCAGCGTTGCGTCGGCGAGGGCCCGTTTTGCGCTCGCGAAGGCCGCGTCCATGGCCGCGGACCAAACGATGTCATGCTTGGCCGGCTTGCCCCGGAGGGCCTCGTAAAGGGGCCGCATGAGCTGAGCAGCGCGTGGCACGAATTGGTGATAAAAATTCACCATGCCGAAGAACTCTTGTAGGGCCTTGATGGAACGGGGACGCGGGAACATGGTGATGGCCTCGACCTTGGTCGGCAGCGGCACGGCCCCGGTCTTGGTGATGCGGTGGCCCAAAAAGTCAACGGTCGTCGTGCCGAAGTGGCATTTGGCCGGGTTGACAATTAAGCCGTGCTCGCTGAGGCGACCGAACAGTGTTCGGAGGTGGAGGAGGTGCTCGGCGCGGGACGTGCTGGCGACGAGAATGTCGTCCAGATAGACGAAAAGAAATGGCAGGTCGCGCAGCACGCCGTCCATTAAGCGCTGGAACGCCTGGGCCGCGTTCTTGAGGCCAAACGGCATCTTCAAAAATTCGAGCAGGCCGAACGGCGTGATGACAGCCGTATTCGGGACGTCGGCCGCCCGGACAGGTACCTGGTGGTATCCCCGTATCAGGTCAATTTTGGAAAATATGACCCGTCCCGCCAAACGGGCGGAAAAGTCCTAGATGTACGGGATCGGGTACCTGTCGGGGGTGGTAGCGTCGTTGAGGCGGCGGTAGTCGCCACACGGGCGCCATCCGCCCCCCGGCTTTGGCACGATGTGCAGTGGTGAGGCCCACGCGCTATTGGAGCGCCGCACGATGCCGAGGTGCTCCAATGCGTCGAACTCGGCCTTTGCCATGGCGAGCTTGGCCGGGTCGAGGCGGCGGGCCCTGGCGTAGACCGGCGGGCCCGTAGTGGGTATGTGGTGCTCGATCCCATGCCGCACTGCGACGGCCGAAAACGTCGGCCGTGTGAGGGCGGGGAATTCCGCGAGCAGGCAAGCGAACTCGTTCGCCATCTGGAGGGCGTACGCCAGTTCGGTCGGCGCGGAGCTGCTCATCGTGCACGCCAGGGAGCTGAAGGTCTCGGCGTTGACAAGGCGACGACGTTTGACGTCGACCAGCAGCCCGTGCGCGCAGAGGAAGTCGGCGCCCAGCAAAGCCATGGGGATGCAGGCGGTCACAAAGGTCCACTGAAAGCGCTGGCTGCCGAAGCAGAGGGTGACGTTGCGCGGGCCGAAAGTGCGTATGGCCGAGCCATTAGCAGCGACCAAAGAGGGGCCGCAAACGGCGTCCCGCCTGTCCTGCTCGGAGGCGGGTATGACGCTCAGTTGGGCGCTGGTGTCACAAAGGAAACGCCGCCCGGACGCTTTGTCCCGAATAAAAAGCAAGTTGCCCGAGTGGCCGGCGCTCATGGCTGGGAATGAACGCCGGCCCGGCCGTTTCCTGACTTGCCGAAAGTGCACGGGGGTCGGCACGTCCGAGCCTTGTGTGCGAACCTGGCGTGGTAATAACACCACGCCTGGTCAGGTGGAGGCCCCGGCCGTCGTGTCGGAAGCGGTCGGTGCGGCGTGGCGGCCGCCAGTTTCACCGGCAGTTCGGCCTCCAACCGCGCAGGGTGCTCGGGCGTTGTGGGCGTCGCCTCGGACGGCGGCAGGCTCCAGGTAGCCGCGCCGATGTGTTGGCCCGCCGAGGAGATCTTATCGGCTTCCCTGGCGAGGGCGCGGGGATCGGTGATCGACGTGCCAGCCAGGGCGAGGCGTACCGGGTGAGGCAGCTGGCGAAGGAACAACTCGCGGAACAGAAAATCCGGAGAGTGCTCACCGAGCAACGAGAGCATATAGTCCATGCGCTCGGACGGGCGCGTGTCGCCGAGCTCGGGCAGGTCGAGCAGGCGCCGTGCGCGTGCCGCCGGTGAGAGGGCGAAAGCGTCGAGGAGGAGCGTCTTCAGTGCGTCATACTTGTCGGCAGCCGGCGGGTGCTCGAGGAGGCTCAGGGCGCGGGCCGCGGTGGCGGAACCGAGCGCTGCCACGACGTGGTGGAAGCGGGTGTCGTCCGCGGTGATGCCTCGCAGGGCGAACTGGGAGTCCGCCTGGGCGAACCAAACAGCCGCGTGAGCCTCCCAGAAGGTAGGCAGTTTAAGAGTCACTGCCGTGTCCATGTCGGTAGGTCACCAGTGAAGGAGCGGCGCTCCAACGTGAGTCGAAAGAATTGACGCGACCAAAGACGGAATTCGTCCGAGTTGCTTTATTGAAACAAAACAGCTCAGGTATTCTGACCAAAAGCCCGTTTATCGGGCAGCAATATATATACACATTTATGTCGGGAAGTTTGCCCGGCAAAAGCTATACCGGGCATGCCCGGGTGTCAAGGGCGAGCCTTGGAAAGGCGAGTCTGGACCTGCCCGGGCGTGTTTGGCTGCGGCCTGGCAAGTCGAGGCTGGGCGTGCCCGGGCGCTCTGGACGAGCACTGGAAAGGCGAGAGCGGGCATGCCCGGACGCTCTGGGCGAGCCCTGGAAAGGCGATAGCGGGCATGCCCGGACGCTCTGGGCGAGCCCTGGAAAGGCGATAGCGGGCATGCCCGGACGCTCTGGGCGAGCCCTGGAAAGGCGATAGCGGGCATGCCCGGACGCTCTGGGCGAGCCCGGGAAAGACGAGACCGGGCGTGCCCGGGAGGTTCGGGTGTGCCCGGGAACAGTGAGTCTGGGCATGCCCGGGAGAGGCGCGTCTGGCCGTGTTCTGGCCGGTGCAAGGCGATTGTGTGCATCCAGCGGTAACCGCTACAACCTTGTCTTTCTCCGTTCTGTTGGGAGGGATGGACAGATGGCCTTACTCACCCGTTGGGGGCTGGGGAGGGGGGGGGGTGGGGGTTAGGGTGTAATGCGAAAGATGGTCTTTCCCTCCTGTTGTGGGGGGGGGGGTGGGGGGTGGGGGAGGCGGTTGGTGCAAAAGACTACCACCTACTCTCCTGTTGCGTGGGAATGGGGACCTGGGGGTAAGGCGAAGTATGGTCTTAACCACCTGTTGGAGGGTGGGGTAATACTGAAGACGTCCTTGTCCTGTTGCGGGGATGCGAAAGATGGCCTTACCAGCAGGGGGAGGGAGAGCATGGTGAAGTTACAATTCTCTCAATTCAACATGCAATGTTTCGACATTTTGCTGTCTTAACCTCTAATCTTTCCCAGGTAAGGTCTCGTTTCTTGGACTGTATTATTTATTGCAAATAATCCATAGGCCTAACTGTATTTATTGTAATCCTTTGTGTTGTGTATATTTTTGTGCACCCGTCATTCTGATAGACTTTCCCCCTCCTCGTGTCATAAAGGAGAAAACACAAATAAAACTGCTGTTCGTGTAGTTTAGTAGATCGACCAGAATTTTGGTTTCGGTGTTTCCAAGAACAGTTGGATCGGGGGCAGGGTGGGACGGGGTGTGACGGGGTGTGACGGGGTGGGACGGGGTGGGACGGGGTGGGGTGGTGTGAGGGGCGAGTGGCACTCCGAAGGGCGCGGCATTGCTGGAAAGGGTTCTGATGTTCTCTCGTTCACTACGCGGTCAGTAGAAGGGGTTGTGTGTAACTCCAAACTTCTTGCCAAGTCGACGATCAAACAACAACTGAACGAAAGGGAATAACTCTCATGCATCAAGAATGGGAGTGGAAAAATGGCCGATCTGTGACTTCAGTTCTTTATGTGACGCCAATTGGTCAATGAGCCATCAACTGCAACATCATGTGGTGGAGCCCACGTCAGCCCTCCTCCTCCACCACTGATCTCGAGATCAGTGGGTGGAGTTTGGTGAATGCGGGGAGGAAGAAGAAGAATGAAATACTGTTACAGGAAAAATTGAATAACGAGGATAAACTTCCGGGTGATCTTGCAAACTTTGAACTAACTGTGACGAAGTGCTCGGTTCGGATCTTCTGAGGAAAAGGTTTGTTCGGAGTTTCTCATTTTTTTATTAATACTAAGAAAGATCTGTAAAACGATCATTTGAAGGGATTCTTCACAACAGAGAGATGGGGCCAACATTATGATTATACACATCACGATATGTCAAAGAGCGGTAATAAAAAATAAGCATCACATCCGGTCATGAAGGAACATCATATCCGGTATCGGCCCTCTGGTGAATTTCCACCTGCAGTCCATTTTTCGTCGGACGATCTTCGTTGTAAAAACACGATTATAATCGCTTTTTTTTGTAAGTATGGCATCATAATGGAAGTTTTAAAAGTTTCAATTGTTGTTCATTGGTATTTTATTCAAGTGATGCATTTATGACGTGAATGAATGACGATTTTATTTGCTTGTTTTATCCAATCTATCGGTGACTGATCGAGGCCTGTGTGGCAGGGACGGTTATCTGTAATCGATATCTGTCCGAGTTTTCAAAAAGAGTCCGGAAACATGAAATTGAAGTTCTTGTTGAAGTTTGATCAGGAAAACTCCTTCATTTCATGTGAACCCGGGGGCCCATTGGCCTTTTGGACCAAATTTCGATGGTTCATGGTTTGCAAGCTCTTACATTATCAAATACCAGTTAAACAAGATTTGATTCACAAAGATTGGCTTTCTACCTTCAGTACTTTATCAATGAACTAAGTTTCTGCATCGGAGATACTTTTCATCGAGTTCACAAAGTTAATTTATTCACGAAAGTAATTAATATCGCTAATTAGCAACATGTTAATTGCTTGATTATGAAGTATAAATTGAGTCATTAAAATGTGTGTCCCATTATCCCATGGGCTTTGTTCACTGAAAGTTTTATTTAAATATTTCAGGTGTTGAGGAAGTTGTATGTTCTGATCCTTTCTTTTCAATGACAATGAGCTCCCGCCTCCCCCACAATCAAAGAACTCCAAATGATCACGTCATTGCAAGGATCAGAACATGCATGATATTATAACATGTTAGATCAGGTCATTGAAAGGATCAGAACATGCATGATATTATAACATGTTAGATCAGGTCATTGAAAGGATCAGAACATGCATGATATGACGTGTTCAATCGGGTCATTGAAAGGATCAGAACATGCATGATATGATAACATGTTAGATCAGGTCATTGAAAGGATCAGAACATGCATGATAATATCACATGTAAGATCAGGTCATTGAAAGGATCAGAACATGCATGATATTGTAACATGTCAGATCAGGTCATTGAAAGGATCAGAACATACATGATATAACATGTTAAATCGGGTCATTGAAAGGATCAGAACATGCATGATATGATAATGTTAGATCAGGTCATTGAAAGGCTCAGAACATGCATGATATTATGACATGTTAGATCAGGTCATTGAAAGGTTTAGAACGTGCATGATATTATATCATGGTACATCAGGTCATTCAAAGGATCAGACAGTGCATGATATTATGATGTGTTCGATCAGGTCATTGCAAGGATCAGAACATGCATGATATTATAACATGTTTGATCAGGTAATTGAAAGGTTTAGAACATGCATGATATTAAAACATGTTAGATCAGGTCATTGAAAGGCTTAGAACATGCATGATATTATATCATGTTAGATCAGGTCATTGAAAGGATCAGACCGTGCATGATATCACAACATGTTCGATCAGGTCATTGAAATGATCAGACAGTGCATGATATTATGACATGTTCGATGAGGTCATTGATAGGATCAGAACATGCATGATATTATAACATGTTCGATCTGGTCATTGAAACGATCAGAATGTGCATGATATTATGACATGTTCGATCAGGTCATTGAAAGGATCAGACAGTGCATGATATTATAACATGTTCGATCAGGTCATTGAAAGGATCAGAACATGCATGCTATTATAACATGTTAGATCAGGTCATTGAAAGGTTTAGAACATGCATGATATTATATCATGTCACATCAGGTCATTGAAAGGATCAGACTGTATGATATGACATGTTTGATCCAGTCATTGCAAGGATCAGAACACGCATGATATTATAACATGTTTTGTCAGGTAATTGAAAGGTTTAGAACATGCATGATATATAAAACATGTTATATCACGTCATTGAAAGGTTTCGAACATGCATGATATTATAACATGTCAGATCAGGTAATTGAAAGGATCAGAATATGCATGATATTAAATCATGTTACATCAGGTCATTGAAAGGATCAGACGGTGCATGATATTATGACGTGCTCGATCAGGTCATTGATAGGATCAGAACATGCATGATATTATAACATGTTCGATCTGGTCATTGAAACGATCAGAATGTGCATGATATTATAACATGTTCGATCAGGTCATTGAAAGGATCAGACAGTGCATGATATCACATGTTCGATCAGGTCATTGAAATAATCAGACAGTGCATGATATTATGACATGTTCGATGAGGTCATTGATGGGATCAGAACATGCATGATATTATAATATGTTCGATCTGGTCATTGAAACGATCAGAATGTGCATGATATTATAACATGTTCGATCAGGTCATTGAAAGGATCAGACAGTGCATGATATTATAACATGTTCGATCAGGTCATTGAAAGGATCACAACATGCATGATATTATAACATGTTCGATGAGGTAATTGAAAGGATCAGAATGTGCATGATGTTATATCATGTTACATCAGGTCATTGAAAGGATTAGACAGTGCATGATATTATAACATGTTCGATCAGGTCATTGAAAGGATCAGAACGTGCATGATATTATAACATGTTAGATCTGGTCATTGAAACGATCACAACATGCTTAATATAATAACATGTAAGATCAGGTCATTGAAAGCATCAGAACATGCGCAAGATATTATAACATGGTAGATCTGTGCATGTTTTCGTGTTTAATGTGTTCGCTCTTGCACGAGCTTTGGCTTTCGATACCAAAATTTTTTTTATTTTAAATGATCAGAACATGCATGACATCATATCATGTTAGATCAGGTCATTGAAAGGATCAGACCGTACCTCACCATTTTAAATTACTGATCGTAATATTTACTTCAGTGAGGATTTTGAGGTGGGGGAGGGGGGAGGCAATATCTCAAACCACAAAACCCTTTGAGGAGTGGGGTTATTGTTTCATAACATAATTAATATTATGTGATCATCATGTTTTATTACTTTTGTAAAAAGAAGGAGCTTCCACACAAACGCCACAAAAACGCCTTGAAAGAACTCCACGGAAGCGGCAGGAAGGGTCGTGTTATTAACCCTTGGTGGGTATATTGAGTGCAGTAGATCTACGATCAGATGTGATAAGCATGGACAAATGTCCGAGTCTAAATCTATTTCAGTTCAGTGTGGAACAGCATTATCGACTCTTCATATAGGTAACCAAATATGTTTGTGGTTTATAATATTTTTTCTTCCTGTATTGGCCGTTACTCCCACAAAAACGGCACTTTAAGCGATTTATACACATTAACACGGCAGGGAAAAACCACTTGTGGAGGTGGGATATTATTACGATTAATGTTGTTTTGTAATTACATCAATCTTATGCTATTATCATTAGTTTTGTTAGTAGAAGCGGCCTTGAAAAAATGTAACAATATAGCTAACTTAACATTGATATACGCCTCAACACGTGTCACCAATGGTGGGAAAACACCTTTAAGGGAGAAAACCCCCCTTGGGAATGGGGGGGGGGGGAAATGAATGTGCTACAACCTTCATTGTGTGACTATTAGTCCTGTCAAGTTTGGTTGAGATTGGATAAGTGACGACGGAATGTATCGCGGTCAAAAATCATCAGACAGACAGACAGACCCCAAATTGGGTATTTTAATATGATGATTAAAATAAATGCATTTCCCCATTTGTATTTCATGCGCTTGGGATATGCCTGGTCGTGCCACAACGGCTCATCCGCATTCCTCCTCTCATTCCCCAAATGAAATTGCATTGTTTTGGCGGATAAAATTGGTTTGGTGTTGATGTAGCGCAGCATAATGGGTCGAATGGTCTCCTCTTGTGTTTACTCTGGGTTTATTTTTGTCTCTGTAAATAAAAACTTGCATTCATTAGATCCTTATTGATGGGAAAACTTACAAAATGGGACACAGTGGGTGAACAAACTGAATACAAACATGATCAGTGCATGATCAGTGCCCGTATTTATTGGATAATTATTGACTGGATTGTCCATGGAAATGAATCACAAAAATTCCAAACAGAGTAAGGAATATATCATGTTTAACTTTTCTGTGAGTAACATAAACATTGTATCCTTGGCAGGTCATCGGTGAAATGGAGAGCTTCTTGGAATGGCTCCAATCACAAGGCCTGAGAGCAGAAACAGCCCAAGCAGTGATCGACGAGCTTGGAATTGAGAATCAGAAGGTTATTCGAGCTTGTACGGAGTCAGATTCATTGCGGGATGAGCTCCTTGCTCTCTCCAAAGAGAAATTTCAATTTGCAATGTATGCTGACTTCTGTAAATTTATGAATTCTTTTTTAAAGCCACAAGATGTCCAGATTGCAGGTTCTTCTCTGTTGGGAAGTATTTTCGTCAACTTGGATAATGTTATTCGGGAACTTTCCAGTTTCTGCCAAAACTTTGTTCGATTCCAAAATGTGCAGCTGGAAAATCGTCCTGGTGTCTCTGGAATTGGGTTCAGTGATGTCTGCAGCCTCCGCTCTCAGGATGGATTAAGATCCACATCTGGTATGTGACAGGTTCCTGCGATATAGCATGTCAACAAATATCTTTATCTTCTACCATTGCTTTTTTAAAATTATTTTAACTTGTATACACTCTTTTGGTGCAGCTTTGTGTTGTCTAATATGAATGTATTTTTGATGTATGGTACAAAGTCAATTTTTAGCTCACCTGGAACATATATCCGGTTAGCTTATGGGATGGCGCATCTTCAGTTCGTCCATAAACACTTGCAACTTCTTCTCCTAAACTGCTGATGGGATTGTGACCAAACTTGGCTAAAATTATGTTTCTTGTGTTCGAACTTAAGTTTGTTCACGGCATTAAAAAAATCGAAGTCTCAGAGGTCTATCGGGGGTCAAATTAAGTCCAGATTTGACCCAACCCAGCCCCCCAAAGTGGAACTACCGGGGGTCAAAGGGGAGGGAGAGTGGGGGGGATCAGATTGGGTCCAGGTTTTAATCCCCCAAAATAGGTATTTGCTCTCTTCTCTGAAACCATCCACACGATTTCGATGACACTTGACCACAACCGTCATCACCTGTGATGTACCAAAATTTGTACACGACATAAAAAAATCGAGGTCTCATGAGCTCAATGTTGTTGGGGGTGGGGGGGGGGGGGGGGATGGGGGCGGCGCGGCGGTTGAGTTCCCCAAAATAGGTATTTGCTCGCTCCTACAAAACTACACACACAATTTCAATGAAATTTCACCACGACGTTCATCACCCGTGATGCACCGAAGTTTGTTCACAGCCTAAAAAATAAAAAAATCAGAGTTTAAGGGGAAGTGTGGGGGGAAGGGGAGTGGGTTATGATCTCCTAAAATTGGTATTTGTTCTTTTATCCGAAACTACACACAATTTTGATGAACCTTGATCACAACCTTCGTCACCTGTGATGTACCAATGTACCAAAGTTTGTTCACAGTTTTCGAAAAAAATTGGGGTCCATTGCCCCTATTTTTATTTTTGTTTTGTAAATTGTATGACATTCCTCAGTGTTCCGTGTTAAACGGTGCATTTAAGTTATTGGCATGCAAGAAGTGGTTTGTTGTCTCTCTTTTGTCATAGAAGGCTTATCCTTGTTTTCCCACACTTTTTGAAAAATATGAATATGCTTCATCGAATTCATATTGTAATCAGCTCCGTCCATCCGTCAGTTTGTCCGTCTGTCAGACATGCTATCTTCTCCTGAACGGTTGTGTAAAAATTCACAAACTTGGTTGTTTTGATCATATGGCAATAAGGTGCAACATCAGTATCCTTTTGACCCCGCCCCTTGGGTACATTGCCTAAAAAATGGAATACCATGAGGTAGAAAACCAAAAATTGTAATTTGAGGCACATTTTTGAACATTTTTTTTATGGCATAGCCCATAGGGCAAAGCCGTCTCGAACAGTGTTTGTCTGTCTGTATGTATGTTTGTATGTGTGTATGTATGTTCCCTCAAATGTACACCAATCAAAGCTGAGGATCTGGTCAAATGACAGGGGTGATGTGATGTCATGATGGCAGCACGACGCCTGACACCACACACCGCCATTTTGATTCCTTCGCCGTTCAAGCCGGACATATTGTTGAACCTGTCACGTATCACAATCTGCATGCTCTACCTTCATGTTTTTCATTCAGTCTGGAACACATGAAGTGAAACACGTGAAAATATGGATCTTTTATAACACTCAATTGTTATCATGGCTGTGCTTGTTGTTGTTTGTGGGTTCTTTCTGTGTAGTTTTATATGTTTCTATTGCTTCGCAAAATATCTCTACTCTATATTAGTGCTGGGCGATAATCGTGCTTTAGATTTACTATCGCGATAACGATAATCCATATTTGTTATCGCGATAGGTGCTGCGCATGCGCAGTCGGGATATAACTCACCTTGAACTGCTTTGTTCTGCTTTGAGCGGTTGGTTGTTTGGTTTCTCTCAAGGGATATACCTGTATTAAATGCAGCGCTATAAAATTCACCAGATAATATAATATGGAATGTATATTGTTATGTTTGTCGGGGGTAGGCAGTGATTACTTTTGTCCAGGTAGAATTGCACATGGGGTGTGCTCCGACTGTCGTGAAGAAGAAGAAACACATGTATCATAAGTAGGGATTCTGGAGACCGTATGTCGTGCAAGCGCGTGTTTTCGATCCCATCACGAGAGGTGGGGTTATGTTAATTAGTTGGGGATTAATTGAGAATCCCCTCTATGTAATGGCCTCTGTTATTTTTCCTTGTTCCTTATGGCACACACTGCACACACAAGAAAGAAATCGCGCATTTTCCACACGACATAAAAGCGACCGGAACTAGGACATTCAACTACTGCTGGTGCCACAGGCTTCACATCGCACCACAAGCAGGCAGGTCCGGGTGGTTACGCCCCGAAGAGCAGTGATTGGTCCAGGATTGATTGGTCAAGGACTGCTAAGATGGGACTATTGGATTGGTGGAGAAGGCACGGATAACGTCAGCGCCTTGAGTATAAAAAGAACCTTCTGCCCGACATTCTCTCTCCTTTTCGCCTTCTCGTGGCTGGCTCTGGTTTTCTGGGTTTGGTGGCGAACGGTCGTCTCCCTGGCATTTTGTCCTCTCTTGACTTCCTCGTATCTTCTGGCTTTGGCAGTGAGCGGTCACGATTTGATGTCTTGCTCTGCTTCGGGAGTTCACGGCGAGTGGTCGGAGTTCATAGCGCTCCTGCGCGAGGGGAATTCATTGAAGAGCACATGAACATTTTGTGGCGCTCTTGCACCAGGGACATTGGAAGTCTGGATGATCGGGAAGACGAGCGCGGCTGAGCGGACTGCGCAGCGAGGCCCAGTTCCCACCCATGGGCAGTACAGTCTGCGGTTTCCTGCGCAAGGACGTCAAGGCCTGTGACTAACCGGGACAATTCCTAACTAGTTTCCAGAGCAGATCAGAGCTAAGTGCCCACAAAAATAACACGCATTTAATTTTGTTCTTTTATATTTCCCTTTGTCTGTATTCGGGTCTGCAAGGGGACGTCCCATTTAGGATATTAGTCTTATCGCGCATTTTCTCGTTTGCTGGCATTTATTTTCATTAAACCTGTTTATTTGTACATTTTAATTCCGTGTCGGTTTGAGTTGATTGATTATCCAAGTGCGAAGACGTCGGGTGCATGCCGTCCAGGCAGGCAAGTTCATCATCCTCCTTTCCCTCACGTGTCAATAATACCGTCATTTTTGGATTGAACGCCTCGGAGTTAAAGCTCGTTTGGTTATCCGTGTCGCCCTGCGGTGTTCATTTCAGGGTAGTCACACGACAATATTCTCCAAGATGTAATTTAAATGGTATAAACATTAAAACAAACAACCGATTAAGGAACGCACCGAAAGGCTGCCGATGTCGAAATCGCCGATCTGTTTGAGTTCACTTTGTCTGTGCGCGAAGTTGAGCACTAAAGGCAACATCTTGTTGAAGATCGACAAGGTGAGCGTACTCTGTGTGTGGAGTTTTGGCTTTGAAGACAAGGATAAGCAGGTAATCTCGTTATTCTCCTCACCGTTCACGATGGACCAGACGAGAGGCAAACATGGCAACTTTATTTCGTTCATTTATTTGTTTTTACATTTTTGTCACGACATGGGATTGCTTGGCAATTATTATTCATGAAGTGCAACATCAAAGTTGTTCTTTAACGGCCACTATTATCCCACCTTGTGGGGTCTGCCGGGTGAAGCTTAGCCCAAGTCATTTAAGAACCGGCTGGTGAAGCCTGACATTCGCTAAGTTAGTTTGCTCCCACCTTTTGTTCATATGTTTGTTGTCCCGTCCACCATACAGTGATGACTCCATTTACATCTCGCTGTCTGACGACATCGACCAATTCTATCCACTCATCCCAACTCTCTCTTCCTCATATATGGCGACTTCAACTGTCATCATGCCAGCTGGCTGGGTGTGGATGCCTCTCACACCAGCCATGGCACCTCAGCAAAAGACTTCTTTGACTCATTTGGACTGACACAATCTCTCACTTTCCCAACCTGGATCCCAGTTAATGGTACGCCATCTCTTCTTGACTTGGTTATGACTAACTTCCCTGCAAATGTCTGATGTTCTTCTTCTGCTCCAATCGGTTCATCTGATTGTTGAAGCTTGTTAAAGTGGACGTCTCTTTGGCCGTTCTCAGAGAGCCTCCTCAGCACCGATGTGTCTGGCATTTCAATCAAGCTAACTGGTATTGTCTTCAAGCAGCCAACAAACATCTGGACTGGTCTCCCATCTCGACTGCCTCTGACATTCTGACATGAATGGAATTCTCTCATCCCCTTCCTGTCCAGGCTGGAGTTCCTCAAGGCAGTGTTCTGGGCGCTTTGCTGGTCTTCATTAATGATCCATCCGACTCTGGAAAATCCTCTCTATCTTTTTGCTGATGACCACTCTGTGCCGCTCCATATATCATCCCTCAGATCGGCAGGCAGCAGCCTCTTCACTCTCTGCAGCCCTAGATAAAATCACAAACTGGTCAAACCAGTGGAACATGTCTTTCAATCCTGATATATCTCACACCCTCACGATGTCTCTCCAAAAAGACCGACTGGACAACCCTCCCATCCAATTTCTGAATAATCCTCTCCAAGAAGTTATGTCACTCAAGCTTTTGGGTCTCACTATCTGCCATGATCTTTCCTGGGAAAACCACATTTCAAATCTGGCTTCCAAAGCCAATCGCCGACTGGCCATCCTCCGTCGTGTTTTCTTTGCACGACTTTTGCATGGTCCTTTCTTTGCACGACTGAGGTTCTCACCACATACAAAGCGTTCAGCCGTTCACCCGCAGCTCAATGGAGTACTGCTCTCCCCTCTTCATGTTCTTCATGCTGTGGAAACGAAAGCTTTTAATATCATTGGTGTCTCACGTAATTAAGCTGATTCTGAGGGCCTTTCACTCTCTCACCGCAGGCAGATTGGTGGTCTTTCTTTCTTCTACCGACTCCTCTCAGGCCGAGCTCCCCCTGCTCTGTCTGTGCTCTGTCCCCCAAATATTCCTTTAGGATGCATATGATCTGCCAGCAACCCTCTTCTGCTGAAACAGTCAAAATCATGACTTTCACTCGACATTGCTCTTTTCTCCCACCTTTGGAAGAAACTCCCACACTCTCTTCAATCCTACTGCTCCTTCCAGGTCTTTAAAACAGCTGTTCACCACCATCTCTTATCTTCCTTCATCCACAACCTTTCTTGGTCTTTTCTATCTCTGTTAATTCACCCCAAATTCACCTTTTTTAAACTCCAACTTCTTTTGCGAAAGTCCTAGTCGTGTCCATTTGTCTTGTACGTCTCCCCCACCCCCCTCCCCAACCCCATCCTTCTCCCTCCCACAGATCTCCCGATGTCCCTGCTCTACTGTAACTTGTGTGCTTCCCTCTCTCTCTCCCCCTCTTGTCTCCCACTTCCTTTATTTTATGTTTTATGTGTCAATGTTTAAATTTTATGTGTTGGCGCTCTTACAGTGCCTCGACTTTGTATAAGAAAAAAAAAAAAAATCTCCACCCTTGAGGAAATTCTGATCATGTCCACATCAAATTGCAGGTTTGTTCTTCTTCACCATCAACTGTTGTTCATCCTGTCCATTGAACTGTCTTCCAATATAGCAAGGCTGACAGGGATGTCTTGCATTCTTTTCTTGTCGATGTTCACTGGAACTCAATCCTGTGTCACAACCCATCTGAAGCTGCCAAGGAAGTCATTGAGTGGATCCCTGTTGGTGTGGATCTCTTTCTCCCTTCTTGGACCCACCAGGTGAAACCATACTCTCAGCCATGGTTCACTCCGGCTTGTTCTGCTGCCATCGCCCATCGCAATCACTTTTTCAACCAGTATCGAGCTCGAGAGAGGCACATCTTTTGTGAGCAACCAATGTAAACGAGGATTGGAAAATGCGAAGCGACAGAATGCAGAATCTGTTTGTAATTCTATCTCAAATAAACAGCTTGGTTCTCGAGATTTTTGGAGAATTGCTGACAGCATTTTCAACCGTAATCAGTCATCGATTCCTGTCCTCTTCAATTGCCCTGAAGTGCTTTTGATAAAGTCAACCTCCTTGTTGAGCATTTTTCTCCAAACTCCACACTTGAAGACCACGGACAAACATTGCCTGTTTGTCCTTCCCGTCTTGACACCAGGCTTTCCACCATCATCAGCACACCCAGGAAAGTTTCTAAGATTATTCAAAGGCTTGACATTTCAAAATCTACTGCACCACATAGAATCCCTACAATTGCTTCGAAGATGTATTCATTTGAGCTGTCTTGTGTCCTCTCAAAACTGAATTGATTGTGCATGTCAAAGTCTGTATTTCCACTTGGCTGGAAGCAGGCTTCTGTAGTCCCTGTCTTTAACGGCTCCTGTGAGTAATCAGATCCTTCTAACTATCGGCCTGTTAGCCTTCTACCTATTATCAGCAAAGTGTTTCAATCCTTCATAAAACAACAACTCATGACTCATCTGGAAACCCACATCCTCCTAATTGATATGCAGTGTGGCTTTCGACTGTCTAGGTCGACTGGTGATGTTCTATCCCTTATCACTGAATGTGTGAAGAGGGCTTTGTATCATCGTGGACAAGCCAGGGTTGTTGCTCTTGACATCTAAAAGGCTCAAATCAAAAGGCATTTATGGAAAATTGCTTGATACAATCTCTGATTTCCTTGCAAATCATAAAATATCTGTGTTACATGAGGGACAGTAATTCCCTGTCCATAATACAAATTTGAGTGTTATCCAGGTTCTGTCCGAGCTTGGGCTAGGAGTTGGGGCTGGGAGTTGGGGCACGGAGTTGGGGCTGGGAGTTGGGGCACGGAGTTGGGGCTGGGAGTTGGGGCACGGAGTTGGGGCACGGAGTTGGGGCTGGGAGTTGGGGCACGGAGTTGGGGCACGGAGTTGGGGCACGGAGTTGGGGCTCGGAGTTGGGGCTCGGAGTTGGGGCTCGGAGTTGGGGCTCGGAGTTGGGGCTCGGAGTTGGGGCTCGGAGTTGGGGCTCGGAGTTGGGGCTCGGAGTTGGGGCTCGGAGTTGGGGCTCGGAGTTGGGGCTCGGAGTTGGCGCTCGGAGTTGGGGCTCGGAGTTGGCGCTCGGAGTTAGGGATCTTTGGTCTTTTCACATTGCTTTTGACTTTTTCATATTTCTCTTTCGTCATTCTAATTCTTGCTGCTTCTTTTTTTCCCTCCGCCAGCAAAGGTGGATGGAGGTTATGTTTTCACCCCTGTCTGTCTGTCTGTTTGTTTGTTACTTGGAAAAAAGTAAAAGGTCAACACAAAAAAGTTTACTATTTTGAAATCAGCATTGACCAAAAGGTCAACATATGCCAAAGGTCAACCACTTTTTTTCAAATTTCTAAAATCCTCAATTATAATCCGATTGACTTGAAATTTGAATAGGATTTACATGTCAGCGGACTGAATTCAACCACCAACTATTTTGAAGATCAACATTGGCGAAAAGGTCAACATAGGCCAAAAGGTCAACATTTTGAAATTTCTAAAATCCGAAATTTTCATCCGATTGACTTGAAATTTGAATATGATTTTCATATCAGTTAACTGAATTCAACCAACAACTATTTTAGGTCAACATATGCCAAAAAGTGTATACATAGGTCAACATACATAACGACAACAATCAACATATAACATAACATATATGCATAGCAACATAGGTCAACTATAACAATAAACACCAAAACTATATCAACTATAACATAACATAGTCAACTTTAACATAGGTCAACATTTTCAAGTTTTTATAATCCTCAATTTTCATCTGATTGACTTGAAATTTGAATAGGATTTTCATTACAGCAAATTGAATTCAACTACCATCTATTTTTGAGATCAACATAGGTCACAAGGTCAACATAGGCCAAAGGTAAACACTTTTTTCAAATTCTTTAAAACCTCAATTTTCATCCGATTGACTTGAAATCTGAATAAGATTTGCTTATCATCAGACTGAAATCAACCGCCAACTATTTTTGAGGTCAACATTGGCTAAAAGGTCAACATAGGCCGGATTTCTAAAATTGTCAATTTTCATCCGATTAACACAAAATTTGAAGACTATTTGTATATCAGGTCACTGAATTCAACCACCAATTATTTTTGAGGTCAGAAGGATGCTCTAGTCAGTGCCATTCTACTTTGTTCTCCTTTGCTAAGTGTCACGCCATGAGTGATTTTTCATTTGTTTGTGAACAAGATATCTCAAAAAGTTGTGGACGGATTCGGACGAAATTTGGCACAAATGTAGCGTATGTGACAAGGACGAAATGATTAGATTTTGGTGAAGATCCGGACTCGGATCCGGCTACTATAGTTTTTGAAGTGATTCTTCACCATTGGGAGATGGGGCCAAAAACGATACATAGCAGGATATCTCAAAAAAGTTGTGGACGGTAGTAGAAGGAAAATCTTGGTTTTGGGACACATGAAATTTAACATTGAAGTCAATGGGGAAAATTAAGGAAACTTATTGACTCACACCCCCTCTCTCATAAAATTACATGCCTTTTTCTCATTAAATTGTGCACCCTTATTTCTCCCCCACTGAGACATGATCAAGTCTAGCCAGTTTCATATTTATCAAATCAACCCCCTGGTGTGTATTGACAACTGTTGCAAACTCAAACAAGGAGCCAATGAACACCCCTTCAACCTTTGGCATCAACCTAAGTTTATTATCCCTCAGGAGACTATTTGTATATCAGGTCAACCTCCTTGTTGAGCCACCATATCATTGGTGTCTCACGTAATTTCAATCCTTATCCATCCCTCAGGAGAGCCAGGAAACAATATCTCTCCGTCCTCAGGACCGAACTCTCTTATCTGTCTCCCTCTTCCAAATCCTGGTGGCGTCTGGTGAAATCTGTTTCTGGTGTTTGTTCCCCCTCCATCCCCTCCCTCACCTTAAATGGCCACACGGCTGACTCCGCACGTTAAAAAGCTGAATGCCTCAACTCTGTGTTTGCCTCTAAATCTTGTGTCCCAAACCCATCCCTCTCTGTACCCACCGTACCCAGTCGTACCCAGCTGCTCCTGGACTCTGTGTCCTTTCCTCCTGACAAGGTGGAAAAGTTTCTGTCAACCCTCGACTCTGATTCTGCAACTGGACCTGACGGCATCAGCACGGGTCCTAAAATCATGTTCTTCCGCTCTTTCACTCCCCCTCTCTGTTCTCTTCACCCTCTCTTTTGCTCAAGGTCATCTTCCATCTGCTTGGAAATCTGCCAACATCACCGCTTTGCACAAAAAAGGTGCAAAAACAGATCCCAGCAACTACAGACCAATCAGCCTTCTCCCAATTATCAGCAAAGTCATGGAATCCATCATTGCTTCACATATGAAATCTTTCCTCTTCTCCAATGGCTTGATCTCTGATCATCAATTTGGTTTCAGACCTGGACACTCCACTCTGGACATGCTGCTTCTGCTTTCTCAACAATGGATGGAGGTCCTCAATGCCAAACAGGAAATTAGAGCAGTCTCCCTTGACATATCACGTGCCTTCGATACGGTCTGGCACCCCGCTCTGCTCACCAAACTCTCCTCTTTTGGTATCCATGGAAATCTCCACGCATGGCTGGCGGACTTCCTCTCTAGTCGTAGTCAACGTGTGGCCCTGAATGGGTTTCTCTCATCTCCTCTTCCTGTTCAGGCTGGAGTTCCCCAAGGCAGTGTTCTGGGCCCTGTGCTTTTTCTGGTCTTCATCAATGATCTCTCTGACTCTCTTGAAAATCCTCTCTATCTCTTTGCTGACGACTCTACTCTCTGTCACTCCATTCTTCATCCCTCAGATCGGCAGTCTGCAGCCTCCTCACTCTCTGCAGACCTTGACAAAATCACAGACTGGGCAAACAAGTGGAACATGTCTTTCAATCCTGACAAATCTCACACTCTTACGATGTCTCTCCGAAAAGACCGACTGGACAACCCTCCCATCCACTTTCTGAATAATCCTCTCCAAGAAGTTCTGTCACTCAAGCTTTTGGGTTTCACTATCTGCCATGATCTTTCCTGGAAAAACCACATTTCAAATCTGGCCTCCAAAGCCAGTCGCTGACTGGGCATCCTCCGTCGTGCGAAGTCCTTCCTTGGCACACCTGAGCTCCTCACCACATACAAGGCTTTCATCCGCAGCTCAATGGAATACTGCTCTCCCCTCTGGGCTGGTGCTCCTGCCTCACACCTAGCTCGCCTTCACGCTGTTGAAACCAAAGCATTCAGAATCATTGGAATCTCCCGCGATGAAGCTAACTCCAAGGGCCTCTCACTCACTCACCGCAGGCAGGTTGGTGGTCTTTCCGTCTTCTACCGACTCCTCTCTGGCCTTGCCCCCCCAGCTCTCTCTGGGCTCTGTCCCGCAAATATTCCTACAGGTCGCACAAGATCTGCCTGCAACCCTCTTTTGGTTAAACTGCCAAAATCAAGACTCTCTGCTCACCTTCACTCCTTCATTCCTGTTTTCTCCCGCCTCTGGAACAAACTCCCTCACTCTCTTCAATCCCACTCCACCCTCCAAGTCTTTAAAAGAGCTGTTCACCACCATCTCTTATCTTCCCCCATCCAAAACCTTGATCTTTTCTACCCCCGCAAATTTCACCCCAATTCCACTTTTTGAAATACCAACTTTTGTCCTGGAAGTCCTTGGTGTCCTTGTGCTTTATACTTCTCCCTCCCACCCCCCACCCCTTCCTACGCCTCCTCCCCCCGGGCCCTCTCCCTTCCACACATCTCCCTGCTCTCGGATGTTGTGTGTGTGTGCTTCCCCATATCTCCCCATCTTGTCTTCCGCTCTCTCTTTTTGTGTATTTTGTTTGTCTGGTAGATTTGTTTGTGAAGTTAATGTTAGCTCTTTCACGAGCCTCGATTCAGTATACAAAAAAAAATAAAAAATAATTGTGACATTCATCTCCATCCAGTATATTGATGAATAATACATTATCATTTTGTTCCAAGTATTTCTTTTGAACCAAGATAAAATGATACACCTCTCTTTATGACCTTGTTTGACCACCCCCCGAGCCACATATCATTTTAAGATTATAGTAATAGGGCGGGCCATACTTCTTTTTTTTTGTAAATCAATCGAGAGGGGTGTTCACATTATGTATTTTTGTGTGTAGAACATAAATCTGAGGTTTAAAAAAATTCTGATAACCCTAACCTTCATCAATTTGCAGTTGATTATTATTAAATTTTTGATTATTTTGCTATTCTTCTGGAAAAAAAGAGACATTTTTTATTTTGAAGTTAGGGCTTTTATTTTGGTAACTTCCTGTTGGGATGGCAGTTGTAGCCATCTTGTTGCTGAAAGCTCGATGTTGAGGAGGTTGGCAATCCTTATCCATCTCTGTCTTCTCTTCTCTTCTTATGGCATTGCCAGTAAGTACGTTTTTGATTAGGAACCTGAGGAACAAATAGATAATAATTTTAGATGTAAATTACCTTATTTTATATTATATTTGTAAATTGATTTGTGTACTTACCTATTGCTAGCCTGATTTACATGTGAAGGAAAATAGTGACCTGTGAAGTGAATATTTTGACGGTTTTCTGTAATACCTGTGTAATACCTTAATATCTGTCTGTAGTGGATACTTACCTGTGTATTACTGTTTTTATTTCAGTGTGAACTACTAAAAATGGCTCAAGTCAGAACAAGGATGAAATCAAGTTCTCATTTAAGTAATCTTGTTGGCACTGGGCATGAGCTGTTGGTGTCTGAACTGCCAACTGTGAGGGATATCCTGAGGTATGGCCTCTACTTGAGGGAGCAAAGTGAAGATGACAGGAGGAACTACCCAGTGGACCAGCTCGTATCTGACATCTACCCTGGTCTGATTTGTCAGTGGAGCAAAGCTAATGCTCTTTTCAAGCCTCCTGTTATCAATGAAAAGGTGACCATCATGTCCAAGCTCAAGGAGGTCTGGAATCAGGCAGTGAAGTTTTCTCTTGGGAAGGGCAACCTTGATGCCAAAGAGAGGTTCATTGTCAAGTTAGACAAGTTATTTGATATTTTGACTTGCAAGTGTCAGATTACCAGTTGTGAGGGGGGAGGCTGTGAGGGCTGTGTGATCCAAGTCCACATTAACTGTTCCTGCAGCAGAGAGAAAATGATTCCTGTGAAAGATCTTGCCTACATCAAGGGACAGAAAGAGAAGGTTGGAAGTAAAGGACCCCACCAAATGGGGAGCCCTGATCTGCCAGAGCACAAGAGACAGGTGAGGACATTGGAAAGGCAGGAAAAGAAAAAGAATGCAGAGAAAAGGAGAAGGAGCAAGGAGGAAAATGCTGCAGCAGCAGAGAAGGCAGCCAGGAAGGATGTTGAGAGATTTTTGTCAGATGGTGATGAGGATCTGGAATTGGAGAGAAGTGGTGCTGAAGATGAGTTTGTCACTGAAGTTGAGCTCTTCCCTGAAACTGACACTGAGCCTGCAGCTTCAGCAAGGTCCAGAAAAACTATGATGAGATTCCAAACATTGCCCTTGCTAGTGTAAGGTATGGCATAGGGCTGAGGCCAACTGCAGCGATAGCAACTGCAGCTCTGATTGATGCAGGAGTCATCACAGAAGACAATACAAGTAAAGTGATTGATAAGAACAAGGTCAATAGAGCACAGGAGAAGATGTCCAAGAATGAGTCAAAGCAGGACTTGTGCAACCTGGTAAAGTTCAAGAAGTAAGGAGATTGATCTTTGTAATTGTAACCAGTGATATACATGCAGTTCACCTGTGAATAAATATGTGCATTTGATTTGGTTGTGTCAATATGAATGATTTCCCTTATATATTTTAATATCTTATAAAGGGGTTCGAAAGGGTAAAATTGGCCATTTAGAAATACAAATTGATGTAGGTTAGAGTTATCCTATCCAAAAAATAAACTCATATTTGAATTCCCCATTAAAAAAACATGATATAGACACCCCTCATGTTAGGATTTCCTTCAGATTCATTTTGGCACCTGAGTATGACCCGCCCTATTATAGTAAATTATTTTTCACTCGATTTCTTGACAACCATCAAAGTTTTCTGTCCACTCAAGGATATTACTGCCCAGAGACTCCAACTTATTAGTATTTAAATTTATTCTTTTATTTGTTTTCTTCACCTTCACCCCTGTTATCTCCTCAATTATACCTATTTGGTATTTCTCACATTCGTTATGCTTTCCATTTGGACCATGGAATGAAGGTATTGGAAAGGGTGTTGGAGAGGAGGATAAGGAAGAAAGTGAAGATCGACGAAATGCAGTTTTGATTTATGCCAGGAAGAGGAACGACAGATGCGCTTTTCATTGTGAGGCAGTTGCAGGAGAAGTACATGGATAAGAGGAAGAAGTTGTTTTTTGGGTTTGTTGATCTGGAGAAAGCATTCGATAGGGTTCCACGCAAAGTATTGACATGGGCATTGAGGAAGTTAGGAGTAGAGGAATGGTTGATCAGAGTAGCGATGGCAATGTATAAAAGAGCGCGCACAGCTGTAAGGACGAAGGACAGGAACAGTAGTGAGTTTGAGGTGAAGGCGGGCGTGCATCAGGGGTCGGTACTAAGTCCACTACTATTTGTAGCTGTGATGGAGGTGCTGGCTCAGAACGTAAAAGAGGGTTTACCGTGGGAGTTGTATGCAGATGATCTGGTGTTGATTGCGGAAAGTATGGATGGACTGAAGGAAAAGATGAACAAGTGGAAGGAATGTATGGAGACAAAAGGTCTGAAGGTGAATATCGGAAAGACAAAGGTGATGGCAAGTGGTAAAGCATGTGGTGAGTTGGAAAGAACTGGGAAGTGTCCGTGTGCTGTGTGCAGGAAGGGTGTCGGAGTGAACTCCATTCAATGTACAATGTGTGCTGAGTGGGTTCATCAAAAATGTAGTGGTCTGAGAGGGTCATTTACCAGTGTGGACAGCTACATTCAAATGTAAGGTGTGCACAGAGGGAGCTGCAGATGGAGGAAATGTTGAGTTGGATCTTGGAGACGGCATGAAGCTGGAAGGTGTGAAAACATTTTGCTACCTCGGAGACATGCTGAATGGAGAAGGTGGATCAGACTCGGCAACGGTTGCTCGAGTGAGATGTGCATGGAAGAAGTTTCGGGAACTGAGTGGCGTGCTGATGAGGAGGAGAGTGTCGCTGAAGCTGAAGGGAAAGGTGTATGCTGCATGTGTGAGAAGTGTTATGATTTATGGGAGCGAGACATGGGTAATGAACGTAGAGCAGCAACGAAGGCTGGAAAGGGTGGAAATGCGAATGGTTCGATTGATGTGCGGAGTATCGTTGAGAGAGAGGAAGACAAATGTTGAATTGCGAAAGATGATGGGAATATTGCCTGTGATTGATGCTGTGAAGAGGAACAGGTTGAGATGGTTTGGTCATGTGTTGAGGAAGGATGAAAGTGACTGGTTGAGAAGAGTGATGGAAGTTAATGTAGAAGGAAGTAGAGGACGGGGAAGACCGAGAAAGACTTGGCTAAAGATGGTGGAAGAAGAAATGCGGGCAAGGGGGTTAACAAGGAGAGATGCAGAAAATAGGGCAAAATGGAGAAGATTGTCATGGGGACCGCAAGGCTAACCCCCGCTCCAGCAGGGAAAATGGCCTTAAAATGCATGTTGTTGTTGTGTTGTTATGCTTTCCATTTATATACCAAAGTTGATTACACCATTCCTTGGTTTGGTTATAACCTGGTTCAATCATTTATATAATGGTAAAAAAGGTGGCAGAAGCCCGTTGAAATTCCAACACACCCCCCCCCCCCCTTTAAAAAAAAAAAAAATCTTATCACTGATAACCATGAGGGACACTGTCAATTCCATTCTCTGAAATAAATCTCTTATCATCAAAAGCCCCCAATGCTTTCTTATTCACCTCTTCAGTATATAACTCATGCTTATAACTTCTTATCGTATTCATTTTTCTAAACTCTTCTTTCTTTAAAGTTAAACAATTATAATCATTTTCGAAGTTTATTGTTTCTTTAAGAACATTTTTCTTTATTCCTTTCAAATTTTTGTCACTTTTCAATATTATTATCAATATATTTATAAGCATAAGCCTTAGACCTCAATCCCACAAATTCACTCATAACATTTCTTCCTAATTCATCCTTGAACTTTCCAATCACCTTTTTATTTTTAGAAGAGAACAACTCACTCTCTGGACTATAATTACTAGTGTCATAGATATTAGTCTTTTTTCATGTCTGAATAAACACCATCAGTATTAATTTTCAAGATGAAGCCATCTGAATCCGTGTATGGAAGATTAAGATCTTTTTGATATTTCTTCTTTAAATTATAATAACTAGGGCATGCCCGCACTATATATATATGCCCGTACTTCTATATATATATGCCCGTACATGCCCGTACTTCCTAGGGCATGCCCGTACTATATATATATCTAAAATTATATCCCCCCCCTCTATTTACATGAAATGGTTTGGTCCATTCGCAAAGCCAGTAACGACCACAGAACCCCCCCCCCCCCTCTATTTACATGAAATGGTTTGGTCCATTCGCTCGCGCCAAAGTGAACGGCGAACGGCTAAATCGCCATAGCTCGGTAACTACTTGTCCGATTAATATGAAACCTTGAAAAGGCACATCCTCGGGTCCCCAGCAATATACCTGGCAAGTTGCAAGTATATCGGACCCGTGGTTGTCGAGAAACAGCGGTCACAGACACACAGACACACAGACACACAGACACACACACATACACACAGAGATTACTGGAATTATAGATAGATAATAATCATACATCAAAGACTTTGAAAGATCAAGAATTGTTGTTCCAATATAAATCGGTTTGTTCATTTCTATGCTTTCCTTAACCAAATGGATCGCACAAAAGTTCTCTGTAAACACCTCGGCTCTTAAAAAACTCGGTCTATTAATTCATTTTGATGCTTGTTCCCAAGATGTTGCAAGTCTTATGTTTTGTCTATTCCTAACATTTTCCATGGTCTTACCAAAGACCGCATTATTCATCAATTTATAAAAGTCCTTTTCAAAATCAGTTTTTGCTTCAGTTCTCTGGAGTGTATTAAAATCAATATACTCCTTCAACCATTGGCTTTGTTTAAACTGTAAAACTCCATGGATCTTCTTTATTCTCAACCCTGCTGATAAACATTGTCTCAAGTTCCATTGATGTAAAACATAATTTCCTTTGTTATATAATGTAGTAAGTAATTTTTCTGTTGATTTGCCTTTTGTATAAAATGATTGTTGATAATCGCTTAACCATTCTTTTCTTGGTCTTGCTTTATCAGGAGCGTAAGGCAGATCTTTATGTTTATTATGAAGGTCTTCAGGATATTTCAAATCGACCTCAAAATAATATCCAATTTTAGCTTTATCCAATTCTTTTTGTGTAGAGATAACGATATCCTGTAAAACCTTTTCATAATCTTTCTCTTTAATCCATTTGAGTTTTCCATAAGGTAGGGCTTGAGACATAGCCCATCCATACAATTATTAGCATCATAATACAACAAATACATCTCTCGACGGATGTGCGGAGTATCGTTGAGAGAGAGGAAGACAAATGATGAATTGCGAAAGATGATGGGAATAGAGCCTGTGATTGATGCTGTGAAGAGGAACAGGTTGAGATGGTTTGGTCATGTGTTGAGGAAGGATGAAAGTGACTGGTTGAGAAGAGTGATGGAAATGGATGTAGAAGGAAGTAGAAGACGGGGAAGACCGAGAAAGACTTGGCTAAAGATGGTGGAAGAAGAAATGCGGGCAAGGGGGTTAACAAGGAGAGATGCAGAAAATAGGGCAAAATGGAGAAGATTGTCATGGGGACCGCAAGGCTAACCCCCGCTCTAGCAGGGAAAATGGCCTTTAAAATGCATGTTGTTGTTTGTTGTTACAAACTCCTCTGGCACATTTGAGCCTCTATACTCCTCAGTAGGGGAAGAATGTTGGTTCTGGGGCACAATCCATTTAACATGTAAGTGAATGGGGAAAGCGCATTGAAACGCACTAAATCATCCCTTTTTTTCTCTTTTTCTGAGCCAATTTACCTACTACTAAAACACATTGAAGTCAATGGTCCGCATTTAGCTGATTAACTCTCCCCATTTTTCATAATACTCGTACAGAGACCCAACTAATATTTGTGTTTCATTTTGAGGTAACAGCTTAATTCTCTTAAAAGAACAATCACCATCTAAAATATTGATAAATATGGTATTGGAATTTAACTCCTGGTTTGGGTATCGCCACTGAGCTGATATAAAATGATACACCTCTCTTAATGACCTTGTCTGAAATCCCCCTGAGCAACATATCATTTTAAGATTATAGTAAATTATTTTTCCCTCGATTTCTTGACAACCATAAAAATTTTCTGTCCACTCTAGGATATTACCTCCCAGAGCCTCCAACTTATTAGTATTGAAATTTATTCTTTTATTTGTTTTATTTACCTTCACCCCCGTTATTTCCTCAATTATACCTATTTGGTATTTCTCACATTAGTTATGCTTTCCATTTATATACCAAGGTTGATTACACCTCCATTCCTTGGTTTGGTTATAACCTGGTTCAATCATTTATATAATGGTAAAAAGGTGGCGGTAGCCCTTTAAAATCCCTAACCCCCCTTTAAAAAAAAAAAAATCTTGTCACTTTTAACCATAAGGGCCACCATCAATTCCATTCTCTGAAATAAATCTCTTATCATCAAAAGCCCCCAATGCTTTCTTATTCACCTCTTCAGTATATAATTGATTATTATAACTTCTTATCGCATTCATTTTTCAAAACTCTTCTGTCTTTAATGTGTTACGTGGTCCTCCCGGTAACTACCTGGTCTTGGTGACCCCCGGACCGTGGGAGGACCCCGCCAGAAAGATCTCTGATTTATACGCTTTCGTAGCGCAATCAATATGAAAGACACAATAATTCAAATCAATAAGAAACCCCACACCAAGGATCCAGATTACTCAATAATATATTCCCCAATCAATCAACAACCATCAACAATCAACCACCAATATTACTAAGATGGCCATCTCATATATTTCCCCCCTTTCCCCACTCACGACCCCTCAATGGTCACTGTCCCTCACAATGTCTCTGGGCCCCTCCAGACCAAGGGGAAGGTCGACTTCTCCGCACACGGGCGGTTGAACGAACCCCTGGCTGACGTGCTCCAAACGTGCACGTCGCGTACCGGGAACAGCTGCTGCAGCGCACACCTCCTTGCAAAGCAAAGCGGGCAAAGCAAAGCGCGGCTCGCAAAGCGCCCGAGGCCCAAGGTGCGACCCGTACGCGTCCTTGTAGACGTGGAGGCGAACTGTGCCGGACGCTTGGTTCCGTGCACGAACCCACGGCAACTTGACGTGTAACCGGTAATTACCCCGCACAGGTAACTCCTCTCGCCAGACGGGCTTTCAAACGCAGCGTTACCCACGCTGCTCAATATCGACACCGCTCGCGTCGGAGCTGGGCGATGAGACGAAGATGGCCGCTTCTCCCGGACCTTGTCTTCTTCTTTTCTTCCGGTTCACCATCCCGTTTCCGGTCTCCTGTTATCCAGAGCGCCTCTAACCATTTAACCACAACAACCTTTAATAGAATAAACATTAATAAGGAATGACCTGAATAGTAATTCACATAAATTCACATAAATCCGTAACACTCCCCCCCCTTCAAGAAAGAAAGTTTGAACCCAGCGAAAACTTTCTTTGCCGGCCAACTTTGATAAACAAACCCGATAACTCACACCCCCAAATCCTCAGTTCCCCCCGGGCACAATTATCACTTAAAAATAAAGCAACAAAATTTCACAAAAACCCCCAGATTAATTCACTCTGGACAAAGCGTCAACAACTTCTAGTTGCTCTTGGATGGAGGCCCAGCTGAGTACTCACTACATGGACGCCTTAAGGAATGTGGGGTTCACGGTTAGTCCGGGGAGGAAAGTTCATTACATGGACGCCTTTAAGAACGTGGAGTTCACGGTTAGTCCGTGTAGGAACGTTCCCTACCGGGACGCCTTTTAAGAACGTGGCGTTCACGGTTAGCCCGTGTAGGAGCCCAGGCTTGGCGGCTCCGCCGTATATAGAGTGCTTCAACTTTTCCGGACTCCTAACAGTTACGGTGGGACCCCTTGTCCCAGCAGTCACCAGACTGGCGGTCTCCTTCTCGGCCAGTCCTCTGCCAATCATTCTTTCGGGAGATGCCGTAACTCTGGGAGCCTCCATAGTAATATCGGCTGCTGCCAACACCAAAACTACCGCCAAGTGGTCCTCTTCTGTAGACCTCTCGACGCCTACGAAATGCCTTCCCTACTGTTATGGTCCGACCCTCCAAATCCTTACCATTCCAATTCTTCTCTGCCTCCCTGGCGTCTCTTGTGCTTGCAAACGTGACAAAGCCGAATCCTCTTGACCGTTGCGTTTCCCTGTCTTTTACCACCCGCACTTCCACCAGCGGCCCATATCTGTTGAAGACAGAGGTCAGAACTTCTTCCTCTGTGTTGAAGTTCAGTCCCCCTACAAATAACTTGGAACTTTTGTCGCCATCCCGAGCTGGGGTGGTGTTATTTCCCCTGCGGGGCTCTTTACCCACCCTCGGGTTACCATAAATTTGCCCCCCGGCCAAATCATTCCCGATAATCACCGATACTCCCTCTACAGGAAGCGTGGCTTGCAAACCGACGGTGACCGGTCCTGACACCAAATCGGATTCCAAATGGATGACATGAAGTGGGGCACTAACACAGCCACCGATCCCTTGTAACCGAACACTATCACCAGTTGCGGTACTCTTTGACAATGGCAAAATGCCTTCAAGCATTAAGGATTGATGGGCGCCTGTGTCCCTCAATACCCTAACAGGTCTTGGGTTAGTCAAGTCTCCCTCGAGTGAGACAAACCCCTCGTAAATAAATGATTGGTAACTCTTCTGTGGGCGATTTCTTACGCTAGCCATCGCATTCGGAGTTGTAATAGTCGGACTCTGCTCTGGGTTGTCCCTTTTCATGAGGTAACAACTGGACATCAAGTGTCCAGTTTTTTGCAAAAGGCGCAAGTAGGCCCGGAGGAAAAACTTGTGGTCTGCCTCGGGCCCCCCAGGAAATAAGTTTGTCTTGGGCCCGTAGCCCTCTGATTTCGAACAGTTGGGGTATCAGCGTTGTCCCCATAATCCTCTCGAGGCCGCCGCCATGTATTGTCGTTCTCCGCAACGGGTGTTCCATAACTCCCCTGCTGAAGTCTAGGCGAGGAGCTAGGTGTGTGGACCCCTATCCGGTGTGTTAAGGCATAATCATCTGCCATGGTGGCTGCGTCCCACAACTTTGGTACTTTCTTTTCCTGCAGGTACACTTTGATGTCCTCGTGGACACACTGTTGAAATTCCTCCACCAGCATCAGGTCACGCAATGCTTCGAAGTCATTCCCGACTCCTTTCGACTCACACCACCGATCAAACATGTTTTCTTTCACTCTGGCAAACTCCACATGGGTCTCACTCTCCCTCTTCCTGGCATTCCTGAATTTTGCCGGTAAGCTTCAGGAACCAACTCATAGGCTTTGAGGATGTGCTTCTTCAATACCTCATAATCTGCACATTGGTCCATTGGTAGCGCCGAATAAATCTCTTGAGCTTTACCCACCAGCACACTTTGCACTAGTATGGTCCAGGCCTCCTCCGGCCAGTTTAACTGTCGAGCCACTTTCTCAAAGTGTGGAAAAAATTGAGTGACTTCCTTTTCACTGAAGGGTGGAACCAGCCTCACATGTCTGCCCACATCCCAGGTTTTCTGGCTAGGTGTCGACTCCGTCAGCAAGGGTGGTACCTCTCCCCGTTCTCTCATTAAATCCAGCTCCTTGAATTTAATTTCTTGCTGAAGCGCCATGTCACGTTCCTTTAATTCCCTTTCGGCTTTTCTCTCCTCTGCTTCGAGTTCCCTTGCAGCTCTCCTCTCCTCTGCTTTTCTCCCTTCTAACCTTTCCTGGAGTTCTCGTTCCACTCTCCTTTCCTCTGCTTGTTTCTCTTCTCTCCTCTCTTCTGCTTTCCTTTCTTCTTCTGCTCTTTCCTTTTCCGCTTTCCTTTCTTCTTCTGCTCTTTCCTTTTCTGCTTTCCTTTCCTCTTCTGATCTTTCCTTTTCTGCTTTCCTTTCTTCTTCTGCTCTTTCCTTTTCTGCTTTCCTTTCTTCTTCTGCTCTTTCCTTTTCTGCTTTCCTTTCTTCTTCTTTGATCCGTTCCTGGAGTTCTCGTTCCACTCTCCTTTCCTCTGCTTGTTTCGCTTCTCTCCTCCCTTCTGCTTTCCTTTCCTCTTCTGCTCTTTCCTTTTCTGCTTTCCTTTCTTCTTCTGCTCTTTCCTTTTCCGCTTTCCTTTCTTCTTCTTTTAACCTTTCCTGGAGTTCTCGTTCCACTCTCCTTTCCTCTGCTTGTTTCTCTTCTCTCCTCTCTTCTGCTTTCCTTTCCTCTTCTTTGATCCGTTCCTGGCTCCGTAATTGCAACTCCAGTTTCCGGAGCTCAACGTCTTCTGGTTCTTCGGGTAGCCACTGCCAGGCTAACTCGTCCCATGTTCCTAATCCCACCATAGATTGTATCACCGTGGTCTGCAACTCTGCCTTCCTCAAATTAGTTCGGACCTCCAAGTTAAAATGTTTGGCCAATTTCAAGAGGGCCGCTTTTAGTAACGCTCGGAACTGTGCCTCACTAGGTGTTACCGCAAAGTTCTGTGCAACAAACGCCATGGTGACTATCGTTAACACCTGTTAACCTTCACCCAAGACTTTACCACAATTTCTAAAAAATTTACCAATTAATAATTAATTAATTAATTTTAATTAATAAAAAATAGTATTTTATTATGTTATACAATTTTAGATCCCGGAATTCAATTGGACGAGCCCCCAATTTCTGTTACGTGGTCCTCCCGGTAACTACCTGGTCGTGGTGACCCCCGGACCGTGGGAGGACCCTGCCAGAAAGATCTCTGATTTATACGCTTTCGTAGCGCAATCAATATGAAAGACACAATAATTCAAGTCAATAAGAAACCCCACACCAAGGATCCGGATTACTCAATAATAGTGTTGCGGATATGAGGACTGTATTTTTTTTTGATTGTGTGCTTTATTATTATTATTATTGTTATTCTGCGCCTCCTGCCTCCGGAGCTGTGTAAAGGTCAAAGGGCATCCCATAATTAGTCCACAAGCATACACGTCAGCCAATAATAGAATACCCCTGTTCGATAGTTATATCTTATTCTGTGTTTTAGGGTAAGGCTGTGTCTCCCATTAATAGAAGTACTCCATTGCACCAAGCAAAAGAGATAGATTCCCTTCATTCCCATTCCCAAAACCTCCATTCCCCCTTTTCGTCGATTAGAAATTACCTCCCCTCCAATAACCGCCATTGACCACGAGGCAGGGTCGGAGAAGAAAGGCGTGTCTCCACCTCGTCATAGAGGGGAGGAGTGAGCCAGCCCCACTCGACCAACCATGAGCCAGGGGTTTGGCTAGGGAGGGCGGAGGAAGAGCTATCGGGGAGGTTCGCAAAGGTTGAGGGGCGGGGCCTATATAACCCGCAGCGCGACGCTCCCCAAGCAGTCGAGCTTTGAAGAAGAAAGAGATGAGTACTGAGCATTGAGATGAGAAGAGGCTGCGCTTTTAGAGAGAGGCGCTGAGAGGAGGGAATGAGGAGGCGTGACCGCAGCTAAAATCCGCAGCGCGACGCTCCCAAAAGAGAAGCTGAGACAAGCTTTGGCAGAGATGAGCTTTTACCGGCAGAGAAAAGGGAGCCCAAGCCGTTGAGGAGAGAGAGGGTCCAAGAAGCAGAGCTGAGTTGTGTGGTTTTGGTCGTCAGTGGTTGCGTTGTGGTGGTCAGTGGTTGCGTTGGTTGCGTTGAGTTGTCGGTGGTGAGGAGTGATTGGACCAAGAGAACATAGAGAACATCCAAGGAGAGGACATCCCAGAAAGTACAAAGCCTGCTGTCTTCCTGGAAAAGCACACGACGTCCACAGCAGCAGCAGCAGCGGCGGCCACAGCAGCAACCACACTCAACAGCCGCTTGGGGCCTGGACGGCGGTTTTGAGCAGGGCCGTGAAGGAACGGCGGCTGCTAAACGCGCCGATCGTGCTGCACAATACAACTCCTAGCCATCCTCTCCTTCCAGCCAATTCCTGTCATCATTCCCCGCGTGAGTCTGTCTTTTGTTTGTTCTGTCCCTGGGTTAATTAAGACTGTAGGTAAGCTAGCGTTGCACTGTGTATCTAATCTCGTCTGTAAATAAACGTGACTGCTTTCTTTTTGCTTGTGTGTATAATAAATCCAATTACTCTTCTGTACGTCTTCTCGTCTTATTCCTTTTCCTCTTTGCATTCAGTCGTTTTAGAGTTTTCCAGATTGGGCAGCTGCGGTGCGATACGGCCAAAGTTTGGGGTGAATCGGGTGAGTTGGGGAAGAATCGGGGGAACTGTTAGGTCGCGGTAATACACCACCGCTCGGTCAAAATAATATCTTGTCCGCGACCCGTAACAATATATTCCCCAATCAATCAACAACCATCAACAATCAATCACCAATATTACTAAGATGGCCATCTCATATATTTCCCCTGTGCTGTCTTTCCCTCGCGGTCCCTCTGTGCTGTCTTTCCCTCGCGGTCCCTCTGTGCTGTCTTTCCCTCGTGGTCCCTCTGTGCTGTCTTTCCCTCGTGGTCCCTCTGTGCTGTCTTTCCCTCGCTGTCCCTCTGTGCTGTCTTTCCCTCGCGGTCCCTCTGTGCTGTCTTTCCCTCGCGGTCCCCCTGTGCTGTCTTTCCCTCGCGGTCCCTCTGTGCTGTCTTTCCCTCGCGGTCCCCCTGTGCTGTCTTTCCCTCGCGGTCCCCCTGTGCTGTCTTTCCCTCGTGGGCCCCTTGTGCTGTCTTTCCCTCGTGGTCCCACTGTGCTGTCTTTCCCTCGTGGTCCCTCTGTGCTGTCTTTCCCTCGTGGTCCCTCTGTGCTGTCTTTCCCTCGCGGTTGTCAGCTCTTTCACGAGCCTCGATTCAGTATCAAAAAAAAAAAAAAAAAAAGCCATACCAGGTTTGCCACAGTGTATTCTGTCGACGACGAAACAGCTAACCTGCCGCTGAAGTGGTTTCGGTGGGAGACAATTGAGCAGCAGGCCACAAAAGTAGCTAGAGATGGGACTGTTCAGGATGCCCTGCATGAGGTATTGCAAACAACTTCCATGCTTCAGCTTGCACTCATTCATCAAGAGGAAGCAGAGCTACTTCTTTGAAGATAGAAGGAAGGCAGTTGATGGTGATCGCATTGTCGTCCAGGTCGATTTTGCGGAGAACTATGCTGCGATAGAACAGAATGAAATCCAGAGTGCTCATTGGAGCCACGTCCAAGTCACTCTATTCACAGTGCGCGCCTGGATTGATGTTAATGTTACCGAGTCTTTCGTTATTGTTAGCGATGACCTCCAGCATGGCAAATATGCTGTTCATACCTTCTTGTCCAATATCATCACCACACTAATATCACGCCACCCCAGGATTAGGGCGAGTGACTTTTTTTCAGATGGGGCAGCCAGTCAATTTAAACAGAAATTCTTGTTTTCCAATCTAACATTCCTTCAAGAATTGTTCATGATTCAATTATCCTGGAATTTCTTTGCGACATCTAACGGTAAGGGCGCTGTTGATGGGATAGGAGGTGAGGTAAAGAGGAGAGTTTGGTTGGCAAATCTGGCTGGGGATCCTGTATCTGATGCAGAATCCTTCTTCCACGTAGCAGCGGCACAGTGCAAAAAGATCGAAGTTTTATTCATCGCAGCAGGAGACATTCAGAAGTGCCAGTCGCAATTGGACGAGCGCTGGCAGTTAGTGAAGTCGCTTCCGAATACACACCAAACACAGTGTGAAACCTGTGAGGAAATATGTTGTGAGCGCCTCGATGTACTCAACAGCGGCAGAATTTGAATTGGTGAGTCTTCACCCCGAGTGCCATGTATCATCCATGGAATGTCAAAATACTGCTAGTCCAGCACCTGCTGAGCGCCCCAGGTCAGACAGTCAACCCCAAGTGCACCCTGGTGACTTTGTGACTGTGCAGTATGTCACAAAAAAATCTAAGAAGTTGTTTGTTGGCCAGGTGACTCAGATAGTAGATGATGGTTGTTTGGAAGTATCATTTTTGCGAAAAGCGGGCCTATCTGACTTGGCATATACATTCCCAGAGGTGGAAGATAAATCCTGGATTGATCCCAACCAAGTCGTCAGATTCCTTCTTCAGCCATCCCTCGACCATCGCAATCATCATGTATTTGCTGAATGCCCTTTGGGAAAGGGAACCTTTTGCAGGGCAGTCATGTGAAGTTTTGTGATGTGGCCAACTGATTAATTCCAAACTTTGTTTTGTTTCTGGTCATCCACTCGTAAATTGTTCTCAATTTGTTTAGTCTATTTCTTGACTTTTGTATATGTTTATTGTATATTTTCTCAGTTCAGATTTTTATTTTTATTATTTTCTAACGTGTTAGATGTTGAAACGCCAGCACAAGTCAGTTGGGTTCAGAATGAAAGTCTGGCGTAATCTAGAAATGATTTGTTGCTTTGGGAGAAATCTCAAAATTGACGCGTCACTCCGTAACGGGATTTTACGTCACTCCGTAACGGGACTATTGTAATTATTTCAGAGTAATTAGGTCATGTCTGGAATTTTGAAACCCCTGTACTGAAGGTACAACTATTAGTGTATCTTCCCAGTATTTCATTACAATTTTATAACTATTGTGAGAGCAGAGTTTTCAATAAATGTTGTTATTGTTTAATAAATCACAAAAGACAGTGTCACTCCGTAACACAGTTTTTGAATGTTAATTACTTGACAATGGTCCAACTTACAGGAACTCCATTAATATCTCTGGAAAGTGCAATTCTTCCTTTACAATATGATAGATAGAGAGTAGGTACTAGTGGCTTTATCGCTGTGCTAGAGCAATCAAAGTTCACAAAAATGACTCAAAGTGTCACTCCGTAACGTCGTGGAATTGCCCTTTTCTCAAATTAATCTCCTTTTCATATTCTAATTTTGTAAATGTTTCCGATGGTTTTGATTTTGTTGATGAATGAATTGTATTATTGTAATGATCGACAATATCCTGAATTAAATATACCCATTGTTTAGAACCGAGTTGTGTGAATTTTTTACATAGTTTCTCTTTCAAAGTACGATTAAAACGCTCAATAACAACTGCCTTCCCTTCATTAAAGGTGCTGTATAATTTAATACCCTCCCCCTGAAGAGATTTTATGAATATTTTGTTATAGAGCTCTGCTCCCTCATCAGTCCATAACTTCTTTGCTTTCCTTTTGCTTTTACTAAATATTCCACTGAAAGCTAAGATAAGAGTATCACCCCTTTTGTTGTCCCCTGTCGCACCGCGGAGCGAAAGGGGGACTATGGTTTTCCCCTCCGTCCGTGTGTCCGTCCGTCCGTCCGTCCGTCTGTGCGGGCATGCATGAATGCGTAAGCGAAGGACCGCATTCGAATTTGGTGTGGAGGTGCAACCCACGTCAAAATCCAAGATGGCCGCCGCCATGTATGTCTGAACCCATGTATGTCTGAACCTTGTGAGCTGAATATTTTGAAAAATAAGTGAAGTACCAACTTCGAATCTGGTGTGTGGGTGGATCTCGGCACAAGGAAGAACGCTATTTAAAATTCTGCTTCTGCTTCTTGTGTTTGTTCCCCCATCCATCCCCTCCCTTAACTCAAAGGGCTACACAGCTGACACCGCACGTGAAAAAGCCGAATGCCTCAACTCTGTGTTTGCGTCAAAATCTTGTGTCCCAAACCCATCTCTCTCTGTACTCACCGTACCCAGTCGTACCCAGCTGCTCCTGGACTCTGTGTCCTTCTCTCCTGACAAGGTGGAGAACTTTTTGTCAAACCTTGACTGATTCTGCAACTGGACCAGACTGCATCAGCCCACGGGTCCTAAAATCCTTCTCTGCCTCTTTACCTCACCCTTTCTCTGTTCTCTTCACCCTCTATTTTGTTCAAGGTCATCTGTCATCTGCTTGGAAATCAGCCAACATTACCGCTTTGCACAAAAAGGTGCAAAAACAGATCCTTGAAACTACAGACTAATCAGCCTGCTCCAAACAATCAGCAAGGTCATGGAATCGATCATCGCTTCTGACATAAAATCCTTCCTCTTCTCTAATGGCTTGATCTTGGATCATAAATTTGATTTCTTAGCAGGACGTTCTACTCTGGACATGCTGCTTCTGCTCTCAACAATGGATGGAGATCCTTAATGCCAAACAATAAATCAGAGCCGTCTCCCTCGACAGAGCACATGCCTTCGATACGGTCGAGCACCCCGCTCTGCTCACCAAACTCGATGGAAATCTCCACGCATGGCTTGCGGACTTCCTCTAGGTGGTCTTTCTGTCTTCTACCGACTCCTCTTCAGCCTTGCTTCCCCAGCTCTCTCTGTGCTCTGTCCCACAAATGTTCCTACAGGTCGCACAAGATCTGCCAGCAACCCTCTTGTGGTTAAACTGCCAAAATCAAGACTCTCTATTCACCTTCACTCTTTCATTCCTCTTTTCTCCTGCCTCTGGAACAAACTCCCTCACTCTTTTTCAATCCCACTCCTCCCTCCAGGCCTTTAAAACAGCTGTTCACTACCATTTCTTATCTTCTCCCATCCAAAACCTTGATCTTTTCTTCCCCCGTTAATTCACGCCAGATCCACTTTTTTGCTATACTGACTTCACTCCTGGATGTCCGAGCAGTGTCCATGTGGTTTTTTTTTTTTAACTTCCCCCCCCCCCCCCACCCCCCTCCCCATGCTTCCTCCCCCAAGCCCTCTCCCTCCCACAGATCTCCCAATGTCCCTGCTCTCCATCTTCTCTCCCGATCCTTCCTTTTATCATATGTTTTATGTGTCAGTTTCTCTTTTTGTGATCAATGTTAGCTCTTACACCAACCTCTATCTTGTGTACAAAAAAAGAACAAATGGTAACATAACTTAACCTCTCAATCTGTACTTGGATCTCAACGTGCTTCTTTCAGGGCCTTTCTTCGAATGCAGTTTTGTTATTCTTGTCTCTGTCCTTCCCATGTATCCAGCCAAGTTCCATTTGAGTTTTTTGATTGTGACCAGTGTCTAGAAAATTTGTTTTCCATCTGATTTAGTTGTTTTTCTGGTCCCGTTTTAGTTCTGCTCAGATGGCATCTTTCCATGGCAGTTTGGACATCAATTTTTACTCGATCTTTGCTGTAGTCCATGTTTCATTGCCATGTGTGATATTGGGAGAACACCCTTGTTGTAAAATTGTTTATCAGAAGAAGAGTCCTGCCTATGTTTTTCCTTAAACTTTAATTTGTTCAGGGTTTCACAATAAAGAGAGGTCCTCAAAGTACAAATGCACTGCCTGTGTTCTTGTGAATATTGTCACGCGATTGCCCTCGGTTAAGACGGGGGAATAGGGGATGGAAACGAGCTTAACGAGGCGTCCGGGTCAATGGCGGATTTGCTATACACACGCGGGTGGAAGGAAAGAGGAAGAAGAAGCGGCGAGATTTACCTGGCAGTCCGCGCGCATTCTCCAACCTGCGAAGTGATTAGATTCACACGAACACTGAATTATGTACAAAAAGAAATAAGGTTTTATTGCCACAGATGCCAACAAGAATGGGCCGGCAAAATACAGGTCCTAAATTGGGACGTCCCCACACCTCACTTCAAATACACGGACGAAGGAATATTCAAATAAAATAATTGTTGTGTTGGGGTTTGTGTGGTGCGAGTTTAGCTTTTGTGATTCGTCAAGAATCGTCAGGCATCGAGCGCTTTCGTCCGACGCAGCGCTGGTGTTGGCGGGAACTGCCTGGTCGTAGGCGCTGAGCAGCCCTTAGCGCGCCCACGCGATCACTCGTCAGGTCCCGTGCGTGAATGCAGTGAAGGAGGATCGTCAGCGCTCCAACAGCAAGCCTAGCTCGTCATTCGTATGTGAGCGCAGGGGAAAAGAATCGTCGGCGCTCCATCTCTCCACCAAATTCTGAAGGCAAGAACAGGTCCAAGCGCAAAATATGCCAAGAATTGAAGAGAGGCAGAGGCGAAGAGAGAAAATGTCGGTCAGTGAGTCGTTTTACTGATCGTCTTCTGACGTTACCCTCTATCTCTCCCAATCAGTGTGTCATTTCTTGGTGGTCTTTCGCGCATTCTTGCATCACCGGCGCTTGTCCTTCAATCAGCGCGTCGCTTGTTGTGGCTCTTTCGCGCCTTCCTTACTGATTGGCCGAGGTGTCATCAGTCGGTGGCCAATCAGTGTCGCTCCTTTACCTTCCTTACTCCCAATCCCGGGGAAGCTTTTTGTCCCTTCCCTGACCAATCACACGTCCTTCCCTGCTCTGCCAATTGGTGGCCTGCTCTTTGCTTGCCCCTCTCCTGGCCAATCACGTGTTCTCCCTGGATGTGGCTCTCAGCCGGCCTGGTCAATGTTTGATCGCCATGGTGTACCACTGTGCGGCCGCTTGCTGTCGGTCTTTTCGGTCAGTCATTGTGGCGGCGGGGGAATTAATGTGGTGCACTAATGGATCGAGCTCATGTATGTGGTGTGTTGCCATAAGGGACAATGGATGGAGCACAGAGGTTTCACACACAGGGGAAGTATCATAGTCCCTAGTCTACCTATCACCGGATCATCCTCGTATGATCACAAGTACACACTTGATCCGACAAACCACCTAAACACAGAACATATCACATTGAGATTGTTCTAACTCGACAGACGAAGCATGATACCTATGCAGATCTACCTGGATCTATATATGCCTACACAACCGACATAACACAGCCCCATCCCCAACCCCCCCCTCCCCCTCCACCCCCCTGGAACTGGAGCCCCTGCTCGGTTCACTGCATGCGCTACCATTCCAGTCTTAGCACTTATGGTCTCACACCTAATTACCCTATGAAATAAATCAGGAGGGCTGTGGGAAGTGAGCCGAAGCTACCGACATCGGCTCCTTACATGCTCATCCCCTTTTCAATTATGCATTTCAAATATTTACAATGATTCTAATTTATTGTTCCTGCGGAGGAAGGGAAACGAGCAACACGCAAAACTAACAACCACAAACTTAACCTTAACCTGCAAAAACTCAAAAATTATATAAACATTTATACAACCCCTTCCTACAGACCGCGTCCCACAGTGGATGCCACAAGACTAAACGTTACCTTCGGGGCTATCCCAATGCACCCCAAAATTTCCGTGGGCCCTTTCCTGGTGTTACAGGTGAGTGACATGGCTCGGTGGATTTCGCCCACATTCATTCAACACAAACCCATTACCACTCATACACATTCCATCAACCAAACATTTCAAAAGTCAACAACACTTAATCCATCCCCCTGCAGGACCATGGCATCGATGTCATCTCACGTGTGTGTTGCCCTCAACTAGGCAGCGGGGAGGTACCACACAATCAAGATGATGGGGGCACTTCAGGCTATGGTGCCTGCAGTCCAAACACAAGTCACTTGACTTACAAATTCATTGCCCCCCCCCCCCCCCTTTACCTCTTCGCCCGTGACATTCAAACAGCCCCTTTCCGCCGTTACCCCGCCGGTGGGGGTCTCCACACTCCAGGGTCTGTTGCCTCCTGCTTCCGCGCAGCTACACGGGTCGCCGGGAGTCTTCTAACCCAAGGCGCCCAATCGGACCCTCCACCGACGGGCTCCAATTTCCAGTCACCACTGGTTGTCAGGGGTAATTGCCGCAGAGGGGGGTCGCAGTCATCGCTCCTCAGAGCTTGATCTGTACCTGCGGACACGCACACCTTCCCCACTCACAAAATCCCCAAAACACATTTCCTCCCCTGCTGCCATTCAATTTTCAAACAAATTTCCAGAGCAGATGTTTCAAAAGAGTCGTTTCCAAACGTTGCTGCCATGGCCTGCCATGATGTGAAATCCCATATTCACATTTAACCAATACTTTTCATAATCACAGTAATCATCACTCATCCATAATCTCAAGCCTCACGACCACATAAATACACATCACCTTTACACAAAAACAAACGCCCACCCACAAGACACTGTGTGGCATACATTCCACCCCTCACCGACCATGCCATCAATTTGAAGACCACATCAGTCACCTGCCGAAGTACCACCCCTGGGCCCTTCTCGGGTGAGGTGAGTTTTGGACACACCCCCTTCCTCCTCCGGGGCCAGTGGAGCCCAATAAGGTCTCCGGGGAGGAACCGAGGTGTGTGTGCCCGAACGTCATACCGCACTTTCATATGTGAGGAAGCCAAGCCAATTTGCTTCCTTGCAAACTCGTGAGCCCTTTCTATGCTCTTTCTCAAATTGGTTGCATAGCCTTCCACAGATGCTTCACCCGGTTCCTCTGGTGACAGTCCCATCAACAAATCTGTGGGGACTCGCATCTCCCTACCGAACATCAACATGGTGGGGGTGCAGCAAGTGGTCCCATGCTGTCGGGTCCTGCATGCCATCAGTACAAAGCGGAGGTGCTCATCCCAATCCTGCTGGTTTTTGGATGTAAAGAGGGCCAATTGTGTCAAAAGGGTCCGGTGAAACCTCTCCACCATTCCCTCCGGATTGAGGCCTAAGAGAGGTCGTCCTGGTCTTGTGAATTCCTGGTCTTGTGAATTTGGAGGATCTCACACATCGACGGCAGGAGCACGGTTTCAAAGTTCTGGCCCCGGTCGGCGTGTAGCTTCCTGGGAACGCCAAATCGGGAGAAGAATCCCTCAACTCGTACCCAAGCTACCAGCCGGGCTTCCTGGTTGAGTAATGGGTAGGCTTCTGGCCACTTTATAAAATAGTCCATTGCCACCATAATGTACCGGTTCCCTTGGCGGGTGACTGGTAGGGGGCCCACTACATCTACTGCCACCCGCTCAAGTGGTACTCCCACGTTGTACACCTGGAGCGGGGCCTTGCGCGCACGTGGGGGTCCCTTACCGCAGCAGAGGTTGCAGGATCTCACCCAATCTTGAATGTCCCTGCCCGAATTCACCCAGTAGAACTTCTGTCGCAATTTGGACAAAGTTTTGGCCATGCCCAAATGTCCCATCGTCCTAGTCCCATGTACGTGCCCCATAACCACTTCCTTCAATTTGTTTGGTACAATTATCAACCACGAAGCGACATTGCCCCCGTTGGTGTGACCCATTTCCAATACAAATGGCCATCTTTCAACCCCAACATTTTGCCACTGTGCCCAATAGGCCTCCTTTAGCCAATGAAAAAGGGGCCCCAAAACAGGATCCTCCCTTTGACTCTCTCACTAATTCTAACACAATGATACTTGTGTCTGCCCCTGGCTCAACTCTATTTCAAAATATGTTTACTTTTATGCTCTGGAACAATTTGTTCCACCTTTTGATAAGCTGTATAATCCAAATTAGTATTTACTCTTCCCATCGTTCATTCATTTTCTGAGCCCAAACCTCCCATTGTGATGCTAGATAGCACCAGGCGGATTGAATTTGCCCATCATCCCTCAAATTTGACAAAAGGCACTCCAGTTTACTCAAATTGGGACACTGCATCACCGGCACCGTCGTGTTATTATTTTGCAATTTCCCATTTGTCAACATCATGTCACATTAAATTTTTCCATTCAGGTACTACGCATAGCATTGTGTTCCCCTGCAACCACCTGTACTCCACCTGTAATAATGCCTCCGGCACCTCCCTTTCCAAACCAGTTAGTGTGCCTGCAAATTACTGGAGATGGCGCCACCTGTTGGAGCTCACCAATATGCCAGGCTCTCCGAATTCTCCTGGAATAAGCTTCGACAATTCATGTGATTTAAAACATCTCTGAATAACTCCATTAGTCACGCATGCTGTCCCAACACACATGTACATCCATGGCCCATGGAAGGGTTGTACCCACATTAATTTGGGATTCCGCAACTCAATAGCTACTTTTACACAGCTGTTCAGAATTTATTATTCGTATGACCATGAAATTATTTGCCACCCTTGCCAGAGGTTACCCCACTTGGGCCCGTTTGTTTGTTTCTACATTTTTCTCTGCAACTGTTCGGCCATTTGACAATAAATTTTCACCACAGGCCCACATCCACCTGTAAAATCTTAAATGATAATTATGATATCTTAGGTCATGTGGTTTGGTGGTTACAATTCGAACAAAAATTCTTCCTTAAAATTTTATCTCTTGAACCGCTTTATTGATTAATGCAAAACTCCAAGGTAATGTAATAGTCGTAAAGCAGAGCACGCATCCAAATCCCAATATGATTGGCCTCACAGTTTTGCAGCCAAGAATTGTTATTGTTTGGGAAAAGAAAAACTCCCACCTCTTCTTCTCCTCCAGTCTTCTGGAAAGGTCTTCTCCAGTGGAAGTCTATTAACCATCTTGCTGTTTGAAGTCAGTGACATCCTGTTTGTTACTTACGTTGTCTGTTGCCCAGAATGCCGGTAATAGCTTGCTTTCTCTCCATCTCAAACAACCAACAATGGCAGGCAGGACCATTCGAGAGACAGCATAACTAACGATAGTCAAGACCAGAGGAGAGTACTGTTATGGATTCGGGGATCGGCTCTCCCTTTATCAATGGGGTTGAGGGGGATTTGATCAACTTGTCTTTTAAGCTGGCCATCACCAAGTCCTGGAAGCTATGACGTCACTTACGGTCGGTGGTAAGTAGGGTTGTAAGCCTAATTAGTCTTAGTATCTAGGTACTACCACCGGCCGTAAAGCGAGGAGATAACTCCCACCCGAGCCGCGGCGGTAATGGACACGCCGAGTGAAGCGAGCCACGACTCAGGCCGTTAACAAGAACTAAACCCGATCCTGAGCGGTTCCGAAATCGTGCCACAGGTACTCAATTGGGAAAAGACTAAAGCGATCGGATGGAGAGGTAACCAGAGTAAAGGAAGAACAAAGCGTGGTTTATTAATTACGTACAAAACCAAAGAGGAAATGAAAGGAAAGAATGTACAGGAAGGAGAAGAAGCAAAAGGACACAGGGCAATCTTAACTATACAGTCTTAACTTATTACCCCGGACAAACATACACACTGACACGGGATGGTAGGGGGTAAGGTCCAGGTAGATGGTTCCAGGTAGGTCGACTCCGTCCAGGCTCCGGTTCCGCGGGCGAAGAACGGCAGGCAGCTTCGCGTGTCGTCAACCGCGAGCGGACCTTACATATAGCGGGGGGACCGGGATGCTGCGTACGTAATACGTTTATCGTGCCCAACGCTCTCTCTCTCTCCCGATCAATGTTCGTATCAAAAAGGCAGTTCGTATCAAAGAGCAATCAGCGCCACTGAATAACTCCTCACGCGGTCCGTGCAAAAAGGAGTCCCCCCCAGCGCAGTCCGTATAATCGAGCTGTCTCCGCGCAGTCTGTATCAATCGAGCTCCCTCATGCAGTTCGTGCATATGCGCACGCTCCCGACAAGTCCGTTAACAATGGAGTTCCCTCGCGCAGTCCGTGATAGGGCTTGGCACGTGCGCTTATATAGTGCGCCTCCAGATCAATCCGCGCGCTTGGAAACCACGCCCGCCAGCGAGCTCATCTCAGCCCTGGTTGGTTGGCGAGGGCTTACCGGCTCCGCCCTTGACAGCTAGTTGACAGGGCCACACCTTGTCCTTGGTGCTCCGCCCCCTTCTTCCTCAAGCTTGACCGTGTGCGTAATGGCGTCTGGAGCGAGCGCTAAGGCGCGTAACAGAATTGGGAGAGAGACAAGCCCCGCCTGTAGGGGCGCATAATGGCGTCGCTTGGAGAGAGAGACTGCAAAATGACCGGAATTGGAATGGGAACTATTCTTATTTAATTGACGCAACGCAGATTCGACTATTGGGAACACAGCCTTAACTTAACACATAAGGAAATAACTGAGATCCTAAGGTGACCTACGTGTTGCTGTGGCCTAACTATGGGTGATAGCTTTGACCTTTTAATGATGAGAATTATTGGCGCTGAGGAAGCGCCTTTAGCGATTGTCTTCCAGCCAGTGTAACGCTAATTCCTGTCACAGGAATTCGGAGATCATATAAGTGGGCGTGGCAGTTCCTGATTGGTTCGTGTTGGGGAACGCCTTCTCGCTGCCGACGTGACGTAAATTCGCGCACACGCACTGGTGAAGCTTACTCGATCTTACTCGATCCCATATTACATGTACTTTCATTGCATACAAATTATACTTCCTCCTAGAAATTCCATGCCCGAACCTCAGCGCAATCCAAGAGGATTAACTTGTTTACAAGAGTGATTATTTATTTAGAAAAGTGTGGGTTCTCAAAACCGCAACACTGCACCCTCCTTTCCTCCAGGCCCGTTCCGGGCCGAAACAAAAAGGACTATTTTTTTTAAAATTAATGTGACACTGAGGTGTGGGTACCCTCTACTTTTAACCTCACCCTGAGTGCGACAGTTTTAACATTAAATATGTCCCACCTGCTGCGTTGGTCCTACCTAACTGACTCAACCGAATTACGGAATGGTTTTCAAACTCCACATTTAGCCGGTGGGAGCATTAGTTACAAGACACTAATTTGATTATTGACAAAACTCGAACCCAGGACCTGTCTTTTGTGCGAAGAAGAAGATATTTTGAAAAGAGGAAAGGCTATTGCCATGCACTGCACCGATACACCATACCATATGCACTCATAAAATAAAATGCACCAAAAGCACCGTAAATGAAAATGCACAGAAAAGCACCAAAAATAAACATTTTAAAAATAATAAATGGTGTCTTCTTTCTTCTCTGCTCTGCTGGGCCGCTTGTTCTGGTTGTCTTCTTGCTTCCTGTTATTTATTTAAAAGGGCACACACCGCGTCCGCTTTTTATTATTGATTTGGCCAGCAGGGCCACTCCGGTGGTCCACTGCTGGGCATGGATGCCACTTTAAAAACAGTCGGTATGGACGATCCGAGGGAGGGCTCCTGGCCCCATTTTGATCTTAACGACCACGTCATAGACCTGCAACAGGACGACCACCGGGCCTTGCCAGAGAGAGGTGAGTTTGGGGCACCTACCCTTCCGCCACCGGGGATTAAAGAACCAGATCTTCATCCCCGGAGCGTACTGACTCCCCTGGCTCCGGTGGTTGTACCTGCACTTCATCTTGGCCCCCGCCAGCACATGGTCGAATTGCGCCAGGTACGCCCTCAGATCATTCTTACCGTCACAAGACGCGAGTGGAACCTTATAGCTGCCCGAAGGCCGGACCCCGTGCGTCGCTCCTTGCGGGGTTAGTGCGGGGCCGAACCGTTCGGGCCCCCACAGTACACTATTCCCGGGGGGCTCTCGCACATCCCCCGTCCCTCTAAAGACTACCCCTGTCGGTGTCGATGCTTGGGCTGCCCCTCCGCAAACCGCTACCCACTCCATACTCGCACATCCTGGCTCACCAACACCTCTCACACTCCCCATGATCGGACATCCTTGCACACATTCTCCTTCCACACACTCCGGACCAGTTGCACACCTTACCCTTGGCCTCTCATGAACGCCCGGGTCTAGACCAACCCCCAAGCTCGCTGAACCTCCCCTCACACCATATGCATTTCCGATCATATCGCCACTCACCTAGGCGCCTCTTCTTCTTCATTCCTCCTCCGCCACCTGCAAACTCTTTATTAGGTTATTCAGCACGTCATCACGATGTGAGCACAGACCTTGTACCATTTCAATCACCTCCTCCTTTATTTCCTTCTTAGTCTCCCCCCGTCTCTTTTTAATTTCACTCACCCCCTCTTCCACTTCCTCTAACTTTTGTTTCACCTCTTCTATCTCCCGGTGCACCCCCACAATTTCTTCTTCTAAGGCCACCTTAGTTGTCTCTATATGCCTCCTAACCTCTTGTTCTCTTGCCCCCAACGTCTCTACCACCGCATCCAACCTCTTTGTCAACCCCTCGTGTTCCATCTGACATTCTGTCTTCGTCGCTTTAAGTTCTTTCTTAATTTCTTTTTGGGCTGATTTCAGGCCCCCTATCACGGCTGTGTTCTTTCCTACTTGCTCCCCTAACTCCTTTTGTCCCACTGTCAGCTTCTCTGCCTCCCGCGTCAACTCCTCTATACCCCCCTGTGACCTAGCCGTACTCTTCCTCACCTCTTTCTCCATGCGCTCCTCACACTGCTTTACCTCGCTGCGTACCCCTCTGACCTCCTCACTCACCCCGCGCCTTATATCCTCCCCGATCTCTCCCATTTCCCTGGTAGATGCCACCCTCATCTGTTCCAAATCATTATTTTGAGCATCCAATTTGCTCTCCAGCCCGTTTTTGACCTCCTCTATCTGATCCCCCATTCTTTTGATTTCCCGGGCGGATTGATCCCCCATTTCCCTCAATTTGCCTCCCATCTTGTTTTCTAACCCCATTAACCCATTCTTCACCCCTTCCATTTGGTTCTCCAGGGTGGCCATTCTATTTTCCAATCCCGTTAACCCGTCCTTCATTTCCCTAATTTGGCTACCCACGTCCTCCAATTGGCCCCCTAATTTGCCCTCGAATCCTCCCAATTTACCTTCTAATCCCCCAATTTGACCGCCCAATTCATTTCTCAACTCACCAATTTGACCTCCCAATTGCTCCCCCATTCTATTTTCCATTCCCTCACTATCGGCCCTCATTTCTCCCATTTCTTTCCTTAATCCCCCAATTTGGCTTCCCATGTCATTTCTCAATTCCCCAATTTGCTCCTGCGTTTTGTCCACCCCCATTTGTATGGCTGCCTGTATCTGCGCCATGAAGGCCTGCATGTCTACCCCCCACCCCGCCCCCCATTTGTGCAGCGGGCGAGGCCCTCGTCGCCATGTGCGAGGCACCGTCATTTTTTGCGCCTGCAACCCCCACTACTCCACCTTCATTGTTCTCCTCCTCCATTACTCCCACCTCCTCCCTGGAGTCTTAGGTTGACTCTAACCCCTCTTATATTTCCCCCACCAGCATCCGATCACCTTGATTATCCATGGCACGATTCAATTTGGTTGTTAATAAAAATTTCGGCCGCTCGTAATTTTGACAATTTTTTTTTCGGATTATAAAAAAATTTGGTTCGGGCCCAAATCCCACTCACTTTCAGCTCCCTGGCATGCACAATGAGCGACCCTCCAGGGGTCTTCAGGGGCTTTGGGTTTCTGGGGTCTTTTGGGTGTTTTGGGTCTTGGGGTATTTGGGGTCTTCAGTGTCTTTTGGGTCTTGAAGGGTCGTCAAACGTCTGAGGGGACTCAGCAGTCCAAACGTAATTAAGAGTTCATGGACTGTGTTTTGGGTGTTCATTTTATTTGAAGAAGAAGACGTTTTGGTCGCATATAAACAGACATACATAACCACATACGTTTCCTCTATTATAATAAGATTCTGTGGCGGACACAAAAGCCCACTGGCGTGGTGACATCATTCCGCGCACTAAGTGGGCGGTGGCCACGCCCGAGGGGTAGGCGTGGCCTGAGGATATACACGGGGCGCGCAGCCCGGAGCGCGCTAGTGTTACAGTGAGCTCCTGAAATAAAGACGCTTATAAGTTACCGCTTGTCCGCTTCCTCCTTGCTCGCAAGCAGCGCGCGTAACGCCGCGCTTTACTGGTGACCCCGACATGATGACCGCCGTCTTCGGGACGTTCTCAGGCGTTCCAGCGACTGATGGACAGCGTCCTGCGCAACTTGGATTTTGTCTACGTCTACCTGGACGATATCCTCATCGCCAGCGCATCCCGCGAAGAGCACCTACGCTGCCCCCCGGTCCTGCACCATCCCAGGGGCAGCCAGGGGCATCCCACCTGGCATCCCTGCACCCCGGACGCTGCCGATCGCCAGGGGGCGCTTCGGCCGGGTCATCCGTCCGCCCCGCAAACTGGCCCTCCAGGTGCGCGGGAATTCTGGGGGGGGCGCGTGTGGCGGACACAAAAGCCCACTGGCGTGGTGACATAATTCCGCGCACCAAGTGGGTGGTGGCCACGCCCGAGGGGTAGGCGTGGCCTGAGGATATACACGGGGTGCGCAGCCCGGAGCGCGCTAGTGTTACAGTGAGCTCCTGAAATAAAGACGCTTATAAGTTACCGCTTGTCCGCTTCCTCCTTGCTCGCAAGCAGCGCGCGTAACGCCGCGCTTTAATTCTCAGATTTTATGATTTTCACAGGCTTTGAAATTTTATGGGTCTTTTATTCATCCAATGGATTTCTCACACCTGACAACTGCCAGAGTGTAACATTTTGCCAGATCTGTGGAAATATCATCCAAATAAAAGCATCAATGAATCATCTTCTATATTTACCAAATACCCATCAACAAATTATGTATGCTATTTCAGTTTTCCAGTCAATTTGACCTTTATAGCAATCTGAGTCACTGTACACCTCCAGTACCCTTTATCAACTGAGTGACGCACACCCTCAGGACAGTTTGGTGCTGCAAATAAAATCTGTTTCCTTTTATCTTCATAAATTCACTTCACCACTTTCCTCACAGCACAAAACAAACAAGAAAGAGCAATCGGAGATTGCAGACCCTCACCAGGACGTGTTTTCAGTGTTTTTTTGTTTGTTTGTTTTTTTGGCATGCAAGTTCGAGGCTCGTGTAAGAGCTAACAATAATCACAAAAAAACAAACAGACGCACAAAACATACAATAAAGGGAGCGGGAGACAATATGGGGAGAGAGAGGGAAGCATACAAGTACAACAGTAGAGAACAGGGTCATCGGGAGATCTGTAGGAGGGAGAGGGCTGATTCAGTGGTTTTTCAGGCTTTTGTGTTAAAACAAATATGGCGACCGAACCACGTGACCAATAACGTCATCATTGTTTTTTTTTCTCAACCAATTTATCCCAAGATGATGCTCAACAAATTTCATCTTGATCGAATGACGTTTTGTAGTTGTCGAATTATGACGTCACAATGGAGGCACCGATGACATTGTCATTAACATATTTTATCCACATGGAGAGTTCTTTACAATGAGCCATGTCTCAATTTTTTCTATTCAGCACTTTGGCAGATATGCAGTCACGTGAATAAGTAAGTACACCCCATTAGGGTGGTCCAAAAACATCGATCTCTCCGATTTTGATGCTCTACTGGATTATTGTTAGAAATGGTCTAAAACATTCACCCACCAAATATTTTCGCTCAATTCCATCTAGAAACTCATGCACACTTCAATTGAAATATGGCATTTTTCACCAAATTTGGCTAAATGAGAACAATCCAATAGCAACCAAGGTGGCAAAAGTACATGCACTGTTGTCCTAAGCCATTTTGTGGTTCATGACTTTTTGCATGCGCCTGTAAGTGTGAAATCATCATGGTCGAAACATGCTTGAAACATGTTTGAAACATGTTCATACATGTCTGACTCATGTTTCGACCATGAGGACTTCACAGGGGTATGTACCATCAATGACATTATTTCGGAAAAAAATAAAGTCTTTGTAAGTCATTTAAATTGACCAAAATGACAAATTTATATGTTGAGTGTGTATGAGTTTATAGATGACTCAGATGCAAAATATTTTTTGGGTGAATGATTTAGACCATTTCTAACAATAATCCAATGGAGCATCAAAATCCAGATAAAAAAGTGATTTTTTTGCATTTTTGGACCACCCAAACACCCCATGTAAAGTTTTGACTTTTTCAACATATTTCAACATGCAGCTATTTGATCTTCATTTCAACAACATTGAAAGATAAAGGTGATATAATACAACAAATATCATGAAACATTTACATTTTGTCGTCCATTGAACAATTCAAATAAACATAAATGCAAATTTCGCATGTGGAAAAAGTAAGTACACCCCGACATTTATCACTACTTCAAATACCTAAATTTCTCCTTGTCGATGTCAGAGACTGGCAGACAGTTATAAGAAACGCCTACTTGAGGTTGTTTCTGCCAAAGGGGGCAATACCACCTATTAGAGCCAAGGGACTCTGTGTTCCAACTGCTCCTGGACTCTGTGTCCTTCTCTCCTGACAAGGTGGAGGAGTTTTTGTCAAACCTCGACTCTGATTCTGCAACTGGACCAGACGGCATCAGCCCACGGGTCCTAAAATCCTGCTCTGCCGCTCTATCTCACCCTCTCTCTGTTCTTTTCACCCTATCTTTTGCTCAAAGTCATCTGCCAGCATCCTGGAAATCAGCTAACATTACCGCTTTACACAAAAAAGGTGCAAAAACAGATCCTTGCAACTACAGACCAATCAGCCTGCTCCCAATTATCAGCAAAGTCATGGAATCCATCATTGCTTCGGATATGAAATCTTTCCTCTTCTCCAATGGCTTGATCTCTGATCATCAATTTGGTTTCAGACCAGGTCACTCTACTCTGGACATGCTGCTTCTGCTGTCTCAACAATGGATGGAGGTCCTCAATGCCAAACAGGAAATCAGAGCTGTCTCCCTTGACATATCAAGGGCCTTTGATACGGTCTGGCACCCAGCTCTGCTCACCAAACTCTCCTCCTATGGTATCCATGGAAATCTCCATGCATGGCTTGCGGACTTCCTCTCTGGTCGTAGTCAACGTGTGGCCCTGAATGGATTTCTCTCATCTCCCCTTCCTGTTCAGGCTGGAGTTCCCCAAGGAAGTGTGCTGGGCCCTGTGCTTTTTCTGGTCTTTATCAATGATCTCTCTGACTCTCTGGAAAATCCTCTCTATCTCTTTGCTGATGACTCCACTCTCTACCGCTCCATTCCTCTTCCCTCAGATCGGCAGTCTGCAGCCTCCTCACTCTCTGAAGACCTGGACAAAATCACAGACTGGTCAAACAAGTGGAACATGTCTTTCAATCCTGCCAAATCTCACTCTCTTACTATGTCTCTCCGAAAAGATCGACTGGACAACCCTCCCATCTACTTTCTCAACAATCCTCTCCAAGAAGTTCTGTCACTCAAGCTTTTGGGTCTCACTATCTGCCATGATCTTTCTTGGGAAAACCACATTTCCAAGCTGGCCTCCAAAGCCAGTCGCAGACTGGGCATCCTCCGTCGTGCGAAGTCCTTCCTCGGCACACCTGAGCTCCTCACCACATACAAGGCTTTCATCCGCAGCTCAATGGAATACTGTTCTCCCCTATGGGCTGGTGCTCCTGCCTCACACCTGGCTCGGCTTCACGCTGTTGAATCCAAAGCTTTCAAAATCATTGGAATCTCCCGCGATGAAGCTATCTCTGAGGGCCTTTCACTCACTCACCGCAGGCAGGTAGGTGGTCTTTCTGTCTTCTACCGACTCCTCTCCGGCCTTGCTCCCCCAGCTCTCTCTGTGCTCTGTCCCCCAAATATTCCTACAGGTCGCACAAGATCTGCCAGCAACCCTCTGATGGTTAAACTGCCGAAATCTCGGCTCTCTGCTCACCTTCACTCTTTCATTCCTCTTTTCTCCCGCCTGTGGAACAAACTCCCACACTCCCTTCAATCCCTCTCCTCCCTCCAGGTCTTTAAAACAGCTGTTCACCACCATCTCTTATCTTCCCCCATCCATAACCTTGATCTTTTCTACCCCCACTAATTCACCCCAGATCCACCTTGTTTGAAATTCCAACTTATTTCCTGGAAATCCTGGCAGTGTCCATATGTTTATACCTCTCCCACCCCCCCCCCTTCACATGCCTCCCCCCCTTCACATGCCTCCCCACCTTCACGTGCCTCCCCCCCAAAGCCCTCTCCCTCCCACAGATCTCTCGATGTCTCCATGTTTCTCGGTCCCTGCTCTCAAATGTTGTGTTTGTGTCCTTCCCCCTCTCTCCCCATCTTGTCTACCGCTCCCGATGTTATTTGTTTTATGTGTCTGTTTGTCTTTCTGTGTGATTAATGTTCGCTCTTTCACGAGCCTCGATCTTGTATACAAAAAAAAAAAAAAAAAAAAAAAAAAAAAAAAAAAAAAAAAAAAAAAAAAAAAAAAAAAAAAAAAAAAAAAAAAAAAAAAAAAAAAGGTGTGCTCACTTGTTCACATTGCGAAATTTGCATTTATGTTTATTTAAATTGTACAATGGACTACAAAATGTAAATGTTTCATGATATTTGTTATATTATATCACCTTTTCTCTCAATATTGTTGAAATGAAGATCAAATAGCTGTATGTTGAAATATGTTTAAAAAGTCAAAACTTTACATGGGGTGTTCTTACCTTTTCACGTGACTGTATATACTATATATACAGTACGTATCAAAAAAAAGGTAATCCGAATTCAAGGGGTTAATATGCAAAGGTTATTAATTTTGACAATTTACGTGTAGTTTATTAATTAAGAGGAGATCCTCAGCTTTCCATTGATACCTTCCATGCATCATTGCTGTCTGGTATGACCGAGTACATGTTCATTGAAAATGACAAGTTCAAATCGCATTTTCACGATTTACAGCATGACAAATCACACAAATGACAGCATTTTTACACACAAAGTAAAAACATAAATCTATGTCATACCAGACAGCAAGATCAAGCTGTGAGCATCAGACAATCAAAATGTTTTAAGATCAAGACGACATGTTATTTTCACAGCTCGGCCAGACCCGGAATGGACCAGGACCATTGTCTGGCTCTGCAAAGGAGGCAACATGTGACAAACTGGCAGAGACTTCTGGGAAGGTTGATGGACTATCTCTGCTCTCGCAGTGAGAGTGACGTCGCAGTCCTGATTCACAGGTTTAACTCCGGACCCTGCATGTAGTTCACCATTCCTCGGTGCAGAATTCTCTTTTTGATTTATAGGTTGATGGGACACCGCAACACATTCTGGAAGCTGCTGAATATGAATAAGGATCACCTTACCCTCTTGTTGGAGTGGGGGGAACGGGTGGGAGGGATGTTGGAGATCGCCTTACGCTTCTGGTGGCAAGCTGTGAGGAAGATGCTCAAGATGGATTGAAGCTCCTGTATAAGGGTTGGGGGGGGGGGGGGGGATGCTGAAGATCACCTTGCCCTTCTCCGTTCTGTTGGGGGGGATGTGATGGCCTTACTCACCCGTTGGGGGCTGGGGAGGGGGAGGGGGGGGTGGGGGTTAGGGTGTAATGCGAAAGATGGTCTTTCCTTCCTGTTGTGGGTGGGGGGGGGGTGGGGGGGAGGCGGTTGGGGCAAAAGACTACCATCTTACCCTCCTGTTGGGGAGGAATGGGGACTAGGGGGTAAGGCGAAGGATGGTCTTAACCACCTGTTGTGGGTGTGGAGGGGGGGCGGTTGGTGCAAAAGACTACCAGCTTACCCCACTGTTGGGGGAGAATGGGCACTCGGGGGAAAGGCGAAGGATGGTCTTAACCACCTGTTGGGGGTGGAGGGGGGCAGTTGGTGCAAAAGACTACCATCTTACCCTCCTGTTGGGGGAGAATGGGCACTCGGGGGTAAGGCGAAGGATGGTCTTAACCACCTGTTGGAGGGTGGGGTAATACTGAAGACGTCCTTGTCCTGTTGCGGGGATGCGAAAGATGGCCTTACCAGCAGGGGGAGGGAGAGCATGGTGAAGTTACAATTCTCTCAATTCAACATGCAATGTTTCGACATTTTGCTGTCTTAACCTCTAATCCTTCCCAGGTAAGGTCTCGTTTCTTGGACTGTATTATTTATTGCAAATAATCCATCTTGAATAATCCATAGGCCGAACTGTATTTATTGTAATCCTCTGTGTTGTGTGTATTTTTGTGCACCCGTCATTCTGATAGACTTTCCCCCTCCTCGTGTCATAAAGGACAAAACACAAATAAAACTGCTGTTCGTGTAGTTTAGTAGATCTACCAGAAATTTGGTTTCGGTGTTTCCAAGAACAGTTGGATCGGGGACGAGGTGGGACGGGGTGGGGTGGTGTGAGGGGCGAGTGGCACTCCGAAGGGCGCGGCATTGCTGGAAAGGGTTCTGATGTTCTCTCGTTCACTACGAGGTCAGTAGAAGGGGTTGTGTGTAACTCCAATTTTCTTGCCAAGTCGACGATCAAACAACAACTGAACGAAAGGGAATAACTCTCATGCACCAAGAATGGGAGTGGAAAAATGGCCGATCTGTGACTTCAGTTCTTTATGTGACGCCAATTGGTCAATGACCCATCAACTGTAACTTCATGTGGTGGAGCCCACGTCAACCCTCCTCCTCCACCACTGATCTCGAGATAAGTGGGTGGAGCTCGGTGAATGCGGAGAGGAAGAAGAAGAATGAAATACTGTTACAGGAAAAATTGAATAACGATTAAAAACTTCCGGGTGATCTTGCAAACCTTGAACTGTAACTGTGACGAAGATCCTCGTGCTCGGGTCGGATCTTCTGAGGAAAGGGTTTGTTCGGAGTTTCTCATTTTATTAATTATTAATACTGAGAAAGATCTGTAAAACGATCATTTGAAGGGATTCTTCACAACAGAGAGATGGGGCTAACATTATGATTATACACATCACGATATGTTAAAGAGCGGTAATAAAAAATAAGCATCACATCCGGTCATGAAGGACACTGGAGTCTGGACACACCATATCCGGTATCGGCCCTCTGGTGAATTTTCACTTGCAGTCCATTTTTCGTCGGACGATCTTCGTTGAAAAACACGATTATAATCGCCTTTTTTTTGTAAGTATGGCATCATAATGGAAGTTTAAACGTTTCAATTGTTGTTCATTGGTATTTTATTCAAGTGATGCATTTATGACGTGAATGAATGACGATTTTATTTGCTTGTTTTATCCAATCTATCGGTTGATACATACATGAACATACATGAACATGCATGAACATGCATGACCACTGATCGAGGCCTGTGTGGCAGGGACGGCTATCCGTAATCGATATCTGTCAATATTATCTGTCCGAGTTTTCAAAAAGAGTCCGGAAACATGAAATTGAAGTTCTTGTTGAAGTTTGATCAGGAAAACTCCTTCATTTCATGTGAACTCGGGGGCCCATTGGCCTTTTGCACCAAATTTCGATGGTTCATGGTTTGCAAGCTCTTACATCATCAAATACCAGTTAAACAAGATTTGATTCACAAAGATTGGCTTTCTACCTTGAGTACTTTATCAATGAACTAAGTTTCTGCATCGGAGATACTTTTCTTTGAGTTCACAAGGTTAATTTATTCACGAAAGTAATTAATATCGCTAATTAGCAACATGTTAATTGCTTGATTATGAAGTATAAATTGAGTCATTAAAATGTGTGTCCCATTATCCCATGGGCTTTGTTCACTGAAAGTTTTATTTAAATATTTCAGGTGTTGAGGAAGTTGTATGTTCTGATCCTTTCTTTTCAATGACAATGACCTCCCGCCTCCCCCTCTATCAAAGAACTCCAAATGATCACGTCATTGCAAGGATCAGAACATGCATGATATTATAACATGTAGGATCAGGTCATTGAAAGGATCAGAACATGCATGCTATTATAACATGTTAGATCAGGTCATTGAAAGGATCAGAACGTGCGTGATATTATAACATGTTAGATCAGGTCATTGAAAGGATCAGAACGTGCGTGATATTATAACATGTAAGATCAGGTCATTGAAAGCATCAGAACATACATGATATTATAACATGTCAGATCAGGTCATTGAAAGGATCAGAACATACATGATATGACATGTTCAATCGGGTCATTGAAAGGATCAGAACATGCATGATATGATAACATGTTAGATCAGGTCATTGAAAGGCTCAGAACATGCATGATATTATCACATGTTAGATCAGGTCATTGAAAGCATCAGAACATGCATGATATTATAACATGTACGATCAGGTCATTGAAAGCATCAGAACATGCATGATATTATAACATGTCAGATCAGGTCATTGAAAGGATCAGAACATACATGATATGACATGTGCAATCGGGTCATTGAAAGGATCAGAGCATGCATGATATGATAACATGTTAGATCAGGTAATTGAAAGGATCAGAACATGCATGCTATTATAACATGTTAGATCAGGTCATTGAAAGGTTTAGAACATGCATGATATTATAACATGTCAGATCAGGTAATTGAAAGGATCAGAACATGCATGCTATTGTAACATGTTAGATCAGCTCATTGAAAGGTTTAGAACATGCATGATATTATATCATCTACATCAGGTCATTGAAAGGATCAGACAGTGCATGATATTATGACATGTTCGATCAGGTCATTGAAAGGATTAGACAGTGCATGATATTATAACATGTTCGATCAGGTCATTGAAAGGATCAGAACGTGCATGATGTTATAACATGTTAGGTCTGGTCATTGAAACGATCATAACATGCATGATATAATGACATGTTAGATCAGGTCATGGAAAGCATCAGAACATCTGCAAGATATTATAACATGGTAGATCTGTGCATGGTTTCGTGTTTAATGTGTTTGCTCTTACACGAGCTTTGGCTTTCGATACCAAAAAAATAATTATTTGAAATGATCAGAACATGCATGACATCATATCATGTTAAATTAGGTCATTGAAAGGATTAGACAGTGCATGATGTTATAACATGTTCGATCAGGTCATTGAAAGGATCAGAATGTGCATGATATAATGACATGTTAGATCAGGTCATGGAAAGCATCAGAACATCTGCAAGATATTATAACATGGTAGATCTGTGCATGGTTTCGTGTTTAATGTGTTTGCTCTTACACGAGCTTTGGCTTTCGATACCAAAAAAATAATTATTTGAAATGATCAGAACATACATGACATCATATCATGTTAGATCAGGTCAGTGAAAGCATCAGACCGTACCTCACCATTTTAAATTACTGATCGTAATATTTACTTCAGTGAGGATTTTGAGGTGGGGGAGGGGGGAGGCAATATCTCAATCCACAAAACCCTTTGAGGAGTGGGGATATTGTTTAATAACATAATCAATATTATGTGATCATAATGTTTTATTACTTGTGTAAAAAGAAGGAGCTTTGAAAAACGCCACAAAAACGCCTTGAAAGAACTCCACGGAAGCGACAGGAAGGGTCGTGTTATTAACCCTTGGTGGGTATATAGAGTGCAGTAGATCTACGATCAAGTGTGATCGTCGATGTGATAAGCATGGACAAATGTCCAAGTCCAAATCTATTTCAGTTCAGTGTGGAACAGCATTATCGACTCTTCATATAGGTAACCAAATATGTTTGTGGTTTATAATATTTTTTCTTCCTTTATTGGCCGTTACTCCCACAAAAACGGCACTTTAAGCGATTTATACACATTAACACGGCAGGGAAAAACCACTTGTGGAGGTGGGATATTATTACTATTGATGTTGTTTTGTAATTACATCAATTTTATGCTATTATCATTAGTTTTGTTGGTAGAAGCGGCCTTGAAAAAAATGTCACAATATCGCTAACTTAACATTGATATACACCTCAACACGTTGCCCCCAATGGTGGGAAAACACCTTTAAGGGAGAAAACCCCCCTTGGGAAGGGGGGGGGGGGGGAATGAATGTGCTACAACCTTCATTGTTCATTGTGTGACTGTTAGTCCTCCTGTCAAGTTTGGTTGAGATTGGATAAGTGACGACGGAATGTATCGCGGTAAAAAAATCATCGGACAGACAGACAGAAAGACAGACCCCAAATTGGGTATTTTAATATGATTAAAATAAATGCATTTCCCCATTTGTATTTGACGCGCTTGGGATATGCCTGGTCATGCCACATCGTCTCATCCGTATTCCTCCCCTCATTCCCCAAATGAAATTGCATTGTTTTTCGCGGATAAAATTGGTTTGGTGTTGATGTAGCGCAGCATAATGGGTCGAATGGTCTCCTCTTGTGTTTACTCTGGGTTTATTTTTGTCTCTGTAAATAAAAACTTGCATTCATTAGATCCTTATTGATGGGAAAACTTACAAAATGGGACACAGTGGGTCAACAAACTGAATACAAAAGCCCGTATTTATTGGATAATTATTGACTGGATTGTCCATGGAAATGAATCACAAAAATTCCAAACAGAGTAAGGAATATATCATGTTTAACTTTTCTGTGAGTAACATAAACATTGTATCCTTGGCTGGTCATCGGTGAAATGGAGAGCTTCATGGAATGGCTCCAATCACAAGGCCTGAGAGAAGAAACAGCCCAAGCAGTGATCGATGAGCTTGGAATTGAGAATCAGAAGGTTATTCGAGCTTGTACCGAGTCAGATTCATTGCGGGATGAGCTCCTTGCTCTCTCCAAAGAGAAATTTCAATTTGCAATGTATGCTGACTTCTGTAAATTTATGAATTCTTTTTTAAAGCCACAAGATGTCCAGATTGCAGGTTCTTCTCTGTTGGGAAGTATTTTCGTCAACTTGGATAATGTTATTCGGGAACTTTCCAGTTTCTGCCAAAACTTTGTTGGATTCCAAAATGTGCAGCTGGAAAATCGTCCTGGTGTTTCTGGAATTGGGTTCAGTGATGTCTGCAGCCTCCGCTCTCAGGATGATGGATTAAGATCCACGTCTGGTATGTCACTTTTTTCTATGATATAGCATGTCAACAAATATCTTTATCTTCTACCATTGCTTTTTAAAAATTATTTTAACTTGTATAAACTCTTTTGGTGCAGTTTTGTGTTGTCTAATATGAATGTATTTTTGATGTATGGTACAAAGTCAATTTTTAGCTCACCTGGAACATATATCCGGGGAGCTTATGGGATGGCGCATCTTCAGGCCGGGCCGGGTCCCGCACTGAATGGTCGGTGCCGCGTCAGAGCGGCGATCGGCGCGATTCCGGGGGAGGGTGGCCAGGCCGGACCCTCGCCCCCTGGCGGGGACGGTGTTCCGACCGGGCGAGCCTCGGTCATCGGGCCGAAGACCGAAGGGTTCGGCGCCGAGATGGTGCGTGGAACCTCGGCCTGAGCAAGCCTCCTCCCCAGAGTCATGAATGCCGGACGGACTCAACCTGCAGGCGACCAAACCACCTGAATGCATTGCTCGGCTGTGCAAAGCCGAGCTGTGTAATAATGTAACGACGCACCGAGGCTCGGATATAGCGGACTGTGATGATAATAGGGGTTTTGAATCGAAATTGGCAGATTGGTAAAGTGATGGGCAGAATTGGAATTTGATGGCAAAAATTGGTAGTGGGAGATACCCGATGTGATGGGATGGTTAATCCACCATCCCTCACACATTGGCAAAGGAGCAATAGTTTTATGGGGTTTATGGCAGTGTAAGCTTGCCGAGGGAGGGTTAGGATAAAATGATAGGCATCTAGAGAAGAAGGACCATAGGTAACTGTAGAGGTAAGTAGCGACAATTGTACAGGTAGTCGGGGACGCAGGGAGATTAGTTTGGTTGTTAATGACGTGGTATGTGCTTGGTTTAAAGGGAAGACGGGGAGCACCAAGTTAGAGGGAGTAGTTAGATCAGATGATGCTGTGTGTGTGTGTGTGTGTGTAAAAGTGTATTCAGAAGTGTATTGTGAAAAGTGTGAGGTGATTGTGAGTTGTATTGAGTGTGGAAGTGTATGGAGCAATGTATGAGTAAGTGATTGTGTGTTGCGATGAGCAAATGGTCCTGGAGGAAGGAGGGTGCAGGTGGCACCAGGTGTGTGATTGCACAGGTGTGCAAATGAACAGGTGTTTGGAGAATGGTTGTATGGAATAAATGGTATGGAATATATGGAGTATGGAATGGATGGTATGGGAGTGAGTGTGGTGGAAACTGTGGAGTGGAGTGGATGGTGCGAAGGTGTGTATGGGGAGGATGGACCCCATCACGAATACCCGGGGAGGGTAGTTTAAGAGTTAGGTAGAGGGAGTAGGTAAATTGTGGTTGGATATTGGCATCTGTGGTGCGTGTGGAAGAATGGTGTTTGGATGGGTGCATTAGTGTCGTGGAAATGGCTGGGCGTGTGGCCTGTTAGTGTGTGTAGTTGAATGGGCACTCCGCCACTGTGAGGATGTCGGCCAGGTGAGGCCGCAGGTGGGCTCTGGGAGCTGGTAGAGTTGTTGTGGATGGGGCCTGAGGATCCGGAGGACGGACCCGGGTAGCCCAGTGCCAGAGAGGGCACCGGGTGGGGAGAGCGCCAGAGGGTTTCCCAGTCAGATAGGTTAGGGTGAGGAGCAGGTTAAGCTCAGAGGCAACTGCAGTGGTGGAGGTGTGCAGGTGGGTAGACCTGCTGGGAGAGCCACACGACCCAGTCCTGAAATTGTGCAAAGGCACAGGGAGTTGAATCGGGGGAGTGAGACCCCAAATTAATGAAGCACCACAGTTTGGTCAATAGGAGTTTGGTTCTTAAAACCACAGAGAGTAAGATGGCCAATGGATTGGCAGGGAAAGACCCCGGGTAGTGTAAAGTGTGTTAATGTCATTTAGGAAGTAGTTAGGATTGGAATCTCCTCGCACCATCTACATCCACTGACCTGAGGTGACAAAGCTCCACCACCATGCCATGGTTTGTTGGTTTTATTATTCTTTGTGCAAATGTTTGGATTGTGAGACGCATCACGACGTGGGTGTGACATTGTGCTGATGTTCCATCTCTTCCTCCTTATGAGGAATTGATGAGGAATTTGAGTGATGGCAAATTTGGTTAGTGGGATTGTTGTGACGAATTTGGTATTAGGAGATATGGGGAAGACGTGACAGTAGTGACAAATTTGTAAATGTGTAGAGAGTTGTAAATATGGGGTAAGGGCAGGGGTGGAGTAGGTGACAGGGGGGGTGACGTATGGTAGGGACGAGCTTTCTCACTTTGCTCTCCGTACGTACCTCGTTCTGCATTACCTTGTTTGATGTGTACCCTTGCGCCCTTACCCCTCGCTCACCTGTCTTTTCTGTCTTCCTTCCCCAACCCGAGGGTCATGCCCTCGGCACTAAGGGGAGTGTGCGGGCGTCCGCCATTGTGTGCCCGAAACTCTCGCAACCACAGCTGCCTGCATCCACGCACCACTTATGGACCACATGTCTGTGGCTGAGCACCACTTATGGACCCCACGGGTTGGGGCATGGCCCCTCTGCTGGAACCGGCCATGATGGCCCGAGATCTGCTGGCGGACCTCGGTAACGTGGCACCTATGCCATACAGGTGAACCACCCATAGTCGGCCCCCTGTGGGCCATAAATAAAAAGTGGACACGTTTTGTGCTTTTTATTATTGCAAATAGGCCGCCAGCAAGAAGACGAACAAGTTGACAACATCTGGAAGAACATTAGCCAGCAGAGGGAGCCGAAGAAGAAGACCAGCACCAGGGGTTTGGTTTTTGTTTGAACTGTGGTGACTGTGCACTCCGGTGCGTTTTGGTGCTTTATGGTGCTCTTTGTTGGTGCTGGTGCGTCGATGCAGCGCAGGCTGTCTCTCCCCCCAAAAAGAACAATCACAGGTCCTGGGTCAGTTTTGTAAATACCATTAGCGTCAATTGTAAATAATGCTCCCCACCGTACATGTTTAGTTTGAAGACAATTCCGCAATTCGGTTAGCTTGTGGGCGTAAATCTGTTAGGCAGGGTGCAATGCAGCAGGGGGACATACTTATTTGTGTTTTAAAACTGTCACACTCAGGGTCAGGTTAATTGTAGAGGGAACTACACCTACGTGTCACACTAAGTTAAAGTTTTATAGGCCCGAGGACGTGCCTGGAGGATGAGGGTGCAGTGTTGCGGATTTGAGAATCCTGTGTTTTTTATTGTTGTAACTATCACCCTTTATAAATGTTTCTGAATGATTCCTTGTAAATACCTCTGTTTTGTGTGTAAAGGTCAAAGGTCGTCCTCTTAGTTAATCCATGTACAAGCACGTAGGCCACCATATACCTCTCTTATAGTTATTTCCTTATTCTGTGTCGTCTAAGACTCTGTTTCCCACTAGTTGACACTGCATTGCATCGAATGAAATAAGATAGGTCCCTCCGACGCCCCCTTGGCCTCTTCAAAGTGCCAAGTAACTTTGAATGGGGTTATTGGCATCACCATTGCGATTTGCATTGCCAACTGCATTTCCAACTGCATTCGCCGCCATTTCCATGTGCTCCAGCTCGGAGAAGAAAGGCGTGGCCTGCACCTCGTCATCAGAGGCTGGAGCCAGGAAAGCCCTTGCCGACCAACCAAGGATGAGTGGGTGTGGCTCAAGAGGGTGGGGTTATAAAACCCATTGCATCAGCCCCCACCAAAGAGAAGTGCGTAAGAGTCCACCGAGAGTTGAGTTCAGAGCTCAGTGGAGGAGGAGCAGCGAAGTTGTTGTTGAGTCCAGTGGAGAAGGAGCAGCAGCGTTGAGTGAACGGACCGCAGCTTTGGGACCACCGCAAGTGAGACCTCAGTTAGTCCAGCCCCCCTGTGACACGCAGCTTCGACCCGCTGCTAGGCGGGAACCGATTGCGGTGGGATCGGTGGCCGTCGAGGTCGAGGCCGACGTCCCGTGTGGGAGCAAGCTCCAACCGAACCTTCCTCTCCTTCCAGCCATCCGTGCCATTCATCCCTATCATCATTCCCCGTGTGAGTCTGATTGTCGTCCGTCTTCTGTGTTGTCTTGGGGTTTAAGTAAGCTTGTATAAGTTAATATTTGCACTGTGTCTCCTTCCATCCTTTCTGTCTTTATTTTCTTATCTTTCCTTCTCCTTGGTTATTTTGGTCTTGTAAATAATTAGTAATAAATCCCTGTTCTTCCTACCTTCGTCTTCTTCATTCTCATCCGGTTCGTCTTAGTGATTTCCCTCATTGAATACCTGTGGCGCGATGTTGGCCAACGTTTCAGGATCGGGTTTAGTACCTGTTAAATGGTTTATGCAGCGGGCTGCCATCCGCTCGGCAATTAACATCTTGTCCGTGGTCGCGGCACCTGCCTCTCCGGAGGGAGCTGCACGACTTCAGGACTCACGTCGGTCAGTCACACACAAGGGGATTAATCCCCCCTTGGTAAGGGGAAAAAGGCCGACGTAGAGATCGGCAACAATATTTTGACGGTTTTCTGTAATACCTGTGTAATACCTTAATATCTGTCTGTAGTGGATACTTACCTGTGTATTATTGTTTTTATTTCAGTGTGAACTACTAAAAATGGCTCAAGTCAGAACAAGGATGAAATCAAGTTCTCATTTAAGTAATCTTGTTGGCACTGGGCAGGAGCTGTTGGTGTCTCCACTGCCAACTGTGAGGGATATCCTGAGGTATGGCATCTACTTGAGGGAGCAAAGTGAAGATGACAGGAGGAACGACCCAGTGGACCAGCTTGTGTCTGACATCTACCCTGGTCTGATTTGTCAGTGGAGCAAAGCTAATGCTCTTTTCAAGCCTCCTGTTATCAATGAAAAGGTGACCATCATGTCCAAGCTCAAGGAGGTCTGGAATCAGGCAGTGAAGTTTTCTCTTGGGAAGGGCAACCTTGATGCCAAAGAGAGGTTCATTGTCAAGTTAGACAAGTTATTTGATATTTTGACTTGCAAGTGTCAGATTACCAGTTGTGAGGGGGGAGGCTCTGAGGGCTGTGTGATCCAAGCCCACATTAACTGTTCCTGCAGCAGAGAAAATGATTCCTGTGAAAGATCTTGCCTACATCAAGGGACAGAAAGAGAAGGTTGGAAGTAAAGGACCCCACCAAATGGGGAGCCCTGATCTGCCAGAGCACAAGAGACAGGTGAGAACATTGGAAAGGCAGGAAAAGAAAAAGAATGCAGAGAAAAGGAGAAGGAGCAAGGAGGAAAAAATGCTGCAGCAGCAGAGAAGGCAGCCAGGAAGGATGTTGAGAGATTTTTGTCAGATGGTGATGAGGATCTGGAATTGGAGAGAAGTGGTGCTGAAGATGAGTTTGTCACTGAAGTTGAGCTCTTCCCTGAAACTGACACTGAGCCTGCAGCTTCAGCAAAGGTCCAGAAAAACAATGATTAGATTCCAAACATTGCCCTTGCTAGTGTAAGGTATGGCATAGGGCTGAGGCCAACTGCAGCAATAGCAACTGCAGCTCTGATTGATGCAGGAATCATCACAGAAGACAATACAAGTAAAGTGATTGATAAGAACAAGGTCAATAGAGCACAGGAGAAGATGTCCAAGAATGAGTCAAAGCAGGACTTGTGCAACGTGGTAAAGTTCAAGAAGTAAGGAGATTGATCTTTATAATTGTAACCAGTGATATATGTACATGCAGTTCACCTGTTAATAAATATGTACATTTGATTTGGTTGTGTCAATATGAATGATTTCCCTTATATCTTTTAATATCTTATAAAGGGGTTCGAAAGGGTAAAATTGGCCATTTAGAAATACAAATTGATGTCGGTTAGAGTTATCCCATCCAAAAAATAAACTCGTATTTGAATTCCCCATAAAAAAACACATAATATAGAAACACCCCTCATGTTAGGATTTCCTTCAGATTCATTTTGGCACCTGAGTATGACCCGCCCTATTATAGTAAATTATTTTTCCCTCGATTTCTTGACAACCATCAAAATTTTCTGTCCACTCAAGGATATTACTGCCCAGAGACTCCAACTTATTAGTATTTAAATTTATTCTTTTATTTCGCCCGTCTCCGTCCATCCCTCTCCTCCGTGGCTGCAGAAACCCTCATCCACGCCTTCATCACTTCCCGTCTGGACTACTGCAATAGCCTCCTTTATGGTTCACCCTCAACAATCACCAATAAACTCCAATACATTCAGAACTCCGCTGCCCGTCTACTCACCCATTCCCGGACCCGTGACCACATCACCCCCGTCCTTTACAAGCTTCACTGGCTCCCCATCTCCCAGAGAATCCAGTACAAAATCCTCCTCTTGACCTACAAACCCCTCCATAACCTGGCCCCATCCTACCTGGCTGACCTCCTCTCCAGACACACTCCCACCCGCAACCTCCGCTCTGCTGGTACCAACCTCCTGACCCCCCCCCCCCCCCATCCGGACCAAATTTAGATCCTGGGGGGACAGGGCCTTCTCCATCGCTGCTCCCACCCTCTGGAACTCGCTACCTCACACCATCAGAGACTCCTCCTCACTCACCACATTCAAAACATCACTCAAGACCCATCTGTTCAACACTGCATTCAACATTTAACCCACAGCATCTAACCCCTGACTATCTCCTCTCCTTCTCCCTCCTTTGTGCTTTGAATATTTCCCTATTGATTCTTCTTTTTTTGCAATTGTCTTAATGTTTTGCTATGCATTATGTTTTGCACTCTGTCAAAGCGTCTTTGGGCTTCCTGAAAAGCGCTATATAAAATAAATGCATTATTATTATTATTATTATTATTTGTTTTCTTCACCTTCACCCCTGTTATCTCCTCAATTATACCTATTTGGTATTTCTCACATTCGTTATGCTTTCCATTTATATACCAAGGTTGATTACACCTCCATTCCTTGGTTTGGTTATAACCTGGTTCAATCATTTATATAATGGTAAAAAAGGCGGCGGAAGCCCGTTAAAATCCCTACCCCCCCCCCCCCCCTTTATTTAAAAATAAATCTTATCACTTATAACCATAAGGGACACTGTCAATTCCATTCTCTGAAATAAATCTCTTATCATCAAAAGCCCCCAATGCTTTCTTATTCACCTCTTCAGTATATAACTCATGCTTATAACTTCTTATCATATTCATTTTTCTAAACTCTTCTTTCTTTAAAGTTAAACAATTATAATAATTTTCAAAGTTTATTGTTTCCTTGATAACATTTTTCTTTATTCCTTTCAAATTTTTGTCCATTTTCAATATTATTATCAATATATTTAGAAGCATAAGCCTTAGACCTCAATCCCACAAATTCACTCATAACATTTCTTCCTAATTCATCCTTGAACTTTCCAATCACCTTTTTATTTTTAGAAGAGAACAACTCACTCTCTGGACTATAATTACTAGTATCATAGATATTAATGTCTTTTTTCATGTCTGAATAAACACCATCAGTATTAATTTTCAAGATGAAGCCATCTGAATCCGTGTATGGAAGATTAAGATCTTTTTGATATTTCTTCTTTAAATTATAATAATAATAATCATACATCAAAGACTTTGAAAGATCAAGAATTGTTGTTCCAATATAAATCGGTTTGTTCATTTCTATGCTTTCCTTAACCAAATGGATCGCACAAAAGTTCTCTAGAAACACCTCAGCTCTTAAAAAACTCGGTCTATTAATTAATTTTGATGCTTGTTCCCAAGATGTTGCAAGTCTTATGTTTTGTCTATTCCTAACATTTTCCATGGTGTTACCAAAGGCCACATTATTCATCAATTTATAAAAGTCCTTTTCAAAATCAGTTTTTGCTTCAGTTCTCTGGAGTGTATTAAAATCAATATACTCCTTCAACCATTGGCTTTGTTTAAACTGTAAAACTCCATGGATCTTCTTTATTCTCAACCCTGCTGATAAACATTGTCTCAAGTTCCTTTGATGTAAAACATAATTTCCTTTATTTATTATATAATGTTGTAAGTAATTTTTCTGTTGATTTGCCTTTTGTATAAAATGATTGTTGATAATCGCTTAACCATTCTTTTCTTGGTCTTGCTTTATCAGGAGCGTAAGGCAGATCTTTATGTTTATTATGAAGTTCTTCAGGATATTTCAAATCAACCTCAAAATAATATCCAATTTTAGCTTTATCCAATTATTTTTGTGTAGAGATAACGATATCCTGTAAAACCTTTTCATAATCTTTCTCTTTAATCCATTTGAGTTTTCCATTAGGTAGGGCTTGAGACATAGCCCATCCATTCAAATTATTAGCATCATAATACATCAAATAAGAACGATCTTTTGTAGTATCATAATCAGGAAGATATTTGTTGTTAGCTTTAGCATATCTACTCGAACATACTTGAGATATTCCTCCTCGTTTAGCCTTTTTTGTCATCAAAAGCATATCAACATCACTGATTAAATCCAAAGCCTGTTTTGTCATTTTTAACATGGCACTCCAAGCTAAACCAGGAGCAGTGTAATAGTGAGCGGGTTCTAATCCATAGGAATTTTTATTTTGACAGACGCTTCTAAAAGTCTCAAATACATCAGCCAATAGTCGGACATCAGTTTTGAGATACAAATCATGATGCTCACCAAGATTCTTGATGTTGTATTGTTTCCAAACATTTTGTGCGTGTACATAATATTTATCAGATATATGACTATTATTTAATTTATGAAAGAAATTTTCTTTTGAAGGAAGTTATGTTTCATTTAATCTCTCAAATGAGTCCATATAGTCATAGGGGTAAATTCTCTTTTGTGTTAGTAAATCTTTATCTGAAAAATACTCCAAAGACATTTCCAAAGACATTTGTTTCCAAAGACATGGTAACTCTTTTAGATTTTGAACCAAGTTGGGCAATGGACTTGCCATGAATTTAAATGTATCAAGAAATCTGATATGAGTTATAGGAGATGTATGAATTGTTTTTGTGCATGAAATGTATTTCTGATCCGTGTGAGGAATTGCTGAAATGTCTCCAGATGTCTTTGAAAGTTCATTAATAAATAGATGCGTATCATAATGAGCGTTGTTATGAAGAAAGAGGAATGAAAGAGGGGAGTTTATAATTAATATTACAACTTTGATGAGCCGGACCTCTATATTTACCAGTGAGATGACGATGATCTCTAACCTTTAGGCCTTCACCAATTTTCTCCTCACAAATATGACAGACAACCTTTGGCTGCCCAAATTCTGTTTCTTCTTCTTTTGTTAAGGACATTGGTTTATTGGTTTCTCTCATTATCTTGGTTAATCGAACACAGTCTTTTTCTAGTCGTTTTACAAACATATATATAGACTTCCGACTTCCGGTCCCTTGAGCGGCGAGGCTTGCTTCGATCTCTCCACGGCATCAAAGTTTGAGTGTTTTCCCGTTCGTGTCTTTGTCAAATTTCCGCTGGGTATTTTGTTGTGTATGTGTTGTGTGTTTCTATTTGGTTTTGGTTTTGTAGTTGTTGCAAATTTTTGTGTAATTTGTCGTTTTTTTCTTTGTTCTCTTTTTTTTGGTCTCTCCAGGCTTCTTTCCCCCCCCCCCCCCCCCCCCGTCAGTGTTTTGTGAATATGGGTTCTTTCCTTCATAGTATTTGCTTGTTTCTTTGATTTTCTTTTCTCCCCCCTACCTCTCACGAACATCTTACCCTTTGTCCAGCGTTTTGAAAACAGAACAAACAAATAAACAAACAAAAAAAATAAATTCCACTTATTCTTTCTCTCCTCCCGGACACGTGCTTGTTCGCTCTCCTCCTTGTCTCGACTTGTGCCCCGCCCCCTATATCTCGTTTTTCTTCAACCTCTGCTCCTGCTTTCTCAAATCCACGTTCTCACTTAGAGACTTTTCCCAGATTGTTTTTCATGGTTTTGTATAAATATGCTAAAACCGCAGCCGTGATGCTGACGCCGCCCTCCCCCACCCCCCAGAATTTCCATGTTCCAAACGTTTCCCAGTGTGTACCCTGGATTAGAATAGGTACACCGTATCCCTGCGTGTCGTTAGAGACGACTAAGAGGGTTGACGTCAGGAAGGTCATCCGGCCATAAAAAACATTGCCTCAAAAAGAGAGCCATGACAATTACAACTACATATGGGCAGGGTACAGCCCGAAGTGGAGATCGGTTTCTGAGGTTTGGGACATGGAATGGCGGGACAATGACAGGGAGATCAGGAGAAGTGGTGGAAGTATTGGTCAGAAGAAGAGTGAACATATGTTGTGTGCAAGAGACGAGATGGAAGGGAAGTGGTGTGAGAATGGTGAAGGGGTAGGCAGGGACAGAAATACAAGCTTATGTGGCAAGGGTGCCTGGAGGGCGTGAATGGTGTTGGTGTCCTGTTTTCGGAGGAGTTTGTAGACAGTGTGGTGAGTGTGACTAGAGTGAGTGATAGGTTGATGATGGTGAAAATGATGATTGGAAAGCTCTTGGTGAACGTCATCTCGGGATATGCTCTGCAGGTTGGTCGAAGCGATGAAGAGAAGGACAGGTTCTGGTGTGCGATAGAGAAGCTGATGGAAAACGTGAAAGATGAGGAAGTTGTTGTGGTAGGAGGAGACCTAAATGGACATGTGGGAAGGAGTATGGATGGTTTTGACGGAGTTCATGGGGGTTACGGATATGGTGTGAGAAATGGAGAAGGTGAAAGGATTTTGGAGTTTGCTGATGGAGCTGATTTGTTGATTTGTAATACTCAGTTCCAGAAAGAGGATAATAAGCTTGTTACATACACGTCAGGTGGGTCGACGACAACCGTTGACTACCTGATGGTGCGTAGGCGAGATAGGGGGCACCTCCGGGACACAAAGGTGATCCCGGGGGAGGAGGCTGTTTCACAGCACCACTTGGTTGTCTGCGACATAAGGGTGAAAGGTGCGAGGAGAGCTCGGCAGGTGAAGTACCAACCGAGAATGAAGGTGTGGAGGTTGAAAGAGGTGACAGTGAGGGAGGCATTAAAAGAGAGGCTGAGTAGGGCAGAGGATGATGTGGTTGAGCTTGAAAGTGGTTGGATGTCAATGAAAGATAGTCTGTTGGGAGCCGTTGGTGAGGTATCTGGATGGACAAAAGGACCACCGAGGCACTCAGAAACATGGTGGTGGGGTGATGAAGTTGGAAAGAGGATTGATGAGAAGAGGAAGAAGTTCAAGGAGTGGCAGAAGGCGAAGGGTACGGGAGCAGAAAAAGGAGAGCATGAAAGTTATAAGGCAGCCAGGAAGGCTGCAAAGAAAGAGGTAACAAAGGCACAGGAGGCATGTATGAAAATGTTCGGAGAACGCTTGGATTAGGAAGAGGGTCAGAAAGCAGTATTCAGGATTGCAAAGCAGATAGCGAAAGAGAGGTGTGATGTGATGGGGGTGAGTTGCTTGAAGGATGAAGTGGGTCGAATCGTTGTCGACCCAGATGGAATTAAAGGAAGATGGAAAAGATATATGGAAATGCTGTTGAATACAGAGAATGAATGGGATGGCAACAAAGAGAGTAACCCAGTTTCATGACCGGCAGAGAAGATAACTGAGAAAGAAGTTGACGAAGCGATAAAATCAATGAAGGGGAGAAAAGCGGGAGGGCTGACGGGAGTTGTGGGAGATATGTTGAAGGCAGCAGGAAGTTGGGGTGTGAAGAGAATGACAGAGTTCTGTAATCTGGTGGTGAAAGAAGGCCGCATTCCAGTGGATTGGGAACTGAGTACCCTCGTCCCTCTATACAAGGGGAAAGGTGACCCTCTGCAGTGTCGCTCGTAACGAGCGATAAAGTTATTGGAGCATGGAATGAAGGTATTGGAAAGGGTGTTGGAGAGGAGGATAAGGAAGAAAGTGAAGATCGACGAAATGCAGTTTGGATTTATACCAGGAAGAGGAACGACAGACGCGCTTTTCATTGTGAGGCAGTTGCAGGAGAAGTACATGGAGAAGAGGAAGAAGTTGTTTCTTGGGTTTGTTGATCTGGAGAAAGCATTCGATAGGGTTCCACGCAAAGTATTGACATGGGCATTGAGGAAGTTAGGAGTGGAGGAATGGTTGATCAGAGTAGTGATGGCAATGTACAAAAGAGCGCGCACAGCTGTAAGGACGAAGGACGGGAACAGTGGTGAGTTTGAGGTGAAGGTGGGAGTGCATCAGGGGTCGGTACTAAGTCCACTACTATTTGTAGCTGTGATGGAGGTGCTGGCTCAGAACGTAATGGAGGGTTTACCGTGGGAGTTGTTGTATGCAGATGATCTGGTGTTGATTGCAGAAAGTATGGATGGACTGAAGGAAAAGATGAACAAGTGGAAGGAATGTATGGAGACAAAAGGTCTGAAGGTGAATTTAGGAAAGACGAAGGTGATGGCAAGTGGTAAAGCATGTGGTGAGGTGGAAAGAACTGGGAAGTGGCCCTGTGCTGTGTGTAGGAAGGGTGTCGGAGTGAACTCCATTCAATGTACAATGTGTGCTGAGTGGGTTCATCAAAAATGTAGTGGTCTGAGAGGGTCATTAACCAGTGTGGCAGCTACATTCAAATGTAAGGTGTGCACAGAGGGAGCTGCAGATGGAGGAAATATTGAGTTGGATATTGGAGACGGTGTGAAGCTGGAAGGTGTGAAAACATTTTGCTACCTCGGAGACATGCTGAATGGAGAAGGTGGATCAGACTCGGCAATGGTTGCTGGAGTGAGATGTGCATGGAAGAAGTTTCGGGAACTGAGTGGCATGCTGATGATGAGGGAAGTGTCGTTTAAGCTGAAGGGAAAGGTGTATGCTGCATGTGTGAGAAGTGTTATGATTTATGGGAGCGAGACATGGGTAATGAACGTGGAGCAGCAATGAAGGTTGGAAAGGGTGGAAATGCGAATGGTTCGACGGATGTGTGGAGTATCGTTGAGAGAGACGAAGACAAATGATGAATTGCGAAAGATGATGGGAATAGAGCCTGTGATTGATGCTGTGAAGAGGAACAGGTTAAGATGGTTTGGTCATGTGTTGAGGAAGGATGAAAGTGACTGGTTGAGAAGAGTAATGGAAATGAATGTAGAAGGAAGTAGAGCACGGGGAAGACCGAGAAAGACTTGGCTAAAGATGGTGGAAGAAGAAATGTGCGCAAGCGGGTTAACAAGGAGAGATGCAGAAAATAGGGCAAAATGGAGAAGATTGTCATGGGGACCGCAAGACTAACCCCCGCTCTAGTCGGGGAAATGGCCTTTAAAATGCATGTTGTTGTTTGTTGTTACAAACTCCTCTGGGGCATTTGAGCCTCTATACTCCTCAGTAGGGGAAGAATGTTGGTTCTGGGAAACATTCCATTTAACATGTAAGTGAATGGGGAAAGCGCATTGAAACGCACTAAATCACCCATTTTTTCCTCTTTTTCTGAGCCAATTTACCTACTACTAAAACACATTGAAGTCAATGGTCTGCATTTAGCTTATTAACTCTCCCCATTTTTCATAATACTCGTTCAAAGACCCAACGAATATTTGTGTTTCATTTTGAGGTAACAGCTTAATTCTCTTAAAAGAACAATCACCATCTAAAATATTGATAAATATGGTATTGGAATTTAACTCCTGGTTTGGGTATCGCCACTGAGCTGATATAAAATGATACACCTCTCTTAATAACCTTTTCTGAAATCCCCCCGAACCACATATCATTTTAAGATTATAGTAAATTATTTTTCCCTCGATTTCTTGACCACCATCAAAATTTTCTGTCCACTCTAGGATATTACCTCCCAGAGCCTCCAACTTATTAGTATTGAAATTTATTCTTTTATTTGTTTTATTTACCTTCACCCCCGTTATTTCCTCAATTATACCTCTTTGGTATTTCTCACATTCGTTATGCTTTCCATTTATATACTAAGGTTGATTACACCTCCATTCCTTGGTTTGGTTATAACCTGGTTCAATCATTTATATAATGGTAAAAAAAGGTGGCGGTAGCCCTTTAAAATCCCTAACCCCCTTTAAAAATAAAAAAAATCTTGTCACTTATAACCATAAGGGCCACCGTCAATTCCATTCTCTGAAATAAATCTCTTGTCATCAAAAGCCCCCAATGCTTTCTTATTCACCTCTTCAGTATATAATTGATTATTATAACTTCTTATCGCATTCATTTTTCAAAACTCTTCTGTCTTTAATGTGAAACAATTATAATAATTCTCAAAGTTTATACTATCTTTAATTACACCTTTATTCCTTTGAACTTGTATGCAACTTTGTCTTCTGCAATTCTTGTGAATAAAATGAGCCTAAAATCTCTTCTCCATGTAAATCATACAATTTAAAAGTCCAAGGAACTGTATCCATTACATCAACAATTTCAAAAAGCTCAGGGATCCATCTCTGTGTATACCCCTTCTCAAAATGACTTTTCCATCTGTATATTCTTACAATATCACCAACTTTGAACTTAGGTTTTGGGCAATTCCACGAGAAACGGTCAGCAGAGCTCAAATTTTAAGTTTGACTGAAAAAGGTCATGTTTTGTACCAAATGAAAGCTGAAAAAATGTACTTTCAGATAATATCAAGATCACTGAGTTAGCTTGCTCTGTTGGCTTACATCACTCGTTGCAATTAATGAAGTCATTCTACTGAAAAGCGCAGTAAAATTGGCCCTCGATAATGCAAAGAACTATTAATTCATTAGTCTCTCAATTCATTGGCATGGGGTCAACAAATGCTGTCCATCAGAAGATACCTGTATGAAGATTATTTCAAAACCAATTGAAAAAATACGAGTTGGCCTTCTTTGCTTAATTAACACTCAAATTAGGAGTCGGATGTCACTCCGTGACGTGTCACTCCATAACGAAAATTTGACATTTGTTTACTTTTCTCTTTAACTGGTGGATGAAAAACCAAATAAATCCAGTGTCATTAAGAACTTATACCACCCAATCATTGTACAGTATAATTATACATTTTTAAAAAATCTACAAAAAATAAATTAAAAAGAAAACTTGTCACTCCGTAACGTTACGGAGTGACTCATTCTGTCAAACAATTGATAACTCGGCCTGAAAAAAGGTGCGACTGAGTAGCTGTCCCAGAATTCATTGCGTGCCAGATTTTACTTCCGTTTGACAAGTTTCAAGTGGTCATCTTTAGCGGTTTTGAAATCGGTTTACATCCAGCAATCGGTGAGTACAAACTACACCTCTGTTGTCACCTGCGGATACGCATCGTAAGAGGAAAACTAGACAAATCACCGCGCCACCGCGGACCGCCACCTTTGCAGTGGACAAGCTGAGTGAAACCGCTTACAACCTCTACTGTCAGTTTTTGTGGCCAAAACATTTCATGATCTTTTAGATGATTCGTAGAAGGGTACGGTGCAATTCAAATGGATAATTTGTCGATGCATTCATATTACAGAAAGGATGCCATTGACTGCTGCCGAGCGACAATATCGTTTTCGAGACAGGCACAAGGAAAAATGCAGGGAGCTGGATGTGAAACGCAAGAGCGTGCTGCTAATGTTGCGAAGGCAAGGGAAAATGAACGTGCACGTCAGCGGAGATGTCGGGCGAAGGGCAAAAACACTGACTCCCGATATTTCATGGATGTCGCCAGGGAAGAAAGACTTTGTGGTCATTAAGACTGGGAAACGGAAGGACAAGGTTCAAAAGAGTTTCCTAATGATGACAATACGAGAGGCATACAGTTTGTTTTGTGAGAAATATCCAAACATCAACATCGGCTATCCAAATTCGCAGCACTTCGTCCAGCCAATGTGTGCCTCAATTCAAAGTTTCCGCACAGTGTCTGCCTCTGCAGATATCATGAAAACATGCACCTCTTATTGGAGGCTTTGTCATCTCATGTACCTGGACTTTCGACCAACATTCGTGAATTCCTTGAAAGCATTGTATGTGATCAGGATTCGGACAACTGCATGACAGGAAAATGTCAGGAATGCCACACCAAGTTTGCCACAGTGTATTCTGTCGACGACGAAACGGCTAACCTGCCGCTGAAGTGGTTTCAGTGGGAGACAATTGAGCAGCGGGCCACAAAAGTAGCTAGAGATGGGACTGTTCAGGATGCCCTGCATGAGGTATTGCAAACAACTTCCATGCTTCAGCTTGCACTCATTCATCAAGAGGAAGCAGAGCTACTTCTTTGAAGATAGAAGGAAGGCAGTTGATGGTGATCGCATTGTCATCCAGGTCGATTTTGTGGAGAACTATGCTGCGATAGAACAGAATGAAATCCAGAGTGCTCATTGGAGTCACGTCCAAGTCACTCTATTCACAGTGCGGGCCTGGATTGATGTTAATGTTACCGAGTCTCGTTATTGTTAGCGATGACCTCCAGCATGGCAAATATGCTGTTCATACCTTCCTGTCCAATATCATCACCACACTGATATCACGCCACCCCAGGATTAGGGCGAGTGACTTTTTTTCAGATGGGGCAGCCAGTCAATTTAAACAGAAATTCTTGTTTTCCAATCTAACATTTCTTCAAGAATTGTTCATGATTCAATTATCCTGGAATTTCTTTGCCACATCTCATGGTAAGGGCGCTGTTGATGGGATAGGAGGTGAGGTAAAGAGGAGAGTTTGGTTGGCAAATCTGGCTGGGGAGCCTGTATCTGATGCAGAATCCTTCTTCCACGTAGCAGCGGCACAGTGCAAAAAGATCGAAGTTTTATTCATCGCAGCAGGAGACATTCAGAAGTGCCAGTCGCAATTGGACGAGCGCTGGCAGTTAGTGAAGTCGCTTCCGAATACACACCAAACACAGTGTGAAACCTGAGAGGAAATATGTTGTGAGCGCCTCTATGTACTCAACAGCGGCAGAATTTGAATTGGTGAGTCTTCACCCCGAGTGCCATGTATCATCCTTGGAATGTCAAAATACTGCTAGTCCAGCACCTGCTGAGCGCCCCAGGTCAGACAGTCAACCCCAAATGCACCCTGGTGACTTTGTGACTGTGCAGTATGTCACAAAAAAATCTAAGAAGTTGTTTGTTGGCCAGGTGACTCAGATAGTAGATGATGGTTGTTTGGAAGTATCATTTTTGCGAAAAGCGGGCCTATCTGACTTGGCATATACATTCCCAGAGGTGGAAGATAAATCCTGGATTGATTCCAACCAAGTCGTCAGATTCCTTCTTCAGCCATCCCTCGACCATCGCAATCATCATGTATTTGCTGAATGCCCTTTGGGAAAGGGAACCTTTTGCAGGGCAGTCATGTGAAGTTTTGTGATGTGGCCAACTGATTAATTCCAAACTTTGTTTTGTTTCTGGTCATCCACTCGTAAATTGTTCTCAATTTGTTTAGTCTATTTCTTGACTTTTGTATATGTTTATTGTATATTTTCTCAGTTCAGATTTTTATTTTTATTATTTTCTAACGTGTTAGATGTTGAAACGCCAGCACAAGTCAGTTGGGTTCAGAATGAAAGTCTGGCGTAATCTAGAAATGATTTGTTGCTTTGGGAGAAATCTCAAAATTGACTCGTCACTCCGTAATGGGATTTTTCGTCACTCCGTAACGGGACTATTGTAATTATGTCAGAGTAATTAGGTCATGTCTGGAATTTTGAAACCCCTGTACTGAAGGTACAACTATTAGTGTATCTTCCCAGTATTTCATTACAATTTTATAACTATTGTGAGAGCAGAGTTTTCAATAAATGTTGTTATTGTTTAATAAATGACAAAAGACAGTGTCACTCCGTAACACAGTTTTTGAATGTTAATTACTTGACAATGGTCCAACTTACAGGAACTCCATTTATATCTCTAGAAAGTGCAATTCTTCCTTTACAATATGATAGATAGAGAGTAGGTACTAGTGGCTTTATCGCTGTGCTAGATCAATCGAAGTTCACAAAAATGACTTAAAGTGTCACTCCGTAACGTCGTGGAATTGCCCTTTTCTCAAATTAATATCCTTTTCATATTCTAATTTTGTAAATGTTTCCGATGGTTTTGATTTAGTTGATGAATGAATTGTATTATTGTAATCGACAATATCCTGAATTAAATATACCCATTGTTTAGAACCGAGTTGTGTGAATTTTTTACATAGTTTCTCTTTCAAAGTACGATTAAAACGCTCAATAACAACTGCCTTCCCTTCATTAAAGGTGCTGTATAATTTAATACCCTCTCCCTGAAGAGATTTTATGAATATTTTGTTATAGAACTCTGCTCCCTCATCAGTCCATAACTTCTTTGGTTTCCTTTTGCTTTTACGAAATATTCCACTGAAAGCTACGATAAGAGTATCACCCCTTTTGTTGTCCCCTGTCGCACCGCAGAGCGAAAGGGGGACTATGGTTTTCCCCTCCGTCCGTGTGTCCGTCGGTCTGTGTGGGCGTGCATGCATGCGTAAGCGAAGGACCGCATTCGAATTTGGTGTGGAGGTGCAACCCACGTCAAAATCCAAGATGGCCACCACCATGTATGTCTGAACCTTGTGAGCTGAATATCTTGAAAAATAAGCGAAGTACCAACTTCGAATCTGGTGTGTGGGTGTATCTAGGCACAAGGAAGAAGGCTATTGAAAATTGGGTCGCCACGTCAAAATCCAAGATGGCCGCCGCCATGTATATGTCTGAACCTTGTGAGCGAAATATCTTGAAAAATAAGCGAAGTACCAACTTCTAATCTGGTGGGTGGGTGTATCTAGGCACAAGGAAGAAGGCTATTGAAAATTGGGTCGCCACGTCAAAATCCAAGATGGCCGCCGCCATGTATGTCTGAACCTTGAGATGAATATCTTGAAAAATAAGCGAAGTACCAACTTCTAATTTGGTGTGTGGGTGCATCTCGGCATAAGGAAGAACGCTGTTGAAAATTGGGTCGCCACGTCAAATTCCAAGATGGCCACCACCATATATATGTCTGAACCTTGTGAGTGAAATATCTTGAAAAATAAGCGAGGTACCAACTTATAATCTGGTGTGTGGGTGTATCTAGGCACAAGGAAGAACACTATTGAAAATTGTGTCGCCACGTCAAAATCCAAGATGGCCACCGCCATGTATGTCTGAACCTTGAGATGAATATCTTGAAAAATAAGCGAAGGAGCAACTTCTAATTTGGTGTGTGGGTGTATCTCGGCATAAGGAAGAAAGCTTTTAAAAATTGGGTCGCCACGTCAAAATCCAAGATGGCCGCCACCATATATATGTCTGAACCTTGAGCGAAATATCTTGAAAAATAAGCGAAGTACCAACTTCTAATTTGGTGTGTGGGTGTATCTAGGCACAAGGAAGAACGCTCCTGAAAATTGGGTCGCCACGTCCAAATCCAAGATGGCCACCTTGCGTCTTTCACTTTGTCAACTCGCATCACTTCACCGATGGGGGACCTAGGTGTAATGCTTGTTTTTTAAAGGAACAACCCGACGTCATGAATTTTCGAAGCTCCACATGGTCTCCACGTTTTCAAAGTTAAGTCTGTTCACAATTGTATTTTGTCGTAACTGTATTTTATCTTTCGGCGTGTGAACTTATAGTGTGTCTCTTGGATGTTTCTCGGTGTTTATCTCGGTGTTTATCATAAATTAATAGTTTGTTTGCCGCGCGGCGTGTGAGGCTTTGCAGCCTCAGGCTTCCCCCGTCGAAGTTTGTTTCTTCCTTCGCTGGTTTTGCGAGGTTTTTTGATTTTCCCTTCTCCCCCAAACTTCATCGAACATCTACTATTTGTCTGACGTTGTAACCCCCTCCTCCCCCACCCCCCCCAAAAAAAACAAAAAAAAATTATTTCCCTTTCTCGTGTGCTTTTGTCCCATCGTGTGCTTTTTCCTCTGCCCACGTGCGCTGTCTCGCCCCGCCCCCATTTTCCCCTTGCCTTCCACCTTTTGCCCTGTTCAAGTGATTCATGGTCGTCTCTCGAGGCTCCCTCTCCCCATTGGTATTTTTGTGAATATAAGATTGTTCTTCATGGTTCTGTTTAAATATGTTTAAACTTTCCCCTGGAATGTTTTATTCAGTCGTATATTACAACACGCTGTTTTTCTTCCTATTTAAAAGGCTCCTTTCAATTTCCTCTTCAACTCATTCCATTTAAAAAAAAATTTCAATCTGTTATGATTCCAAATCACTCCATGCTCTAAATTCTCATTCATTCCACCCCTCCTCCATCGTTCTTAAACGGATCGCTAACTTGAAAATCACAACAAACCCAATTTGTTATAAATGTTCATCTTTCATGAATCATCCACTTTCTAAACTCTCCCCTTGCCCCTTCCCTTCTAAACTCCCCCCTTGCCCCTCCCATCCAAATCTCCCCCATTGCCCCTTCCCTCCAAATCTCCCCTCTTGCCCCTCCCCTCCAAAACTCCCCCCTTGCCCTTCCCCTCCTAAACTCCCCCCTTGTCCTCACATTCAACTCTCTCCCCCTACCCCTCCCCTTCAAATCTCCCCCCCAACCATCCCTCCCAAATTCTACCTCCTCCCACCTCCTTCTCAAAGCTGCCTCCCCACTACGTCTCCCTTCTGTCTCATACCTCCACCTCCCCCAACCTTCTACTTTCCTCTGCCCCCCCCCCTCAAACAACCCCTCACTGTGCCTCATCCCATCACCATCAAACCTTTCGTCCTCCTCATCCTTCCCTTTCTTGTAACTCTTCTGTAATCTCTGACACACTATCAACTGCTCTTCCTACCTCCCCTTCTCACCCTTCATCTGACCCTACCCCTCCCCTCCCCTGTCCTGCACCCGATGCTCCCCCTCTCTCCTCATTAACGGTATGGACCTCAAACATCCGGGGCCTTCACTCAAACCTGATTGATCTCTCCATTCAGGTTGCTTCTGACAATCCAGACTTGATCTGCTTAACAGAAACTTTCCTCCTTCAAGATGTCTCTGATTCCTTAATATATCTTCCTGGTTAATCCCTCCTCCGGTATGATAGACCTGAGCCTTGTCCTGGTGGTGGGGTGGCTATCTTTATCAAAAACTGTCTTCCTCACTCTCCCTGCACTGCCCTCTCTCCACCCCACCCCCAGGAGTACCTCTGGCTACGGCTTCCTCTCCGCTCCCACCTTTTGTTCATATGTGTTCTGTACCGTCCTCCATACAGTGATGACTCCATTTACATTTCGCTGTCAGACAACATGGACCAACTTCTATCAACTCATCCAAACTCTCTCTTCCTCATATGTGGTGACTTCAACTGTCATCATGCCAGCTGGCTGGGTGTGGGTTCATCTCTCACCAGCCATGGCACCTCAGCAAAAGACTTCTGCGACTCATTGGGACTGACACAATCTGTCAATTTCCTGACCCGGATCTCAGTCAATGGAGTATCTTCTCTTCTGGACTTGGTTAGGACTAACTTCCCTGCAAATGTCTGCTGCTCTTCTTCTGCTCCAATCGGTTCTTCTGATTATGTGCTTGTTAAAGTGGACATCTCTCTTGCCATTCTCAGAGAGCCTCGTCAGCGCCGACGAGTCTGGCATTTCACTCAGGCCGACTGGCACGGTCTGCAAGCAGCCATCAATCATCTGGACTGGTCTCCCATCTCCACTGCCTCTGACATCAATTCTTCCTGGGAATTCTTCCAAAGCAATGCTCTCTCTCATGCACAGATTTATCCCATCTCGTCTTCAGTTGGCTTACCCTTCCTCCCATCCATGGTACACTGAATCTTGTGGTGAGGCAGTTGCCCTGAAACAACTTGCCTTTGCCTCTTGGAAGGGAAATCCAACTGAAGGCAATCTCAGTTCCTTCCACCAAGCTCGAAACAAGTGTGTGTCTACCCTCAGGAGTGCCAGGAAGCACTGTCTCTCCACACTCAAGATTGAACTCTCAAACCTGTCTCCTTCATCCAAATGTCAATCCTCGACTCTGATTCTGCAACTGAACCTGACGGCATCAGCCCATGGGTCCTAAAATCCTGTTCTTCCACTCTTTCACTCCCTATTTCTGTTCTCTTCACCCTCTCTTTTGCTCAAGGTCATCTGCCATCTGCTTGGAAATCTGCCAACATCACCGCTTTGCACAAAAAAGGTGCAAAAACAGATCCCAGCAACTACAGACCAATCAGCCTTCTCCCAATTATCAGCAAAGTCATGGAATCCGTCATTGCTTCAGATATGAAATCTTTTCTCTTCTCCAATGGCTTGATCTCTGATCATCAATTTGGTTTCAGACCTGGTCACTCTACTCTGGACATGCTGCTTCTGCTTTCTCAACAATGGATGGAGGTCCTCAATGCCAAACAGGAAATTAGAGCTGTCTCCCTTGACATATCACGTGCCTTCGATACGGTCTGGCACCCCGCTCTGCTCACCAAACTCTCCTCTTTTTGTATCCATGGAAATCTCCACGCATGGCTGGTGGACTTCCTCTCTAGTCGTAATCAACGTGTGGCCCTGAATGGGATTCTCTCATCTCCTCTTCCTGTTCAGGCTGGAGTTCCCCAAGGCAGTGTTCTGGGCCCTGTGCTTTTTCTGTTCTTCATCAATGATCTCTCTGAATCTCTTGAAAATCCTCTCTATCTCTTTGCTGATGACTCTACTCTCTGTCGCTCCATTCGTCATCCCTCAGATCGGCAGTCTGCAGCCTCCTCACTCTCTGCAGACCTGGACAAAATCACAGACTGGGCAAACAAGTGGAACATGTCTTTCAATCCTGACAAATCTCACACTCTTACGATGTCTCTCCGAAAAGACCGACTGGACAACCCTCCCATCCACTTTCTGAATAATCCTCTCCAAGAAGTTCTGTCACTCAAGCTTTTGGGTCTCACTATCTGCCATGATCTTTCCTGGGAAAACCACATTTCAAATCTGGCCTCCAAAGCCAGTCACGGACTGGGCATCCTCCGTCGTGTGAAGTCCTTCCTTGGCACACCCGAGCTCCTCACCACATACAAGGCTTTCATCCGCAGCTCAATGGAATACTGCTCTCCCCTCTGGGCTGGTGCTCCTGCCTCACACCTAGCTCGTCTTCACGCTGTTGAAACGAAAGCGTTCAGAATCATTGGAATCTCCCGCGATGAAGCTAACTCCAAGGGCCTCTCACTCACTCACCGCAGGCAGGTTGGTGGTCTTTCCATCTTCTACCGACTCCTCTCTGGCCTTCCCCCCCCCCCCCCCCCAGCTCTTTCTGGGCTCTGACCCACAAATATTCCTACAGGTCGCACAAGATCTGCCTGCAACCCTCTTATGGTTAAACTGCCAAAATCAAGACTCTCTGCTAACCTCCACTCCTTCATTCCTCTTTTCTCCCACCTCTGGAACAAACTCCCTCACTCTCTTCAATCCCACTCCACCCTCCAGGTCTTTAAAACAGCTGTTCACCACCATCTCTTATCTTCTCCCATCCAAAACCTTGATCTTTTCTACCCCCGCTAATTTCACCCCAATTCCACTTTTTTGAAATACCAACTTCTGTCCTGGAAGTCCTTGGTGTCCTTGTGTTTTATACTTCTCCCACCCCCCCTCCCCCTTCCCACGCCTCCTACCCCCAAGCCCTCTCCCTCCCACACATCTCCCTGCTCTCAAATGTTGTGTTTGTGTGCTTCCCCTTCTCTCCCCATCTTGTCTGCCGCTCCCCTTATTGTATGTTTTATGTGTCTGTTTGATTTTTGTGTGATTAGTGTTAGCTCTTTCACGAGCCTTGATCTTGTGTTGAAAATAAAAAAATAAGATGGGCATCTCAAGCAGAGTTTCCAAAATGAAACCAGTTTTGAAAGTGTCCAAGCTAAAACTCTTTTCTTGATTTTATTAAATTTTGTGAGTCTCCAAGGTAGGCTCCACATTTAGAACCATCAAGGCAGAACTCAAAACATGCTTTACCCAAGTTTATTGAGTCTCCAAGGTCGGTATTGAAACCATCTCGGCAGAACTTATCATATGTTTTTTCCCAAATTTTGTGAGTCTCCAAGAAAGGCTCCACTTTTAGAACCATCTCGGCAGAACTTAGAACATGTTGTTACGGGGTCAACCTCGATGGGGGAACCCCGGCAGAAAGATGTATGGTCCTTGGGTGAAAATAAGTCGATCAATAACGAGTCCACACCAAGGGTTACGAACAAGCCCCAATATATTCCCAAATCCCGCACAGGAATCACAATACGTTTACAGCACTTCCATACAATCCTTATCTATAGTATATGTGGCGCCACCTTAACCCACAACAGTGTTGGCAACACTCACGGCCCTTGCCCCCAATGTCTCTGCACGCCTCCCATGTGACCGAGTCGATTCAGCGATCGGGGAAGCAATGTCCGATTCCTGCACGCCTCCCAGGTGACGTCGAGTCGATCGAGCGATCGGGGAATCTAGGTCCGATTCCAATCCGGGGCTGGGAGTGAGGGTACTCGACAACCTCAGCGAGGATACCCGACTTCGCAGGTTCCGCAGTAATCCGGCGCTCTCCTGACGCGCGGACTTCGGTTCACAGAGGCACGGTTCCCTTGTCCTTCACGTTCGGCGGCTCGGTCTCGAGCTGCAGTCTCAACTCTCAACCGTCTCCTTCCAATCTCTCGAACAGCGCCGGGCGCTTGGTTCCTTCCAGGACCACTCAGCACCTTGACACGTAACCGGCAATCAATCACCCCGCGCAGGTAACTCCTCTCGCCAGACGGGCTTTTCCAACTCGGTTCCAAAGTAGGTAACGATCGCCTCCGCTCACGTCGGAGCTCTCGAAGCTTAAGATGGCCGCCCTTTCTTCTTCTCCTCCTCCTCTTCTTCACGATCCCGTTTCCGGTCTCGTTTTTCCCAGAAGGGCTCCTGACCCTTTAATCACAACAACCTTTAATAGAATATACATTAATAAGAAATGACCTGAATTGTAACCCCCACAATGTTTTACCCAAATTTAGTGAGTCTCAAAGGTATAACTCTGGCTGGATTATCAAGGTAAAACTCGTTCTGTGGGTCGTGGTTGTTCAAAAGGTCTTCAAACAAATCAATAATTTCATCACAAGTTGTGGTAAAAGTAGTATTTTCATTTTGTATCTCAGACACAATTTCCTGTGAGGGAAAATAATGCATTAATTTAACGAGCAACAGTACCTGCCCGACGGGCGGGGCTTCAATTGGGAAGCCCAAATGAAAAGGTAAAATGTCAGAAATTGAAGGCTTTTTATTTTAAACGATTCATATAAACATCCGTTAAATCATATCACATGCAAATCATCAAAATCTAAACAGTACATGGCTAAACAGTACATGGACGATCACGTACCACATACGTCTCCCGTCTTGCTTGCTCTCATGTTGTCCCGATAATGATCCTTCTGCAGGTTCACCTACGGAAACCATGTCACGACTTTTACTTCCTCTCGACAGTCAGGTTCGCTCATCTTTTCGGTGCACCGGCACGAGCCAAGAACGGCCCGTGCAGGGAGAGATCCGAGGATCTCATCAAACCGTGCGATCGGTCGTAGCGACGGGCGGTGTGTACAAAGGGCATGGACTTGATCAACGTGAGCTGATGACTCGCACTTACTGGGAATTCCTCGTACGTGTGACACTGTCTCAAGCCCCAGTCCCCATCATGGACGGGGCTCAGCGGTTTACCCGAGCCTGACGGCGAAGGGCAAGGTACACACTGGCCCGTCCAGTGTAGCGCGCATGCGGCCCCGGACATAGAAGGGCATTGAACGTTCATTAAACATTAAATGTTCATTAAAGGATTACGAAACGAAAAACATTACGAAATTACATTCACACCGTCACGTCAAACACTACCGTGAACACATCCATCGTCACAATGAACGTCATGCGAACGCAAATGTTATGCGCGAGTCCAAACCTGAGCATGCTCTAGACTAAAGCTGAAATTGGGAAAACTAAATAGCCTATTTTACTCTTGGAGATCCCAGGATTATCCACCCAAAATATCATTGAGATCGGTTCAGCAGTTTTTTACGGTACCTTCGAACAGACAGACAGACATTTGGTGAATTATAGTAAAGATACAACATAATTATATGTAGAAATCAAACTCTCCAAATATTAAAAGAAACTCTTCCCTCCATTGATAAGAGGTTTGAATCCAGTTCATCAATTTTAAGGTTTAGTTCCACAGAGGCAGTAGGACTCCAAGGAACTCCAAAGTCATCCCATTTAAACTCAGCACTGTACATTTAGTACATTTAGCATTTAGCTCAGTACATTTAGCCTGTGTTTCAACCCTTTATATAAGAATGGTGGGTGTGGTTTCCTTTGGAAATTCCATCAGAAAATCTCTTGGCAAGCCTGAGCAAGGCTTAATTGAAAATGATGTCGTAGTTGGTGGGGTTTATAAAAGTGAGCGGGCTTAGGAAAAGTGGGCATGGCTTGGGAAAGGTGGGCGGACTTGTGGGAAAGTGGATGTAGCTGAGGGCAAGTGGGCAGGGCTTGGGGAAAGTGGGCTTGGCTTGGGAAAATGGGCTTGGCTAAGAAAAAGGTGGGCAGGGCTCAGAAAAAAATGTGACTCAGGAGGTGCTCAAAGAAAATATGGGTGTTTTTGAATCAACAAAGGGTTTGGGGGTTTATTGAGGATTTAACCTTTGTCATTGGATTAGATGGGGAGGGAGAAATTTCTGGATGTTTTTGGGTTTTTGGGTGGGTGGTCCATAAGTTCCAATGCACTTTCCCCATATTACCATAATTCACCAAATGTCCGTCTGTCTGTCCGTTCAAAGGTACCGCAAAAACGGCTGAACCGATCGCAACTATATTTTGGATGGGTAATCCTGGGACCCCTGGGGGTAAAATAGGCGATATTGTTTCTCCAATTTTTCCAAGTTTTCCAATTTTCCAGTTTTTCCAAACACGATGGAATAATATTTACCGATAATGAACAGTGATGTGGCTTTTGTTGAAATTCTACGTACCAGGAGAGTTGATCGACTCCTGACAAACTCTTCCTAAATAAACTTGCGGCTCCGAAGTAACACTGCAGCATGTGCAAAGCGACTGAGAAACAGGTGTAGCGGCCGCTTCCATGTTAGATTTGGCATGCACTCTTCACACACAAACGTGCGACTGAGAAAGACGTGTAGTGACCGCTTCCGTTTTGCAGAATTCAATCTTTTTTCAAAATGGGCACCATGTACTGTTCAGCATGTACTGTTTACCCATGTCCTGTTGAATACGCTATGTACTTTATTTTGATGATTTCCATGTGATATGATTCAACGGATGTTTACATGAATTGTTCAAAATATAAAAGCCTTCAATTCCTGATATTTTGCCTTTCCATTTGGGCTTCCCAATTGAAGCCCTGCCCTTAGGGCGGGTACCGTTGCTAGTTCACTTAATGGAAAATTAGGTGTGTCTCAGAACCAATCTTTTCCGACTCCTCTTTGCGGGCCCAAACTTTGCGTGCATACACCTGGACTTCCAACAGATTGCAAAGATGAAAACTGGGTGTTTGGGTGTGTTATAACACCCTTTTTGAAGATGATTAACAAGGTGCTCAAGAAAAAAACCCGATGTGTTGGCTTACCAATATGGCGGCCTGCCATCTTGGCCAGCCCCCACTCTAACTTGCTGGATTCTTAACCCACCATTTTGTTTCAGCCTCCTTAATCATGCCTTGCCTTGGAAACACGATCTATTCTCATTACATAATTGAAGCACATCAGAATCTGGATTCGGATATGAGGATTGGATGCTGTAGACTAAATAATGTCCAAATCTGCAGTGAAATCTGAGAAAATTCACCATATCTAGCATTTCATGAATTTGATTCAGGCTGCTTTTGCAAGCCATCACGTTACAGTAGGCAGAGCTCCCTTTCTGTTTTTAGTCACAAGGCCGGGGAAGTTTTTGTGTGTTATAACGCCCTTTTTTGAATTTGTCTGCTCTCAGTGGTTTCCACATTATTTTCTGCTCGAAATCGATCTGTTTTTAAAATTCCTCAGACATTTCATCCAGAAGCAATCAGCTTGCTGCCCTCAGCAAGGCTTCCCTCAATCACAATTTTATTTTATTTTTTTGTATACAAGATCGAGGCTCGTGAAAGAGCGAACATTAATCACACAGAAAGTCAAACTGACGCCAAAAACACAAAATAAGGGGAGCGGTAGACAAGATGGGGTGAGGGGGAAGGACACAAACACAACATTTGAGAGCAGGGACATCGAGAGAACTGTGGGAGGGAGAGGCTTGGGGGGAGGTGGGAGAGGTATAAAACATATGGACACTGCAAGGACTTCCACGAAAGAAGTTCAAATTTCAAAAAGTGTATCTTGGGTGAATTAGCAGGGGCAGAAAAGATCAAGGTTTTGGATGGGGGAAGATAAGACATGGTGGAGAACAGCTGTTTTACAGACCTGGAAGGAAGAGTGGGATTGAAGGGAGTGGGGGAGTTTTGTTCCAGAGGCGGGAGAAAAGGGGAATGAAAGAGTGAAGGTTAGCAGAGAGCCTAGATTTTGGCAGTTTAACCATAAGAGGGTTGCTGGCAGATCTTGTGCGACCTGTAGGAATATTTGGGGGACAGAGCACAGAGAGAGAGAGCTGGGGGAGCAAGGCTGGAGAGGAGTCGGCAGAAGACTGAGAGACCACCAACCTGCCTGCGGTGAGTGAGTCAAAGGCCCTCGGAGTTAGCTTCATCGCAGGAGAATCCAATGATTCTGAAAGCTTTGGTTTCAACAGCGTGAAGCCGAGCTAGGTGTGAGGCAGGAGCATCGGCCCAGAGGGGGGAACAGTATTCCATTGAGCTGCAGATGAAAGCCTTGTTTGTGGTGAGGAGCTCAGGTGTGCCAAGGAAGAACTTCGCACGGTAGATGATGCCCAGACGGCGACTGGCTTTGGAGGCCAGCTTGGAGATGTGGTTTTCCCAAGAAAGATCATGGCAGACAGTGAGACCCAAAAGCTTGAGCGACAGAACATCTTGGAGAGGATTGTTGAGAAAGTGGATGGGAGGGTTTTCCAGTCGGTCTTTTCAGAGAGACATAGTAAGAGTGTGTGATTTGTCAGGATTGAAAGACATGTTCCACTTGTTTGACCAGTCTGATTTTGTCCAAGTCTGCAGAGAGTGGAGTCATCAGCAAAGAGATAGAGAGGATTTTCCAGAGAGTCGGAGCGATCATTGATTAAACAACAGGCATTTTAAGGCCATTTTCCCGACAACAGCAGGGGTTAACCTTGCGGTCCCCATGATGATCTTCTCCAATTTGCCCTATTTTCTGCATCTCCCCTTGTTAACCCCCTTGCCCGCATTTCTTCTTCGACCATCTTTAGCCAAGTCTGTCTCGGTCTTCCCCGTCCTCTACTTCCTTCTACATTCATTTCCATCACTCTTCTCAACCAAGTCACTTTCATCCTTCCTCAACACATGACCAAACCATCTCAAACTGTTTCTCTTCACAGCATCGATCACAGGCTCTATTCCCATCATTTTTCGCAATTCATCATTTGTCTTTCTCTCTCTCAACGACACTCCACACATCCACCGAACCATTCACATTTCCACCCTTTCCAGCCTTCGTTGCTGCTCTATGTTCATTACCCATGTCTCAATCCCATAAATTATAACACTTCTCACACATGCAGCATACACCTTTCCCTTTCGCTTCAACGACACTCCCCTCCTCGTCAGCACGCCACTCAGTTCCCGAAACTTCTTCCATGCACATCTCACTCGAGCAACCGTTGCCGAGTCTGATCCACCTTCTCCATTCAGCATGTCTCTGAGGTAACAGCATGCTTTCACACCTTCCAGCTTCACGCCGTCTCCAACATCCATCTCAGTATTTCCTCCATCTGCAGCTCCCTCTGTGCACACCTTACACTTGAATGTAGTTGCCACACTGGTTAATGACCCTTTCAAACCACTCCATTTTTGATGAACCCACTCAGTGCACATTCTACATTGAATGGAATTCACTCCGACACCCTTCTTGCACACAGCACACGGCCACTTCGCAGTTCTTTCCACCTCAACACATGCTTTACCACTTGCCATCACCTTCGTTTTTCCGATATTCACCTTCAGACCTTTTTTCTCCATACATTCCTTCAACTTGTTCATCTTTTCCTTCAGTCCATCCATACTTTCCGCAATCAACACCAGATCATCTGCATACAACAACTCCCACAGTAAACCCTCCTTTACCTTCCAAGCCAGCACCTCCATCACAGCTACAAATAGCAGTGGACTTGGTACCGACCCCTGATGCACTCCCACCTTCACCTCAAAGTCACCACTGTTCCTGTCCTTCGTCCTTACAGCTGTACGCGCTCTTTTGTACATTGCCATCACTACCCTGATCAACAATTCCTCCACTCCTAACTTCCTCAATGCCCATGTCACTACTTCACATGGAACCCGATCGAACGCTTTCTCGAGATCAACAAACCCAAGAAACAACTTCTTCCTCTTCTCCATGTACTTCTGCAACTGCCTCACAATAAAAAGCACGTCTGTCGTTCCTCTTCCTGGCATAAATCCAAACTGCATTTTGGCAATCTTCACTTTCTTCCTTATCCTCCTCTCCAACACCCTTTCCAATACCTTCATTCCATGCTCCAATAACTTTATCGCTCGATACGAGCCACAGTCCAGAGGGTCACCTTTCCCCTTGTATAGAGGGACGAGGGTACTCAGTTCCCAATCCACTGGAATGCGGCCTTCTTTCACCACCAGATTGCAGATCTCTGTCATTCTCTTCACACCCCAATTTCCCACGGCCTTCAACATGTCTCCCACAACTCCCGTCGACCCTCCTGCTTTTCTACTCTTCATTGCTTTTATTGCTTCCTCAACTTCCTTCTCGGTTATCTTCTCTGCCGGTCCTAAAACTGGGTTACTCTCTATGTTGCCGACCCATTCATTCTCTGCATTCAACAGTATTTTCATATATCTCTTCCATCTTCCTTTAATTCCATCTGGGTCCACAACGATTTGTCCCACTTCTTCCTTCAAGCAACTCACCCCCATCACATCACACCTCTCTTTCGCTATCTGCTTTGCAATCCTGAATACCGCTCTCTGACCCTCTTCCAAATCCAAGCTTTCTCCGAACATTTTCCTACAGGCCTGCACCTTTGCTACCTCTTTCTTTGCAGCCTTCTTGGCTGCCTTATAACTTTCATGCTCTGCCTTTTTTGCCCCGATACCCTTCGCCTTCTGCCACTCCTTGAACTTCTTCCTCTTCTCGTCAATCTTCTTTCCAACTTAATCATCCCACCACTATGTTTCCGAGTGCCTCAGTGGTCCTTTTGTCCATCCACGTACCTCACCAACGGCTCCCAACAGACTATCTTTCATTGACATTGTTACGGATTCGTCATTTCCGTTGTTGTGGTTCTCATCCACTGTGAACATTTTTGGTTGCATGTACCCATTATTGTTATCGTTTAAGTGAAATAGAGATAACTGTTTTCAAAAGGTAAAAAAAGTTAGTGTTTTAAAAGAAACCGGAAACCGGATCGGGAACCGGACGAAGAGGAAGAAGAGGAAACCGGATCGGGAACCGGACGAAGAGGAAGAAGAGGGAAAAGGAGGCGGAGCGAAGGAAGTCGAGAAGGAGCCGAGCCGAAGTCTTGAGCAAACACTGGTGAACGGGGGTCATGAGTGAACTTTGGGTTTCCTGGGAAAGGGATTCCTGCGACAGAGTTGTTATCGCTGTGACAGATAAACCTGCGTGACAGGTTTTGCGGTTGATTCCGAAGAGAATCGTTGGAGTGCTGTTATGTCTCGAGTACGAGCCAGTTGGCCATTTTTGCCTCGCGCCCGATTTCGCATTGCTCTCGGCTCTTCACCTCGCTTCAACCATTTCACCGCATCCAGACGTTAACCTGGTGTGTGTGTGTGTCACGTGGATTTTGAGTGGGAATTTGCGGTTCGCCGATTGGGAGCCGTTGAACGTCCATACCCGAAGGTGTGATTTCCCAGTCGCCTCTTGAGGATACCTTTGCCCATCTTTGACAGTGTGCCTGTCAACCGAACGGGATTCTGGTCTCGATAAGACATCGTTCTGATGATCACTGGGGCGTGGATCGACTTTGGCTTGATGCTGAGCTTGTTGCTTGATCCTTGATGCCTTGGCACATTGGGAATGTTCTTTTCGCTCACCTGGAGCACAGCGAGTTATATTGTACGAAACTGATGGTACCATCACAGAAATGATATTGTTACGTATCTGGGGTCGGCACTCCCGTTACCAAGGGGGGGTTAATCCCCTTATCTTTTACACTGGCCGATCTCCCAGTCCTGGAACTTATAACGCTCTTTTGCGGGGTCGAGATTGGCCAGGGTGATTGGTCAAGATGGGCTCCCAGATACCTTTGCCAATCTCTCCGCAAAACAGGGAGATAAGTCCCGCTCGAGCCCCAGACAAGATGGTATTTGCCGAGCAGTTTAGCAATCCGAAGCTCGAGCCGTTTGCAAGAAGACTAACCCGATTCCGAGCGTTGGCCAAATCGGGCCACAGGTACTCAATTGGGGGACAGGACGCAAGCGATCGGGTGAGAATAAATCAGAAAGAGGTAAAGGAAGAACACAGGTTTATTAATTATGTACAATAAATGAAGAGGAAACGAAAGGCAAAGAATTTACAAGAAGAGGAAGAAGCAGGACACAGGGCAGCCTTAGTCTTAATTAGCAACGCCCAGACAGAACGAACACACTTACACTCAAAGGGATGGAATGGCAGGAAAGGCAGGAATGGCAGGAGGAGAAGGGTCCAGGTAGATGGCAGGAGGAGAAGGGTCCGCTCCAGGTCGCGCTCCGGGCTTGAGCAAAAACCTGGCGGCAGCTGCACGTATGGTTTTCCCGCGTCGTATAAGGCGAATATATTTCTCGGGGAAAACCGGGCTCCCGCGTATGTAATAGATCAACGCCGCGCTTGTCTCCTCTCTTCTGAACTGCTTGTATCGCCGTTGTGCTCCTCTGCTCATCTGCCGAAGTGCTCATCTGTGATCTCTCCTCTGTGATCTCCCGAAGTGCTCATCTGTGATCTGCCGAAGCAGTCCCTCTTGGCCGCTTTTATGGGGCGTTGTTAGATCGTGCCGCCGGCTCCCAGGACACGCCCAACGATGAGCTGGCCTCGGTCCTGGTTGGCTCCTGAGGGCTTACCGGTCCGCCCCTTGACAAAATGTTGACAGGGCCACGCCTTGTTCTTGGCGCTCAACTTACTCCTCCCCCTTTTTCCTCCAGAGGACTGCGTGCGTGATGGCGTTTGCACGGGTCGTAGAAAACCACTCTTACTGCCATTGAGGGAGCTGTAGAACCTATCTTATTTGATTGATGCAACGTAGATTCAAACTATTGGGAACACAGCCTTAAATACACACATACTAATGAGATATCTATAGAGATCCTAAGGTGTGCTACATGTTGCTCGTGGACTAGCTATGGGTGCGATCTTTACGTTAGAAAAATGGGGATATTTGCAGGGGATTATTTATAAGGGAATATTACACAAAAATTTACAATGTGGAGGGTTCTAAAAACCGCAACACTGCACCTTCATTTCCTCACGGGACGTCCCGGCCCGAAAACTTTAATTTAGTGTGACACTCAGGTGTGGTAACCCTCTACTATTAACTTCACCCTGAGTGCGACATTTTTAAAACAGTTAAGTATGTCCTGCCTGCTACGTTGCATCCTACCTAACTGACTCACGCCCACAGAATAACCGAATTACGGAATTATTTTGAAACAACACATATATGGTGGGGAGCATTATTTACAAAGACTATTTGGTATTTACAATGTGAACCCAGGACCTGTCATTTGGGAAACAAAAGCAGAACTTTTGAAAAGAGGAAGAGCATGCACTGCACTGCACCGATACACCATACCCACATGCCCGGGGATGCACAATTGATATTGCAGTGCACCCCCGAGCACAAGAGCACCACAATTCACAAAAGCACCATGAAGCACCACAGAGCACCAAAAACACAAAAAGCACCATGCAGTGCTCAGTCATACATTTCATAATAAACTAACTGATGACCCTTCTCAGCTCTGCTCCTGCTCTGCTGGGCCGATGTTTCTTGATGTCTTGCTCGATGTTCTGTGCTTGCGGCCTATTTGATGGTAATAAACACAAGCACAAAGTGCGTCCGCTGTTCTTTTAATTATGGCCAGCAGGGGCCAACTAAAGGTGGTCCGCCTGCATGGCTTAAGTGCCACCTCACCGTGGTCCGCAAGCAAGATTTTCTCTGGCCACAATGGCCGGTTCCAGCAGAGGGGTCAGGCCCCAACCCATGGGGTCCATATGTGTGTGGTGCTTGGCCACAGAACTGTGGTCCATATGGTGGTGCTAGGCCGCAAGACGTGCGGTCCATATGTGGTGTACTGGTCCAGGCAGGCAGGCAGCAGCGGTTCGGGCACACAACTGCGGCTACCTGCGCACTCCCCCCGGGCCCAAAAGAAACATGCCGTGAGTGGGGAAGGAAGGACAAAGCAAGCATCAGGGCAAGGTCGCAAGGGTCCACATTATTACAAGGTAATGCAGAGGTGAGGTGCGCAGGAGAGCGAGTGGAGAAAGCTCGTCCCTACCATACGTTCCCCCCCCCCTGTCACCTACTCTACCCTTGCCCTTACCCCGTATCTACAAAATTTACACATTTACAAATCCGTCGCTACGTCCTGTCTTCCCCATATCTCCCCTTAATCCGAATTGGTTAACAATCCCTCTAACCCAAATTTGCCCCCAATTCCAATTCCTCGTCAATCCCTCCTAAGGAGGAAGAGATGGAATCAAAGCACAATGTCACCCCCACGTCATGATGCGTCTTACATCCAAACATTTGCACAAAAAATATATATATATTAGTGTGGAGCAATATCACCTCAGGTGAGTGGGTGCAGATGGTGCGAAGGGATTTCCAATCCTAACTACTTTCTAAATGACTTTAATACACTTTACACTACCCGGGTACTTTCCCTGCCAAACCATTGGCCACTTTACACTATGTGATTCTAAGAACCGAACTCCCATTGAACATACTGTGGTGCTCTCCAATTTGGGGTCTCACTCCCCCGATTCTTCCCTCTGTGCCCTTGCACAATTTTGGGGCTGGGTCGTGTGGCTCCCCTAACAGGTCTACCTACCAGTGCACCTCCGCCACTGTAGTTGCCACCCGAGCTTACCTAGCTCCTCACCCTAACCTACCTGCCTGGGGATGGCCCTCTGGCTCTCTCCCCATCTATGCCCCCTCTGGCATCGGGCTACCCGGGTCCGTCCCTGGATCCTCGGGCCCCACTGAACACTACTGGCTCCCAGAGCCGACCTGCAGCCTCACCTGGCCGACAGACTAACAGTGGCGGAGCGCTCAAACAATCACACCTCAAACAGGCCACACGCCCAGCTATTTCATTTCGCCAATGCACCCATCCAGACACTCCATTCTACCCACGCACCACAGATGTCAATATCCACCACAATTTACCTATACCCTCTACCTACTGTTACGGATCCCGGATTTAGGTGAATTACTATTCATGTCATTGCTTATTAATGTTTATTCTATTAAAGGTTGTTGTGGTTAAATGGTTAGAGAGGCTCCGGATAACAGGAGACCGGAAACGGGATAGTAAACCGGAAGGAGAAGAAAAAAGAGACGAGGTCCGAGAGAAAGTGGCCATCTTCTGCTCCTCGCCCAGCTCCGACGCGAACGGGGTCGATATTGATTAGCGTTGGGAACGCTGAGTTTGAAAAGCCCGTCTGGCGAGAGGAGTTACCTGCGCGGGGTGATTGCCTGTTACGTGTCAGGTTGCCGTGGCTTCCTGGAAGGAACCAAGCGTCCGGCACTGTTCGCCTCGACGCCTCCGAGGGCGTGTACGGGTCGCACCTTGGGCCTCGCGCGCTTTGCGAGCCACGCTTTGCTTTGCCCGCTTTGCTTTGCAAGGAGGTGTGCGCTGCAGCAGCTGTTCCCGGTACGCGACGTGCACGTTTGGAGCACGTCAGCCAGGGGTCCGTTCAACCGCCCGTGTGCGGAGAAGTCGACCTTCACCTTGGTCTGGAGGGGCCCAGAGACATTGTGAGGGACAGTGACCATTGAGGGGTCGTGAGTGGGGAAATATATGAGATGGCCATCTTAGTAATATTGCTGATGGATTGTTGATTGTTGTTGATGGATTGAGAATATATTATTAATTGATCCGGATCCTTGGTGTGGGGTTGCTTATTGACCTGAATTGTTTGTGTCTTTCCTATTGATTGCATTACGAACGCGTATAAATCAGATATCTTTCTGGCGGGGTCCTCCCACGGTCCGGGGGTCACCAAGACCAGGTAGTTACCGGGAGGACCACGTAACACTACTCTTAACCTACCCTACCCAGGTGTTCGTGAAGGGGGTCCATCTTCCTCCATTCACACCCTCGCACCATGCACTCCCACTCCACATATTCCACACTACTCACTCCACACCATCCATTCCGTGCTCCACTCACTCCAGACCATTCATTTCATCCAACCATTCTCCATACACCTGTGCTTCACCTGCACTTGCACACTCACCTGGTGCTCACACACACCTGGTGGCACTTGCACCCTCCTTTCCTCCCAGGCTTCTTCATTCACTACAATGCCATTCACCCAATGCACAATCTCAATTCCTCAATCACACACTGCATCATCTAAGCTACCGAGGTTTCCCTCTAACTTAGTGCTCCCCATCCTCCCTTTAAACTAAGCACATACCACGTCGTTATCAACCATACTAATCTAGGCTACGTCCCCACTACAGGTATGTTGTCACTACTTAAATCTCAAGTCTCCTAACGTCATTTCTCTAAACCCTAACATTAACCAAACCCTCCCTGGCTTGGTTTTCACCGCCATAACCCCATAACCTATTGCTCATGTGTCCGGGCTATGATGTGAGGGATGGTGGATTTACCATCCCTCTACACCATATACCATTTGCCAATCAAATTTGGTGCTCCCCGTCAAAATGGAAAGGAGCTCAAGATTTTATATTGGGTCACTCCTGGTGGAACTTGTTTCCATCTTTTTACTTTGCTTTGGGTGTGCAGCATGGGGATTTGCGATGGCGAGCAATGCTTTGCTCTTGTAGTTTCAGTACCTCTCTTTACCCATGGACGGGCTTAAACATTATTGTTGTTGTTGTTGTTCTAAAGCCCTGGATAGCTCTCTTGGGACAGGCCCGCTGCACGGAGACAGCCGATCAATCTCCCAGGAGATCTTCAAGAGATCCCCCACATCCAATATGATGTACCTCCACCCTCACTTATCCTTCTTTAAACAGTGAAATGCATTGCATCATTCTTTGTCTTGGAAAAATTTGGATGAACAATGTGAAAGTTGAAAAAAAAAAAAACTTTTATTTGAAAACAAACTCCAGCACAGGATGTGGGGGATAAACAAAAAGAAAATAAATACCATTTGCCAACTTTTTCCGCCAGAGGACCGCGTGCGTGATGGCGTTTGCACGGGTCATAGAAAACCACTCTTCCTGCCATTGAGGGAGCTGTGGAACCTATCTTATTTGATTGATGCAATGTAGATTCAAACTATTGGGAACACAGCCTTAATTACACACATAATAATGAGATATCTTTTGAGATCCTAAGGTGTGCTACGTGTTGCTCGTGGACTAGCTATGGGTGCGATCTTTATGTTAGAAAAATGGGGATATTTACAGGGGATTATTTATAAGGGAATATTGCACAAAAATTTACAATGTGGAGGGTTCTAAAAACCGCAACAATATATTGGTTGTACAATTGATTACTATTGTTTTTGTGCTGTTATTCTTGAGTGACCTTAATACAATACTTGTTTTTTTGGTAACTATTGGTGTGGTTTCACCATTGATCTTTGACACACAGAATAACTCATCTTTCTGCCGTGACTCCTCTCGGGGCTCGGAGGTACCTCTCGGTGACCTCTCGGTGACCGGGGTTTGGGGATGAGCACGTAACAACATCCAACCACTTTCAAGCTCAACCACATCATCCTCCACCATACTCAGCCTCTCTTTTAATGTCTCCCTCACTGTCACCTCTTTCAACCTCCACACCTTCATTCTCGGTTGGTACTTCACCTGCCGAGCTCTCCTCGCACCTTTCACCCTTATGTCACAGACAACCAAGTGGTGCTGTGAAACAGCCTCCTCCCCCGGCATCACCTTTGTGTCCCGGAGGTGCCCCCTATCTCGCCTTCGCACCAGCAGGTAGTCAACGGTTGTCGTCTACCCACCTGACGTGTATGTAACAAGCTTATTATCCTCTTTCTGGAACTGAGTATTACCAATCAACAAATCAGCAAACTCCAAAATCCTTTCATCTTCTCCATTTCTCACACCATATCCGTAACCCCCATGAACTCCCTCAAAACCGTCCATACTCCTTCCCACATGTCCATTTAGGTCTCCTCCTACCACAACAACTTCCTCATCTTTCATGTTTTCCATCAGCTTCTCTGTTGCACCCCAGAACTTGGCCTCATCATTGCTCCGACCAACCTGCGGAGCATATCCCGAGATGGCGTTCACCAAGAGCTTTCCAATCATCATTCTCACCATCATCAACCTTTCACTCACTCAAGTCACACTCACCACACTGTCTACGAACTCCTCAGAAAACAGGACACCAACACCATTCACGCCTTCTGGGCACCCTAGCCACACAATCTTGGATTTCTGTCCCTGCCTACCCTTCACCATTCTCACACCACTTCCCTTCCATCTCATCTCCTGCACACAACATATGTCCACTCTTCTTCTGACCAATACTTCCACCACTTCTCCTGATCTCCCTGTCATTGTCCCTACATTCCATGTCCCAAACCTCAGAAACCGATCTCCACATCGGGCATCAGACTTTTCGTCGTCATAAATGGAGTGATTTCCACCCTTGCTTTGATCGGGTTCCCCACCTTGAGTTTTGACGAGAGGGAGTGGGCTACCCACGGGGTACTTTGGGCTGTACCCTGCCCATATGTAGCTGTAATTGTTATGGTTGATCATTGAGATCATTGATGAAGACCAGAAAAAGCACAGGGCCCAGAACACTACCTTGGGGAACTCCAGCCAGAACAGGAAGGGGAGTTGAGAGAAATCCATTCAGGGGCACACAATGACTATGACCAGAGAGGAAGTCTGCAAGCCATGTGTGGAGATTTCCATTGATACCATAGGAGGAGAGTTTGGTGAGCAGATCTGAGTGCCAGATCGTATTGAAGGCACGTGGTATGTCAAGGGAGACAGCTCTGATTTCCTGTTTGGCATTGAGGACCTCCATCCATTGTTGAGACAGCAGAAGCAACATGTCCAGAGTAGAACGACCTGGTCTGAATCCGAATTGATGATCGGAGATCAAGCCATTGGAGAAGAGGAAGGATTTGATATCCGAAGCAATTATGGATTCCATGCCCTTGCTGATAATTGGGAGCAGGCCGATTCGTCTGTAGTTGCAAGGATCTGTTTTTGCACATTTTTTGTGCAAAGCGGTAATGTTTGCTCCATTGAGGCTGCCCTTGCAAACCATGGCGTTACAGTAGACAGAGCTGCCTTTTTGTTTTCACGTACCCATTTGTTGATTGACCTGCAGTTGATTGATTTGACTTTTTTTTGTGATATTGGCACTCTAACCCGATTTCTCGCTCCACCCTCCTTTTCTTCCCTCTCTCCTCCCTGCTCCTCGCTCCGCCACCACTGCTCACCACCCTCCCTCTTTGCCCCCCTCCCTCTCTCCACCTGTCCCCCTCCACCCTCCCTTCTCTGCTCCCTCATTTCTCTATCTCCCCTCCACCCTCCGTCCTCTCTCTCCCTTCCCCCCTTCCCCTTCCTTCCACCCTCCTCTCCCTTCCCTTTCCTCCTCCCCTTCCCCTCCTCATCCCTCCTCTCCTCCCCTCCCCTCTCTCCCTTCTCTCCTCCCCCCCTCCTTATTCATATTCCCGTCAGGAAGCGACTCATTGTTACCTGGCAACGCCGGTATTTTTGCTGGTTTCAAATAAACCAGTGTCTCAAAGCAATCTGTTCACATTTAAGACAGCTTTGAGATTTAGAGTACTTCAAAATAATTTAATACTTGCATTATTTGCGAACTGTTATCTCCACCCAGGTCATCTATCTATAATTCCACTAATCTCTGTGTGTATGTTTGTATGTATGTTTGTATGTATGTTTGTCTGTGACCGCTGTTTCTCGACAACTACCGGTCCGATATACTTGAAACTTGCCAGGTATATTGCTGGGGACCCGAGGATGTGCCTTTTCAAGGTTTTAAATTAATCGCAGAAGTAGTTACCGAGCTATGTCCAAAAAACGATTCAACCAATCAGAGAGCAGCGAGCTATCACGTGTGCCGAACGTGGCGAACAGACTCTGCCTCGGATGGCACATTTGAGAGCGTATTCATTTATTTCCCGTCGGCAAACTATGTTGGCGCTATGTTGGCGTTAAACTATGTTTTAAAGCTAATTAAAACTAATTTGCGATTCTTTCGCTTTGCGATGCGATTTGCGATTGCGTTAAACTCGCTCGGGCGTTAAACTATGTTTTAAAACTAATTACAACTAATTTGCGATTCTTTCGCTTTCCTGCGCATTTGTGCACGCTATGGCGATTTCTTTACCAAACTCCGCAAGCCGTTAGCTTTGGACCAAACCATTTCATGTAAATAGAGGGGGGGGGATTGTCACCGTACTCGCAAGCCGTTCGCTTTGGACCAAACCATTTCATGTAAATAGAGGGGGGGGGGGGGGGGGATTGTCACCGTACTCGCAAGCCGTTCGCTTTGGACCAAACCATTTCATGTAAATAGAGGGGGGGGGGGATTGTCACCGTACTCGCAAGCCGTTCGCTTTGGACCAAACCATTGCATGTAAATAGAGGGGGGGGATATACTTTTAGATATATATATAGTACGGGCATGCCCTAGTACTATCTAAATTCAACTAAATTATCAAACAATCCCGGCTATGCCGCTGTTAGACTTTCGGTCTTGTTTAATGTAAACCTGTTTGTGCAATCAGCATTGGGGGACACATGAAATATGTAAACTTTTTCTTTGACTCCCAGTTTATGCCCCAGGATTTCGTGTCATGGGGCAAAATGGAAAGGAGCTCAAGATGTTATATTGGGTCAATTCCTGCTGGAACTTGTTTCCATCTTTTTACTTTGCTTTGGGTGTGCAGCATGGGGATTTGCGATGGCGAGAAATGCTTTGCTCTTGTAGTTTCAGTACCTCTCTTTACCCATGGACGGGTTTAAGCATAATTATTGTTGTTGTTCTAAATCCCTGGATAGCTCTCTTGGGACAGGCCCGCTGCACGGAGACAGGCGATCAATCTCCCAGGAGATCTTCAAGAGATCCCCCAAATCCAATATGATGTACCTCCACCCTCACTTATCCTTCTTTAAACAGTGAAATGCATTGCATAATTCTTTGTCTTGGAAAGATTTGGATGAACAATATGAAAGTTGAAAAAAAAAACTTTTATTTGAAAACAAACTCCAACACAGGATGTGGGGGATAAACAAAAATAAAATAAACAAAATCACACTGCAGGCAGGTTGGTGGTCTTTCTGTCTTCTGCCGACTCCTCTCCGGCCAAGCTCCCCCAGCTCTGTCTGTGCTCTGTCCACCAAATATTCCTACAGGTCGCACAAGATCTGCCAGCAACCCCCTTCTGGTGAAACTGCCAAAATCAAGACTCTATGCTCACCTTCACTCTTTAATTCTTCTTTTCTCCCGCCTCTGGAACAAACTCCCTCGCTCTCTTCAATCCCACTCCTCCCTCCAGGTCTTTAAAACAGCTGTTCACCACCATCTCTTATCTTCCCCCCAATCTCTTATCTTCCCCCATCCAAAACCTTCATCTTTTCTCCCTCTGTCAATTCACCCCAGATCCACTTTTTTGAAATCTTCGACTTCTTTCCTGGTAGTCTGAGCAGTGTCCATGTGTATTATACCTCTCCCACTGCCCACCCCCCTTCCCACACCTCCCCACCCCCTCCCCCCTTCCCATACCTCCCCACCCCAAGCCCTCTTCCTCTCACAGATCTCCCGATGTCCCTGTTCTCCACTGTTGTACTTGTGTGCTTCCCTCTCTCTCCCCATCTTGTCTCCCGCTCCCTTTACTGTATGTTTTTTGTGTCCGCTTGTTTTTTTGTGATTAATGTTAGCCCTTCCACGAGCCTCGATGTTGTGTACAAAAACCCCCCCCCCCCACTGGTCAGCAAAACGAACAAAATGTGGAAATTGTTTTTTTCCCAACAACAATTTGGTCTTTCTTAAGAAAAGAATATGTTTAATTCTGAAATGTTCATTTGAACATAATTCAAGTTGTAATGAACAAAATTTCAGAACCTGCAGTTTGGACATCGACTATCGATGTGAAGTATTAGGTAACTTCTCTTATCTTCTCTTATCTACCATCACTTTTCTTCCTCCATCCAAAACTTGATCTTTTCTACCCCTGTTAATACACTCCAAATCCACCTTTTTCAAATTCCGTTTTTCTCCTGATTGTCCAAGTCGTGTTTATTTGTTTTGCACCGTTTCTCCTCTCCCCCCCCCCACCCCCTCCTCCCCCATCCCCCTCCCCCCTCTTCCTTCTGCAGATCTACAAAAGTCCCTGTTCTCTTCTGTTGTTATGCTTTCCTCTCTCCCCCTCTTGTCGCCCACTCCCTCTATTTTATGTCTTGTGTTTTCTGTTTATGTCTTTGTGCTTTTTGTGTTGCTCTTACACAAGCCTCGACTTTGTAGACAATAAAATAAAATGTCGACTTGTGTGCAGGTGAAGGTGATCTGGAAGAGGGAACTAATTTCAAAATGGATATTCCTCAAAACCTTTAGAACTCACCTATTCCGATAAAACAGGAAAACGATGCATCAACATCAGAATCCAGCAGTATTTCCCTGCCTAATGCCCACCAACTAATGCCAGCAGAGGAGATGCCAGTTTCATGAACATCCAAGGAGCAGGGGGTCAGAAGGTTATTATGTGGGGGAGGTTTAGGGGAATTGTCACCTAAGTGTACAAGGAGAGGTTGAGGGCCAGGTATGAGCAATTTGGCAAAGAAGGGGAAGAAATGGAGAAGGAATGGTAGAAGTGTGGAGAGGCATTCAAGGGAATTGCAGAAGATTAAGGATGGAAGCGGTACGCTCGTGACAAAGACGGTTGCATGATTGAAGGTGTGTGTAGGATATTTCAAAGAGCTGTTTAATCAGGAAGGAAGCAGCAGCGAGCTGTAGCTGCAGAGTTAAATAGAGAGAAAAGTAGAGATCATGGAAAAGGAAGTGCGGACGGCATTGAAGAGGATGAAATAGGGAAGGGCGCCAGGTGTTGACGAGGCATTACACAAATAATAATAATAATAATAATAATTCATTTATTTTGTATAGCGCTTTTCCAGAAGCCCAAAGGCGCTTTGACAGAGTGGCAAACATAATGCATAACAATACATGAAAACAACAATTGCAAAAAGACAAGAATCAATAGGGAAATATTTAAAGCAAAAGGAGGGAGAAGGAGAAGAGATAGTCAGGGGTTAAATGCTGTGGGTTGAATGTTGAATGCAGTGTTGAACAGGTGGGTCTTTAGTGATGTTTTGAATGTGGTGAGTGAGGAGGAGTCTCTGATGGTGTGAGGTAGTGAGTTCCAGAGGGTGGGAGCAGCGATGGAGAAGGCCCTGTCCCACCAGGATCTGAATTTGGTCCGGATGGAGGGGGTCAGGAGGTTGGTACCAGCAGAGCGGAGGTTGCGGGTGGGAGTGTGTCTGGAGAGGAGGTCAGCCAGGTAGGATGGGGCCAGGTTATGGAGGGCTTTGTATGTCAAGAGGAGGATTTTGTACTGGATTCTCTGGGGGATGGGGAGCCAGTGAAGCTTGTAAAGGACGGGGGTGATGTGGTCACGGGTCCCGGAATGGGTGAGTAGATGGGCAGCGGAGTTCTGAATGTATTGGAGTTTATTGGTGATTTTTGAGGGTGAACCATAGAGGAGGCTATTGCAGTAGTCCAGACGGGAGGTGATGAAGGCGTGGATGAGGGTTTCTGCAGCCGTGGAGGAGAGGGATGAGCGGAGATGGGCAATGTTTTTCAGGTGAAAGAAGGCTGACTTTGTGATCTGTTTCGTGTATTTGTCGAAGGAAAGGGTTTGGTCAAAGATGACGCCAAGATTCCGGATGTGAGGGGAGGTGGATACTGGGATACCGTCGATGTTGAGGGCAAAGTTATGGGTGGATTTTGTGAGTGATACAAATGATACTTGCATCGGGAGAAGTCGGAGTCAGGTGGACAAAGAGGTTCTTGAATGAATGTATGAGAGAGTTTGGAGAAGCCTCTGTGGGATTGGCTCATTTGCAAAGCAGTGTGTAAACTGTCATGGGGTGGCCCGATGTGTGTGAATGGAGTGAGAATGATTGTGTAGCTGATTGTGCGAATAATTGGTGTGCGAGGGTAAGTGAGATGGCCGGTGTGTGTAAGTTGTGTGTGCTGGTCTGCGAGGCAGCTTCTGAGCGTGCATGGTTTGGGGGAAGTACCATGATGTAAGAGTGGGCGTGGTCAAGGTTATGGGGAGGGGCGTATGTATGTGTGTGACTTCTGCAGCATAAGCAGTGAATATGGAGAACACGTCGGGGTTCCCTGCAGGAAATCCGCCGAATGCCAGTGCGAAATTTTAAATTAACTGGTAGACTACGGATGCACCGTCAAACTTCTCCACAGAGAAGGGCTTGCTGAGGTTAGAATATTGAGTATGGAAGCAGCTTAAATGCTGCAACGCCAGAGCAATCGCTGCTGTTTGTACGCGCTGGGCACCCAAGGAGAAGCTTCCTGCCTGTTCATGCCATGGAGGGATCGCCTGCCGAGATCAATTGTGTTGCTATGTTTGGCGGTCTCAATCGGTGTCAGTCGTTGCTCAACATCTTTTCTGGCCGGGGACCTATCCACGGCACGGCGGCCTGCAGGTCCAGAGGTCCGGGAGAGTCCGAGAAGTCGCACACGTGATGCACCCCAAACCCCGTGTCTGCAACAATATTTTCACACTGCCGGTTTGGCAGTCAAACAACATTGAAAATCATTCCAAACAGGAAACTTAATGTTCAGAATGACATCATAAAGGACACAAACGACAGGCACAAATAACTAATGTAACGTGTAAGAAAGATAGAGTGAGGTAATAGACACTACACTACAATGCAAGTAAATTCCAGATTTTTTTTTTTTGAAAGGATTTTTGCAATCTTTACTTCATTTGAATTGAATTAAATATTTGAACACTGTTGAACATAAATCGTCTTCTTGTTTATTCCAATAACCTCCTTTATCGCAGCATTTGGACATGTCAAATAGGGTGGTGCATAAGGATGATGTGAAAGACTGCTTTAATCGTGCTTAACCCTCTGGAGTCTACAAGCCGATTCTATCGGCTTCACGCATGCGCCGAAACGTCTGCAAGCCGAATTTGTAGGCTCTAACCGCATTCAAATTTACCGTGCAATTACCGCCTCCTGGATTCGATGTGCATCATGGGAATAGACTCCAGAGGGTTAACATCCGGAATTTTTCTTTAACAATCTTTCACTTAATTGTTATATTTGAATTGAAGTATACATTGTGTGGCGTAACATGTTCTATGAACTCTCTAGATGGTTCTCAATCTCATTTCCCTGCAAAAGACTGATGCTGATTTCTACACAGGTGATGGCTGTCCTGTAAATGTGGAAGGCAGACAACATGACAACGATTCATCTGTCACAGAAGATTCAAAATGTGCTTCTGCAAAGGAAGGTTCAGATGATATTCACATGACAAACGGAAGTGCTTCCTGTTTTGCATCTGGTGAGTGGAAACGTAAAAACATTAACATGCAATCTTTTGTATTGAGAAAATATAAATTTTCAGAAAAGTGTCAAATACTTTGCATTTTGATTTTGACAAAAAAAAAGAAAATATTGTGTTCTTTGTTTCTGTAGAACAATGGAGAAATAATATGGGACAAATAAGGTCCAGTCGCAGCTTGACGGTGAGGAAGAAGCCTTTTTTGAAGAAGCAATCACAAGATGAAGACTCATTTCCGAAGAAATACAAGTGCATGTCTGGGCCTCGCAACACCAAGATGAATATTAAATTAAACAAACTCAAAAAGGTTCGAGAAAAGCAAATTTGTTACAAGTGTAATGTGTGCAGAATGGATTTTGTTTCAACGAGTGACGTCAAAATACACATGAGGATCCACATTGGAAAACGCCCCCACAAGTGCTCTGTTTGTGATAAAGCTTTCTTGACAAAAGGTAATTTGAAGACACATGTGATGGTCCACGCAGGAGAGCGGCCTCACAAATGCTCGATATGTGACAAAGGTTTCTTGCGAAAATTGCATTTGAAATCACATATGAGGATCCATACAGGAGAGCGTCCTTACAGCTGCTCCATATGTGATAAAAGTTTCTCTCACAACAGTTTGAAATTACATATGAGGATCCATACAGGAGAGCGTCCTTTCAGCTGCTCGATATGTGATAAAAGTTTCTCTCACAACAGTTTGAAATTACATATGAGGATCCACACAGGAGAGCGACCTTACAGCTGCTCGATATGTGACAAATGTTTCTCTCAGAAAGGTGATTTGAATAGGCATATGAGGATCCATACAGGAGAGCGTCCTCACAAATGCTCAATATGTGATAAATGTTTCTCTGGAAAAGGCGATTTGAAAAGGCATATGATGATCCATACAGGAGAGCGTCCTCACAAATGCTCAATATGTGATAAAGGTTTCCTTGGAAAAGGTGATTTGAATAGGCATATGAGGATCCATACAGGAGATTGTCCTCACAAATGCTCGATATGTGACAAAGGTTTCCACAGAAATGGTCAATTGAAAACGCATATGAGGATCCATACGGGAGAACGTCCTCACGAATGCAAGATATGTGACAAAGGTTTCACTGGAAAAGGCGATTTGAAAACGCACATGATGATCCATACAGGAGAGTATCCTTGCAAATGCTCGATATGTGATAAAGGTTTCCCTAGCTACAGTAAATTGAAATTACATGTGAGGATCCACACAAGAGAGCGACCTTACAAATGCTCAAAAAAACAACAACATGCATTTTAAGGCCATTTTCCCTGCTCGAGCAGGGGTTGGCCTTGCGGTCACCATGACGATCTTCTCCATTTTGTCCTATTTTCTGCATCTCCCCTTGTTAACCCCTGCCCGCATTTGTTCTTCCACCATCTTTAGCCAAGTCTTTCTCTGTCTTCCCCATCCTCTACTCCCTTCTACATTCATTTCCATCAGTCTTCTCAACCAGTCAGTTTCATCCTTCCTCAACACATGACCAAACCATCTCAACCTGTTCCTCTTCACAACATCAATCACAGGCTCTATTCCCGCAAATCTAGCTCCAGACCTAATTTAAAATCTAATCTAATCGAATCAAATCTAAAACAAAACTCTGGACCTTACAAATGCTCGATAGGTGATAAAGGCTTCTCTAACAACAGCAAATTGAAATTACATATGAGGATCCATACAGGAGAGCGACCACACAAATGCTCGATATGTGACAAAGGTTTCTCTCAAAAAAGCAATTTGAAATTACATACAAGGGTCCATACAGGAGAGCTGAAATCTGAAACAGCAGGATCTGAAAAATGACGTCAAGAGTATTTTGAAATTGAAGAAACCTGAAATTGTACCAGTGATAGTCGGAGCAACAGGGACTCCGGATGATCAAGAAAACCCCCACTGAGCACTTAAAAGCATTCTGGGGAATATTATGACAAACAAGATACAGGTGGAGGCTTTTAGATGTTCAGTGAGGATTCTAAAACGGGCCCTTGGAACAAATCTATGAGAATTAAATTTCACAAAGTGGTTCATGAATAATGACCCTTCACCGAAAAAGGAGGTGGAGATTTTGAGTTCAGGGAGAACTTACTCGCACCTCCTAAAACCCGCATATGGAGATAACAACCAACGAGAGCGTCCTTACAAAAGTTATTTTTTGACGAGGATTTTATTTCTCAACGGAGCGTGAACTTCCACAGTGCAACCCACGCTGGAGTGCTCACGTAAAAAAAATGCTCTGACTTGGGAAGAGTTTTTCTGTTAAAGGTTTGTTAAATTCACGTAGCATTACCCGTGCCAGGTTGTGCATGCTCCTCTTGTATGCGTTCCCCAGCAGTAGACGAGATATTCAGTGAACCAGCAAGGAGAAAGCTATCGTGAAAGCGTACATCCATTTGGGCATATTCCTTGTGAGCACAACTCCTCAGAGAACCACCTGTAACTCCGGGCAACCAGCCAGCACCCCTGATCCCCTTGATGAAAGCCATACGGCTGGCTGTTAACAGAATATCCACAACAATGACTGCAAACCTGCGCCCAAAGGTAACAAGAATCTCAGGATGCTAAGCCCATCCACGTACATGCTACTCAAACTAAATTTATAGAAAACGACAGGGAAAAAAATGTTGAATTTATTAATTTGGTTCTCCATATTCTCACAACCAAAATTAAAAATGTGATGCCAATAATTCAAACTCGCTCCTCACCCCTCCCTTTCAAAACTACCCCCTCACACCTCCCCTTCAAATCTCCACCCTACTATTTTTCTCCATTTCTCCCCCCTCCCACCTCCTCCTCAAAGCTGCCTCCTCCCCACTTCCCCTCCCTTCCATCACATACCTCTACCGCTCCCCTTATTTTGTGTGTTATGTGTCGGTTTGACTCTTTGTGTGATTAATGTTCGCTCTTGCACGAGCCTCGATCTTGTATACAAAAAAAAAAAAAATCTGCTTAACAGATACCTTCCTCCTTCAAGATGTCTCTGATTCCTTAATATCTCTTCCTGGTTTCTCCCTCCTCCGGTATGATAGGCCCGAGCCTTGTCCTGGTGGTGGGGTTGCTATCTTTATCAAAGACTCTCTTCCTCACTCTCCTTGCACTGCCCTCTCTCCACCCCACCCCCAAGAGTACCTCTGGCTTCGGCGTCTTCTCCGCTCCCACCTTTTGTTCATATGTGTTCTGTACCGTCCTCCAAACAGTGATGACTCAATTTACATTTCGCTGTCTGACAACATGGACTAACTTCTATCCACTCATCCCAACTCTCTCTTCCTCATATATGGCGACTTGAACTGTCATCATGCCAACTGACTGGGTGTGGGTTCCTCTCACACCAGCGATGAGACCTCAGCAAAGGACTTCTGCGACTCACTGGGACTGACACAATCTGTCAATTTCCCGACCTGGATCTCAGCAAACGGAGTATTTTCTCTTCTCGACTGGGTTATGACTGACTTCCCTGCAAATGTCTGCTGCTCTTCTTCTGCTCCAATCGGTTCTTCTGATCATTTCCTTGTTAAAGTGAACATCTCTGGCCAATCACAGAGAGCCACCTCGGCACCGATGAGTCTGGCATTTAACTCAGGCTGACTGGCATTGTTTTCAAGCAGCCATCAATCATCTGGACTGGTCTCCCATCTTTACTGCCTCTGACATCAACTCTTCCTGGGAATTCTTCCAAAGTAAACTGCTCTCTCATGCATAGATTTATCCCATCTCCTCTTCATTTGTCACACCCTTCCTCCCGTCCATGATGCACTGAAGCTTGTAGTGAGGCAGTTGCCATGAAGCAACTTGCCATCACCTCATGGAAGGCAAATCCAACTGAAGGTAATCTCAGTTCCTTTCACAAAGCTCAGAACAAGTGTATCTACCCTCAGGAGAGCCAGGAAACAGTATCTCTCTGCTCTCAAGACTGAATTCTCAAACCTGTCGCCCTCCTCCAAATCCTGGTAGCATCTGGTCAAATCTGTTTCTGGTGTTTGTTCCCCCATCCATCCCCTCCCTTACCTCAAAGGGCTACACAGCTGACACCGCACGTGAAAAAGCCGAATGCCTCAACTCTGTGTTTGCGTCAAAATCTTGTGTCCCAAACCCATCTCTCTCTGTATTCACCGTACTCAGTCGTACCCAGCTGCTCCTGGACTCTGTGTCCTTCTCTCCTGACAAGGTGGAGAACTTTTGTCAAACCTTGACTCTGATTCTGCAACTGGACCAGACTGCATCAGCCCACGGGTCCTAAAATCCTTCTCTGCCTCTTTACCTCACCCTTTCTCTGTTCTCTTCACCCTCTATTTTGTTCAAGGTCATCTGTCATCTGCTTGGAAATCAGCCAACATTACCGCAATGCACAAAAAGGTGCAAAAACAGATCCTTGAAACTACAGACTAATCAGCCTGCTCCAAACAATCAGCAAGGTCATGGAATCGATCATCGCTTCTGACATCAAATCCTTCCTCATCTCTAATGGCTTGATCTTGGATCATAAATTTGATTTCTTAGCAGGACGTTCTACTTGGACATGCTGATTCTGCTCTCTCAACAATGGATGGAGATACTTCATGCCAAACAATAAATCAGAGCCGTCTCCCTCGACAGAACACATGCCTTAGATACGGTCTAGCACCCTGCTCTGCTCACCAAACTCAATGGAAATGTCCACGCATGGCTTGCAGACCTCCTCTTGGTGGTCTTTCTGTCTTCGACCGACTCCTCTTCGGCCTTGCTTCCCCAGCTCTCTCTGTGCTCTGTCCCACAAATGTTCCTACAGGTCGCACAAGATCTACCAGCAACCCTCTTGTGGTTAAGCTGCCAAAATCAAGACTCTCTATTCACCTTCACTCTTTCATTCCTCTTTTCTCCTGCCTCTTGAACAAACTCCCTCACTCTTTTTCAATCCCACTCCTCCCTCCAGGCCTTTAAAACAGCTGTTCACTACCATTTCTTATCTTCTCCCATCCAAAACCTTGATCTTTTCTTCCCCCGTTAATTCACCCCAGATCCACTTTTTTGAAATTCTGACCACTCCTGGATGTCCGAGCAGTGTCCATGTGGTTTTTTTTTTTTTTACCTCTCCCGCCCCCTTCCCCATGCTTCCTCCCCCAAGCCCTCTCCCTCCCACAGATCTCCCAATGTCCCTGCTCTCCATCTTCTCTCCCGATCCTTCCTTTTGTCATATGTTTGATGTGTCAGTTTGTCTTTTTGTGATCAATGTTAGCTCTTACACGAACCTCGATCTTGTGTACAAAAAAGAAAAAATGGTAACATAACTTACTCTCTCAATCTGTACTTGGATCTCAACGTGCTTCTTTCAGGGCCTTTCTTCGAATGCAGTTTTGTTATTCTTGTCTCTGTCCTTCCCATGTATCCAGCCAAGTTCCATTTGCGTTTTTTGATTGTGACCACTGACCAGTGTCTAGAAAATTTGTTTTCCATCTGATTTAGTTGTTTTTCTGGTCCCGTTTTAGTTCTGCTCAGATGGAATCTTTCCATGGCAGTTTGGACATCAATTTTTACTCGATCTTTGCTGTCGTCCATGTTTCATTGCCATGTGTGATATTGGGAGAACACCCTTGTTGTAAAATTGTTTATCAAAAGAAGAGTCCTGCCTATGTTTTTCCTTAAACTTTAATTTGTTCAGGGTTTCACAATAAAGAGAGGTCCTCAAAGCACAAATGCACTGCCTGTGTTTTTGTGAATATTGTCACGCGATTGCCCTCGGTTAGGACTGGGGAATAGCGGATGGAAACGAGCTTAACGAGGCGTCCGGGTCAATGGTGGATTTGCTATACACACGCGGGTGGAAGAACGAAAGAGGAAGAAGAAGCGGCGAGATTTACCTGGCAGTCCGCGCGCATTCTCCAACCTGCGAAGTGATTAGATTCACACGAACACTGAATTATGTACAAAAAGAAATAAGGTTTTATTGCCACGGATGCCAACAAGAATGGGCCGGCAAAATAAAGGTCCTAAATCGGGACGTTCCCACACCTCACTTCAAATACACGGACGAAGGAATATTCAAATAAAATAATCATTGTGTTGGGGTTTGTGTGGTGCGAGTTTAGCTTTTGTGATTCGTAAAGAATCGTCAGGCATCGAGCGCGTTCGTGCGACGCAGCGCTGGTGTTGGCGAGAACTGCCTGGTCGTAGGCGCTGAGCAGCCCTCAGCGCGCCCATGCGATCACTCGTCAGGTCCCGTGCGTGAATGCAGTAAAGGAGGATCGTCAGCGCTCCAACAGCAAGCCTAGCTCGTCATTCGTATGTGAGCACAGGGGAAAAGAATCGTCGGCGCTCCGTCTCTCCACCAAAGTCTGAAGGCAAGAACAGGTCCAAGCGCAAAATATGCCAAGAATTGAAGAGAGGCAGAGGCGAAGAGAGAAAATGTCGGTCAGCGAGTCGTTTTACTGATCGTCTTCTGACGTCACCCTCTATCTCTCCCAATCATTGTGTCATTTATTGGTGGTCTTTCGCGCATTCTTGCATCACCGGCGCTTGTCCTTCAATCAGCGCGTCGCTTGTTGTGGCTCTTTCGCGCCTTCCTTACCGATTGGCCGAGGTGTCATCGGTCGGTGGCCAATCAGTGTCGCTCCTTTACCTTGCTTACTCCCAATCCCGGGGAAGCTTTTTGTCCCTTCCCTGACCAATCACACGTCCTTCCCTGCTCTGCCAATTGGTGGCATGCTCTTTGCTTGCCCCTCCCCTGGCCAATCACGAGTTCTCCCTGGATGTGGCTCTCAGCCGGCCTGGTCAATGTTTGATCGCCACGGTGTACCACTGTGCGGCCGCTTGCTGTCGGTCTTTTCGGTCAGTCATTGTGGCGGCGGGGGAATTAATGTGGTGCATTAATGGATCTAGCTCATGTATGTGGTGTGTTGCCATAAGGGACAATGGATGGAGCACAGAGGTTTCACACACAGGGGAAGTATCATAGTCCCTAGTCTACCTATCACCGGATCATCCTCGTATGATCACAAGTACACACTTGATCCGACAAACCACCTAAACACAGAACTTATCACATTGAGATTGTTCTCACTGGACAGACGAAGCATGATACCTATGCAGATCTACCTGGATCTATATATGCCTACACAACCGACATAACACAGCCCCATCCCCAACCCTCCGCCCCCCTGGAACTGTAGCCCCTGCTAGGTTCACTGCATGCGCTACTATTCCAGTCTTAGCACTTACGGTCTCACACCTAATTACCCTATGAAATAAATCAGGAGGGCTGTGGGAAGTGAGCCGAAGCTACCGACATCGGCTCCTTAACATGCTCATCCCCTTTACAATTATGCATTTCAAATATTTACAATGATTCTAATTTATTGTTCCTGCAGAGGAAGGGAAACGAGCAACACGCAAAACGAACAACCACAAACTTAACCTTAACATGCAAAAACTCAAAAATTCTACAAACATTTATACAACCCCTTCCTACAGACCGCGTCCCACGGTGGATGCCACAAGACTAAACGTTACCTTCGGGGCTGTCCCAATGCACCCCAAAATTTCCGTGGGCCCTTTCCTGGTGTTACAGGTGAGTGACTTGGCTCGGTGGATTTCGCCCACATTCATTCAACACAAACCCATAACCACTCATACACATTCCATCAACCAAACATTTCAAAAGTCAACAAAGCACTTAATCCATCCCCCTGCAGGACCTGTCATCTCACATGTGTGTGTTGCTCTCAACTAGGCAGCGGGGAGGTACCGCACAATCAAGATGGTGGGGGCACTTCAGGCTGTGGTGCCCGCAGTCCAAACGCAAGTCACTTGACTTACAAATTCATTGCCCCCCCCCCCCTTTACCTCTTCGCCCCGTGACAGTCAAACAGCCCCTTTCCGCCGTTACCCCGCTGGTGGGGGTCTCCACACTCCAGGGTCTGTTGCCTCCTGCTTCCACGCAGCTACACGGGTCGTCAGGAGTCTTCTAACCCAAGGCGCCCAATCAGACCCTCCACCGACGGGCTCCAATTTCCAGTCACCACTGATTGTCAGGGGTAATTGCCGCAGAGGGGGGTCGCAGTCATCGCTCCTCAGAGCTTGATCTGTACCTGCGGACACGCACACCTTCCCCACTCACAAAATCCCCAAAACACATTTCCTCCCCTGCTGCCATTCAATTTTCAAACAAATTTCCAGAGCAGATGTTTAAAAAGAGTCGTTTCCAAACGTTGCTGCCATGGCCTGCCATGATGTGAAATCCCATATTCACATTTAACCAATACTTTTCATAATCACAGTAATCATCACTCATCCATAATCTCAAACCTCACCACCACATAAATACACATCACCTTCACACAAAAACAAACGCCCACCCACAAGACACTGTGTTGCATACATTCCACCCCTCACCGACCATGCCATCAATTTTGAAGACCACATCAGTCACCTGCCGAAGTACCACCCCTGGGCCCTTCTTGGGTGAGGTGAGTTTTGGACACACCCCCTTCCTCCTCCGGGGCCAGTGGAGCCCAATAAGGTCTCCGGGGAGGAACCGAGGTGTGTGTGCCCGAACGTCATACCGCACTTTCATATGTGAGGAAGCCAAGCCAATTTGCTTCCTTGCAAACTCGTGAGCCCTTTCTATGCTCTTTCTCAAATTGGTTGCATAGCCTTCCACAGATGCTTCACCCGGTTCCTCTGGTGACAGTCCCATCAACAAATCTGTGGGGACTCGCATCTCCCTACCGAACATCAACACGGCGGGGGTGCACCAAGTGGTCCCATGCTGTCGGGTCCTGCATGCCATCAGTACAAAGGGGAGGTGGTCATCCCAATCCTGCTGGTTTTTGGATGTAAAGAGGGCCAATTGTGTCAAAAGGGTCCGGTTAAACCTCTCCACCATCCCATCCGATTGAGGCCTAAGAGAGGTCGTCCTGGTCTTGTGAATTTGGAGGATCTCACACATCGACCGCAGGAGCACGGTTTCAAAGTTCTGGTCCCGGTCGGTGTGTAGCTCCCTGGGAACGCCAAATCGGGAGAAGAATCCCTCAACTCGTACCCGAGCTACCAGCCGGGCTTCCTGGTTGGGTAATTGGTAGGCTTCTGGCCACTTGGTAAAATAGTCCATTGCCACCATAATGTACCGGTTCCCTTGGCGGGTGACTGGCAGGGGGCCACTACATCTACTGCCACTCGCTCAAGTGGTGCTCCCATGTTGTACACCTGGAGCGGGGCCTTGCGCGCACGTGGGGGTCCCTTCTTACCGCAGCAGAGGTCGCAGGATCTCACCCAATCTTGAATGTCCCTGCCCGAATTCACCCAGTAGAACTTTTGCCGCAATTTGGACAAAGTTTTGGCCACGCCCAAATGTCCCATTGTCCTAGTCCCATGTACGTGCCCCATAACCACTTCCTTCAATTTGTTTGGTACAATTATCAACCGAAGCTACATTGCCCGTTGGTGTGACCCATTTCCAATACAAATGGCCATCTTTCAACCCCAACATTTTGCCACTGTGCCCAATAGGCCTTCACCTGGGCCCCGTGTGGAGCAATCTCCTCCCAAGAAGGTCTTTTGTCCTCCTTTAGCCAATGAAAAAGGGGCCCCAAAACAGGATCCTCCCTTTGACTCTCTCGCTAATTCACATCGCCCAATTCAGGTGGGAGTTGTGGCAAAGTTTGCCTTGTCACTCTCGCTGCATATCGGCATGCATCAATTTGATCCTGCCCAATTGGATTCTTGGCTTCCTGTCTATCACAAAAATTGCACTGTGCCTCCAAACAGGGCCACCAAGAGAGCGCGTCTGCATTGGCATGTGCTTTGTCGGGCCGATGTTACACAGTGACATTATACTGCTGCAGCCTCTCAAGCCACCTGGCAATTTGTCCCTTCGGCTCTTTGAACCGAAGAAGCCGTTGCAAGAAGGCATGAGCCACTCGGATCACAAACTCCCTCCCACAAAGGTAAGGGTGAAAGTGTCCAACTGCCGAGAGTAGGGCCAATTTATTTGCATGTAACGCAATAATTTCGCTCGGGCCTCGAAAGCGCCTGACTGTAATACGCAATAACCCTCTCGACTCACTGTTGCATTTATGACAACAGAGCTCCCAATCCTTCCGGACTTGCACCCGTATCAAGGATGTAACTGCCATCATCCTTCGGTTTTGCCAAAACTGGGTCCTCCACCCGACATTGTTTTAAGTGACTGAATGCTTCGATGCAGCTCTCTCACCATATTAATCGGGCTCTTTTCTCTGTCAATTTGTGCAAGGGTCTTGCGATTTCTGCAAAATTTGCCACAAATCTCCTGTCGTAGGAGCAGAGGCCCAAAAATCCTCTGACTTCCCTTACATTTTTGAGGGTGGGCCACTCTTTTACAGATTTTACCTTTCCAGGGTCAGTGGCCATGCCGCTCTCGCTAATCACGCGACGTTGGTAAGTCACCTCTCTCCTGAAAATTTTACACTTGCTCGGATTCAATTTCAACCCAGCACCCCTTAACCTATCAAATACCTCTGACAAATTTTTAGCAGCATGTTCAAATGGGGGAGCGTGGACCAATACGTCATCCAGATAGACGAGGCAAGTCTGCCATGGTAAACCAATTAAAACACGTTCCATCAGATGCTCAAACGTGGCAGGGGCATTGCACAATCCAAAAGACATAACGACAAACTGCCAGAGACCCTTTCCTGTGGTGAATGCTGTTTTCTCCCTCACCTCTTTATCCATTTCCCCCTGCCAATAACCACTCTTTAAATCCAATGTGGAGAACCATTTTGAGCCTGAAACGGCATCGAGGGTGTCGTCAATCTTTGGCAAGGGATACGAGTCTTTGAGTGTCACGTGATTGAGCTGGCGGTAATCCATACAGAACCGAGTGGTCCTGTCCTCTTTTTCACCAGGACAATTGGTGACACCCAAGGACTCACCGAGGGCTCGGTAAATCCGACTTTTTTCATTTTGCTCACCTGTTCTTCCTCCTCTTTCTCAGCGAAAGGGAGCCCCTTTGGCGGTTGGCGAACAGGCCGAGCCTCACCAGTACTAATTTGGTGCCTAACGAGGCTCGTGCGTTCAACATCCTCAGGAGAGAGAGAGAGAAAACATCCAAGTTCTTACCAACCAAATTGTGCAAAGTCTCTACCTGCTCCGATGTTGGGCTCTTTTCAGAGCGTGTCATCATGTCCCGCACTCCCTCTGGCCAATCACATTTCCCCAAATTTTCCCCCTTTTCCGGCTGTACTGGCAAGCATGTGGATCCACTTCCTCCGATGACCTCAACTGCATGACTGCATTTGGCTATGATGGCTCCACCCCTTGCAGTGCGAGGGTTATCGGACAAGTTGAGCAGCGAAACTGCCAACATAGGCCCACGGGTGTCTACGAGGGCACAACCCACCATCCATCCTTTGGCCCGCTGTGAGGACCACGACTCCATTCGCCCCAGCTGGCCAATGTGTTGAACACCTGCTGCTAATTCCACCTTCACCACAGCCTCGGAGTTGGGAGGTACGGTCACAGTGCGCGCCACCTCCAGCCACGTTCCCTGCACCTCCTCATCATCCCCCAGTCTTACCATCTGCAGCCTGTCAGTGCCCAACCACATATGACCACGCCCGAGGTCTAGTTGGCAGTCGTGTTCCACCAAGAATCTCAATCCCAGCAGACATTGATCGCACACTGAGGCCACCCATGCCACCACATTGACCTCCAGACTACTCAACTCCATCCTCACCACACCACGTCCCATTAATTGGTGCCGTCGCCCCCTTAGCCAGTTGAAGGCTGTGTCCTACCTGATCAATTTTATCCCAGCCTCCAACACTCTGGTATAACACACTCAGGATTGATAATGGTGTCATTGGCCCTAGTGTCCACCACAGCCTCACAAAATTCCCCCTCGATTTTGCATCGAACACTGAGCTTACCCATGGAAATTTTTCCGCAATTCACTACTTTCACAAAAGGAGGGTGCTTCTCCACACACTTGCCAGCTGAGCATGGCCCCATATGCTTGGCTCGTTCTAGTTTCCCAAACACTCTATGGCGACAGGCCCAAGCCTAGGTGGTGATCCTCTTTCTGGCACCTGTGGTCTTACTGTGGGTCCCCTCATTTCTGGGCTGAGACCTGTTAGGAGGTGGTTTCCCAGGTGGTAGTCGACAATCCCACTGTACGTGCCCTCTTCTCCCACTGTACATGCCCTCTTCTCCCACACCTAAAACAAGTCCCCAAGGTTACCCACAATCCTCCTCTGTTGTATCAATAGCTGCTTGTAAAGCAGCAACAGTATGAAGAGAAGGAATAATTTAGCATCTTATTTTGCTTGTCCTCAATAATCAAAATATGTCTCCAATTTCGCTGATATTTCGCACAATGATACTTGTGTCTGCCCCTGGCTCAACTCTATTTCAAAATATGTTTACTTTTATACTCTGGAACAATTTGTTCCACCTTTTGATAAGCTGTATAATCCAAATTAGTATTTACTCTTCCCATCGTTCATTCATTTTCTGAGCCCAAACCCCCCATTGTGATGCTAGATAGCACCAGGCGGATTGAATTAGCCCATCATCCCTCAAATTTGAGAAAAAGCACTCCAGTTTACTCGAATTGGGACACTGCATCACCGGCACCGTCATGTTATTATTTTGCAATTCCCATTTGTCAACATCATGTCACATTAAATTTTTCCGGTCAGGTACTATGCATAGCATTGTGTTCCCCTGCAACCACGTGTACGCAACCTGTAATAATGCCTCCGGCACCTCTCTTTCCAAACCAGTTAGTGTGCCTGCAAATTACTGGAGATGTCGCCACCTGTTGGAGCTCACCAATATGCCAGGCTCTCCGAATTCTCCTGGAATAAGCTTCGACAATTCATGTGATTTAAAACATCTCTGAATAACTCCATTAGTCACGCATGCTGTCCCAACACACATGCACATCCATGGCCCATGGAAAGGGTTGCACCCACATTAATTTGGGATTCCGCAACTCAATAGCTACTTTTACACAGCTGTTCAGAATTTATTATTCGTATGACCATGAAATTATTTGCCACCCTTGCCAGAGGTTACCCCACTTGGGCCCGTTTGTTTGTTTCTACATTTTTCTCTGCAACTGCTCGGCCATTTGACAATAAATTTTCACCACAGGCCCACATCCACCTGTAAAATCTTAAATGATAATTATGATATCTTAGGTCATGTGGTTTGGTGGTTACAATTCGAACAAAAATTCTTCCTTAAAATTTTATCTCTTGAACCGCTTTATTGATTAATGCAAAACTCCAAGGTAATGTAATAGTGTAAAGCAGAGCACGCATCCAAATCCCAATATGATTGCCTCACAGTTTTGCAGCCAAGAATTGTTATTGTTTGGGAAAAGAAAAACTCCTACCTCTTCTTCTCCTCCAGTCTTCTGGAAAGGTCTTCTCCAGTGGAAGTCTATTAACCATCTTACTGTTTGAAGTCAGTGACATCCTGTTTGTTACTTACGTTGTCTGTTGCCCAGAATGCCGGTAATAGCTTGCCTTCTCTCCATCTCAAACAACCAACAATGGCAGGCAGGACCAATCGAGAGACAGCACAACTAACGATGGTCAAGACCAGAGGAGAGTACTGTTACGGATTCGGGGATCGGCTCCCCCTTTATCAAGGGGGTTGGAGGGGATTTGATCAACTTGTCTTTTAAGCTGGCCGTCACCAAGTCCTGGAAGCTATGACGTCACTTCCGGCCCGTGGTAAGTAGGGTTGTAAGCCTAATTGGTCTTAGTACCTAAGTACTACCACCGGCCGTAAAGCGAGGAGATAACTTCCACCCGAGCCGCGGCGGTAATGGACACGCCGAACGAAGCGAGCCACGACTCAGGCCGTTAACAAGAACTAAACCCGATCCTGAGCGGTTCCGAAATCGTGCCACAGGTACTCAATTGGGAAAAGACTAAAGCGATCGGATGGAGAGGAAACCAGAGTCAAGGAAGAACAAAGCGTGGTTTATTAATTATGTACAAAACCAAAGAGGAAACGAAAGGAAAGAATGTACAGGAAGGAGAAGAAGCAAAAGGACACAGGGCAATCTTAACTATACAGTCTTAACTTATTACCCCGGACAAACATACACACTCACACGGGATGGTAGATGGTAGGGGGGAAGGTCCAGGTAGGTCGACTCCGTCCAGGTTCCGGTTCCACGGGTGAAGAACGGCAGGCAGCTTCGCGTGTCGTCAACCGCGAGCGGACCTTACATATAGTGGGGGGACCGGGATGCTGCGTACGTAATACGTTTATCGTGCCCAACGCTCTCTCTCTCTCCCGATCAATATTCGTATCAAAAAGGCAGTTCGTATCAAAGAGCATTCAGCGCCGCTGAATAACTCCTCGCGCGGTCCGTGCAAAAAGGAGTCCCCCCAGCGCAGTCCGTATAATCGAGCTGTCTCCGCGCAGTCCGTATCAATCGAGCTCCCTCATGCAGTCCGTGCATACGCGCACGCTCCCGACAAGTCCGTTAACAATGGAGTTCCCTCGCGCAGTCCGTGATAGTGCTTGGCACTTATATAGTGCACTTATATAGTGCACCTCCAGATCAATCCGCACGCTTGGAAACCACGCCCGCCAGCGAGCTCATCTCAGCCATGGTTGGTTGGCGAGGGCTTACCGGCTCCGCCCTTGACAGCTAGTTGACAGGGCCACACCTTGTCCTTGGTGCTCCGCCCCCTTCTTCCTCGAGCTTGACTGCGTGCGTAATGGCGTCTGGAGCGAGCGCTAAGGCGCGTAACAGAATTGGGAGAGAGACAAGCCCCGCCTGTAGGGCGCATAATGGCGTCGCTTGGAGAGAGAGACTGCAAAATGACCAGAATTGGAATGGGAACTATTCTTATTTAATTCACGCAACGCAGATTCGACTATTGGGAACACAGCCTTAACTTAACACATAATAAGGAAATAACTGAGATCCTAAGGTGACCTACGTGTTGCTGTGGCCTAACTATGGGTGCTAGCTTTGACCTTTTAATGATGAGAATTATTTACAAGAGTGATTATTTATTTAGAAAGTGTGGGTTCTCAAAACCGCAACACTGCACCCTCCTTTCCTCCAGGCCCGGCCCGGGCCGAAACAAAAAGGACTATTTTTTTTTTAAATTAATGTGACACTGAGGTGTGGGTACCCTCTACTTTTAACCTCACCCTGAGTGCGACAGTTTTAATATTAAATATGTCCCACCTGCTGCGTTGGTCCTA